>NC_087255.1:3117500-3447000 GCF_037042905.1 Lytechinus pictus | reverse complement strand
GAGCGAAGAGGGTTCGTTTTCGGGGTTTTCGGGCTCAATATGGTAAATTCTTATTTTACTCAATTTTGGCCAATTCGGCCAAAAGCCTAATATCCGCTCGGGGTGGATCTTCTTTATTTCCCGTATATTCACCCATTTGGATGCTAGAACACCCCTCGGAACGAAGAGGGCTGGTTTGGGGGGTTTTATGGCTCATTTTGGTAAATTCCTTTTTTGCTCGGCCAGGTCGCGAAAGAGTCTAATATCCGGTTGGGGTGGGTTAGGGGTGGGGTTAGGTGTGGGGTTGGGGTTAGGGTTAGGGTTAATATCCGCTCGGGGTGAATCTTCGTTATTTCCCTTATATTGACCCATTTGCATGCTAGAACACCCCTGGGAGCGAAGAGGGTTCGTTTTCGGGGTTTTCGGGCTCAATATGGTAAATTCTTATTTTACTCAATTTTGGCCAATTCGGCCAAAAGCCTAATATCCGCTCGGGGTGGATCTTCTTTATTTCCCGTATATTCACCCATTTGGATGCTAGAACACCCCTTGGAGCGAAGAAGGCTGGTTTGGGGGGTTTTATGGCTCATTTTGGTAAATTCCTATTTTGCTCGGCCAGGTCGCGAAAGAGCCTAATATCCGGTCGGGGTGGGTTAGGGGTAGGGTAGGGTTAGGGCTGGGGTTGGGGTTTGGGGTTGGGGTTTGGGGTTGGGGTTAGGGTTAATATCCGCTCGGGGTGGATCTTCGTTATTTCCCGTATATTGACCCATTTGCATGCTAGAACATCCCTCGGAACGAAGAGGACTGGTTTGAGGGGTTTTCGGGCTCAATTTATTAAATTCCTATTTTGCTCAATTTTGGCCAATCCGGCCAGGTCGCTAAGAGCCTAATATCCGCTCGGGGAGGATCTTCATTATTTCCTGTGTATTGACCCATTTGCATGCCAGAACACCCCTCGGAACGAAGAGGGATGGTTTGGGGGGTTTTCGGGCTCAATTTGGTAAATTCCTATTTTGCTCAATTTTGGCCAATCCGGCCAGGTCGCTAAGAGCCTAATATCCGCTCGGGGAGGATCTTCATTATTTCCCGTGTATTGACCCATTTGCATGCCCAAACACCCCTCGGAACGAAGAGGGCTGGTTTGGGGGGTTAACGGGCTCAATTTGGTAAATTCCTTTTTTACTCGGCCAGCTAGGTCGCGAAAGAGTCTAATATCCGGTCGGGGCGGGTTAGGGGTGGGGTTAGGGGTGGGGTTGGGGTTAGGGTTAGGGTTAGGGTTAGGGTAAGGGTTAGGGTTAGGGTTAGGGTTAATATCCGCTCGGGGTGGATCTTCGTTATTTCCCTTATTTTGACCCATTTGCATGCTAGAACACCCCTGGGAGCGAAGAGGGTTCGTTTTGGGGGTTTTCGGGTTCAATATGGTAAATTCTTATTTTACTCAATTTTGGCCAATTCGGCCAAAAGCCTAATATCCGCTCGGGATGGATCTTTTTTTTTCCCCGTATATTGACCCATTTGGATGCTAGAACACCCTTCGGAGCGAAGAAGGCTGGTTTGGGGGGTTTTATGGCTCATTTTGGTAAATTCCTATTTTGCTCGGCCAGGTCGCGAAAGAGTCTAATATCCGGTCGGGGTGGGTTAGGGGAGGGGTTAGGGGTGGGGTTTGGGGTTGGAGTTTGGGGTTGGGGTTAGGGTTAGGGTTAGGGTAAGGGTTAGGGTTAGGGTTAGGGTTAATATCCGCTCGGGGAGGATCTTCTTTATTTCCCGTATATTGACCCATTTGGATGCTAGAACACCACTCGGAGCAACGAGGGCTGGTTTGGGGGGTTTTATGGCTCATTTTGGTAAATTCCTATTTTGCTAAATTTTGGCCAATTCAGCCAGGTCGCTAAGACCCTAATATCCGATCGGGGAGGATCTTCATTATTTTCTGTGTATTGACCCATTTGCATGCCAGAACACCCCTCGGAATGAAGAGGGCTGGTTTGGGGGGTTTTCGGGCTCAATTTGGTAAATTCCATTTTTGCTCGGCCAGGTCGCGAAAGAGCCTAATATCCGGTCGGGGTGGGTTAGGGGTAGGGTAGGGTTAGGGCTGGGGTTGGGGTTTGGGGTTGGGGTTTGGGGTTGGGGTTAGGGTTAATATCCGCTCGGGGTGGATCTTCGTTATTTCCCGTATATTGACCCATTTGCATGCTAGAACACCCCTCGGAACGAAGAGGGATGGTTTGAGGGGTTTTCGGGCTCAATTTATTAAATTCCTATTTTGCTCAATTTTGGCCAATCCGGCCAGGTCGCTAAGAGCCTAATATCCGCTCGGGGAGGATCTTCATTATTTCCCGTGTATTGACCCATTTGCATGCCAGAACACCCCTCGGAACGAAGAGGGCTGGTTTGGGGGGTTTACTGGCTCAATTTGGTAAATTCCTTTTTTGCTCGGCCAGGTCGCGAAAGAGTCTAATATCCGGTTGGGGTGGGTTAGGGGTGGGGTTAGGGGTGGGGTTGGGGTTAGGGTTAGGGTTAATATCCGCTCGGGGTGAATCTTCGTTATTTCCCTTATATTGACCCATTTGCATGCTAGAACACCCCTGGGAGCGAAGAGGGTTCGTTTTCGGGGTTTTCGGGCTCAATATGGTAAATTCTTATTTTACTCAATTTTGGCCAATTCGGCCAAAAGCCTAATATCCGCTCGGGGTGGATCTTCTTTATTTCCCGTATATTCACCCATTTGGATGCTAGAACACCCCTTGGAGCGAAGAAGGCTGGTTTGGGGGGTTTTATGGCTCATTTTGGTAAATTCCTATTTTGCTCGGCCAGGTCGCGAAAGAGCCTAATATCCGGTCGGGGTGGGTTAGGGGTAGGGTAGGGTTAGGGCTGGGGTTGGGGTTTGGGGTTGGGGTTTGGGGTTGGGGTTAGGGTTAATATCCGCTCGGGGTGGATCTTCGTTATTTCCCGTATATTGACCCATATGCATGCTAGAACATCCCTCGGAACGAAGAGGGATGGTTTGAGGGGTTTTCGGGCTCAATTTATTAAATTCCTATTTTGCTCAATTTTGGCCAATCCGGCCAGGTCGCTAAGAGCCTAATATCCGCTCGGGGAGGATCTTCATTATTTCCCGTGTATTGACCCATTTGCATGCCAGATCACCCCTCGGAACGAAGAGGACTGGTTTGGGGGGTTTACGGGCTCAATTTGGTAAATTCCTTTTTTGCTCGGCCAGGTCGCGAAAGAGTCTAATATCCGGTTGGGGTGGGTTAGGGGTGGGGTTAGGGGTGGGGTTGGGGTTAGGTTTAGGGTTAATATCCGCTCGGATGGAATCTTCGTTATTTCCCTTATTTTTACCCATTTGCATGCTAGAACACCCCTGGCAGCGAAGAGGGTTCGTTTTCGGGGTTTTCGGGCTCAATATGGTAAATTCTTATTTTACTCAATTTTGGCCAATTCGGCCAAAAGCCTAATATCCGCTCGGGGTGGATCTTCTTTTTTTCCCGTATATTGACCCATTTGGATGCTGGAACACCCTTCGGAGCGAAGAAGGCTGGTTTGGGGGGTTTTATGGCTCATTTTGGTAAATTCCTATTTTGCTCGGCCAGGTCGCAAAAGAGTCTAATATCCGGTCGGGGTGGGTTAGGGGAGGGGTTAGGGGTGGGGTTTGGGGTTGGAGTTTGGGGTTGGGGTTGGGGTTAGGGTTAGGGTTAGGGTAAGGGTTAGGGTTAGGGTTAGGGTTAATATCTGCTCGTGGTGGATCTTCTTTATTTCCCTTATTTTGACCCATTTGCATGCTAGAACACCCCTGGGAGCGAAGAGGGTTCGTTTTGGGGGTTTTCGGGCTCAATATGGTAAATTCTTATTTTATTCAATTTTGGCCAATTCGGCCAAAAGCCTAATATCCGCTCAGGGTGGATCTTCTTTATTTCCCTTATTTTTTGTCCCATTTGCATGCTAGAACACCCCTCGGAACGAAGAGGGCTGGTTTGGGGGGTTTTATGGCTCAATTTGGTAAATTCCTATTTTGCTCAATTTTAGCCAATTAGGCCAGGTCACGAAGAGCCTAATATCCGCTCGGGGAGGATCTTCTTTATTTCCCGTATATTGACCCATTTGGATGCTAGAACACCCCTTGGAGCGAAGAGGGCTGGTTTTGGGGGTTTTTGGGCTCAATTTGGTAAATTCCTTTTTTGCTCAATTTTGGCCAATCCGGCCAGGTCGCTAAGAGCCTAATATCCGCTCGGGGAGGATCTTCATTATTTCCCGTGTATTGACCCATTTGCATGCCAGAGCACCTCTCGGAACGAAAAGGGCTGGTTTTGGGGGTTTTGGGGCTCAATTTGGTAAATTCCTTTTTTGCTCAATTTTTGGCCAATTCGGCCAGGTCGCTAAGAGCCTAATATCCGCTCGGGGAGGATCTTTATTATTTCCCGTGTATTGACCCATTTGCATGCCAGAACACCCCTCGGAACGAAGAGGGCTGGTTTGGGGGGTTTACGGGCTCAATTTGGTAAATTCCTTTTTTGCTCAATTTTGGCCAATCCGGCCAGGTCGCTAAGAGCCTAATATCCGCTCGGGGAGGATCTTCATTATTTCCCGTGTATTGACCCATTTGCATGCCAGAACACCCCTCGGAACGAAGAGGGCTGGTTTGGGGGGTTTACGGGCTCAATTTGGTAAATTCCTTTTTTGCTCGGCCAGGTCGCGAAAGAGTCTAATATCCGGTTGGGGTGGGTTAGGGGTGGGGTTAGGGGTGGGGTTGGGGTTAGGTTTAGGGTTAATATCCGCTCGGGGTGAATCTTCGTTATTTCCCTTATTTTTACCCATTTGCATGCTAAAACACCCCTGGGAGCGAAGAGGGTTCGTTTTGGGGGTTTTCGGGCTCAATATGGTAAATTCTTATTTTACTCAATTTTGGCCAATTCGGCCAAAAGCCTAATATCCGCTCGGGACGGAAAACCCCTCAAACCATCCCTCTTCGTTCCGAGGGATGTTCTAGCATGCAAATGGGTCAATATACGGGAAATAACGAAGATCCACCCCGAGCGGATATTAACCCTAACCCCAACCCCAAACCCCAACCCCAAACCCCAACCCCAGCCCTAACCCTAACCCTACCCTACCCCTAACCCACCCCGACCGGATATTAGGCTCTTTCGCGACCTGGCCGAGCAAAATAGGAATTTACCAAAATGAGCCATAAAACCCCCCAAACCAGCCTTCTTCGCTCCAAGGGGTGTTCTAGCATCCAAATGGGTGAATATTGACCCATTTGGATGCTAGAACACCACTCGGAGCGAAGAGGGCTGGTTTGGGGGGTTTTGGGGCTCAATTTGGTAAGTTCCTTTTTTGCTTAATTTTGGCCAATTAGGCCAGGTCGCGAAGAGCCTAATATCCGCTCGGGGAGGATCTTCATTATTTCCCGTGTATTGACCCATTTGCATGCCAGAACACCCCTCGGAACGAAGAGGGATGGTTTGGGGGGTTTTCGGGCTCAATTTGGTAAATTCCTTTTTTGCTCGGCCAGGTCGCGAAAGAGTCTAATATCCGGTCGGGGCGGGTTAGGGGTGGGGTTAGGGGTGGGGTTGGGGTTAGGGTTAATATCCGCTCGGGGTGGATCTTCGTTATTTCCCTTATATTGACCCATTTGCTCAATATGGTAAATTCTTATTTTACACAATTTTGGCCAATTCGGCCAAAAGCCTAATATCCGCTCGGGATGGATCTTCTTTTTTTCCCGTATATTGACCCATTTGGATGCTAGAACACCCTTCGGAGCGAAGAGGGCTGGTTTGGGGGGTTTTATGGCTCATTTTGGTAAATTCCTATTTTGCTCGGCCAGGTCGCGAAAGAGTCTAATATCCGGTCGGGGCGGGTTAGGGGTGGGGTTAGGGGTGGGGTTGGGGTTAGGGTTAGGGTTAATATCCGCTCGGGGTGGATCTTCGTTATTTCCCTTATATTGACCCATTTGCATGGTAGAACACCCCTGGGAGCGAAGAGGGTTCGTTTTGGGGGTTTTCGGGCTCAATATGGTAAATTCTTATTTTACTCAATTTTGGCCAATTCGGCCAAAAGCCTAATATCCGCTCGGGATGGATCTTCTTTTTTCCCGTATATTGACCCATTTGGATGCTAGAACACCCCTTGGAGCGAAGAGGGCTGGTTTTGGGGGTTTTTGGGCTCAATTTGGTAAATTCCTTTTTTGCTCAATTTCGGCCAATTCGGCCAGGTCGCTAAGAGCCTAATATCCGCTCGGGGAGGATCTTCATTATTTCCTGTGTATTGACCCATTTGCATGCCAGAACACCCCTCGGAACGAAGAGGGATGGTTTGGGGGGTTTTCGGGCTCAATTTGGTAAATTCCTATTTTGCTCAATTTTGGCCAATCCGGCCAGGTCGCTAAGAGCCTAATATCCGCTCGGGGAGGATCTTCATTATTTCCCGTGTATTGACCCATTTGCATGCCCAAACACCCCTCGGAACGAAGAGGGCTGGTTTGGGGGGTTAACGGGCTCAATTTGGTAAATTCCTTTTTTACTCGGCCAGGTCGCGAAAGAGTCTAATATCCGGTCGGGGCGGGTTAGGGGTGGGGTTAGGGGTGGGGTTGGGGTTAGGGTTAGGGTTAGGGTTAGGGTAAGGGTTAGGGTTAGGGTTAGGGTTAATATCCGCTCGGGGTGGATCTTCGTTATTTCCCTTATTTTGACCCATTTGCATGCTAGAACACCCCTGGGAGCGAAGAGGGTTCGTTTTGGGGGTTTTCGGGTTCAATATGGTAAATTCTTATTTTACTCAATTTTGGCCAATTCGGCCAAAAGCCTAATATCCGCTCGGGATGGATCTTTTTTTTTCCCCGTATATTGACCCATTTGGATGCTAGAACACCCTTCGGAGCGAAGAAGGCTGGTTTGGGGGGTTTTATGGCTCATTTTGGTAAATTCCTATTTTGCTCGGCCAGGTCGCGAAAGAGTCTAATATCCGGTCGGGGTGGGTTAGGGGAGGGGTTAGGGGTGGGGTTTGGGGTTGGAGTTTGGGGTTGGGGTTAGGGTTAGGGTTAGGGTAAGGGTTAGGGTTAGGGTTAGGGTTAATATCCGCTCGGGGAGGATCTTCTTTATTTCCCGTATATTGACCCATTTGGATGCTAGAACACCACTCGGAGCAACGAGGGCTGGTTTGGGGGGTTTTATGGCTCATTTTGGTAAATTCCTATTTTGCTAAATTTTGGCCAATTCAGCCAGGTCGCTAAGACCCTAATATCCGATCGGGGAGGATCTTCATTATTTTCTGTGTATTGACCCATTTGCATGCCAGAACACCCCTCGGAATGAAGAGGGCTGGTTTGGGGGGTTTTCGGGCTCAATTTGGTAAATTCCATTTTTGCTCGGCCAGGTCGCGAAAGAGCCTAATATCCGGTCGGGGTGGGTTAGGGGTAGGGTAGGGTTAGGGCTGGGGTTGGGGTTTGGGGTTGGGGTTTGGGGTTGGGGTTAGGGTTAATATCCGCTCGGGGTGGATCTTCGTTATTTCCCGTATATTGACCCATTTGCATGCTAGAACACCCCTCGGAACGAAGAGGGATGGTTTGAGGGGTTTTCGGGCTCAATTTATTAAATTCCTATTTTGCTCAATTTTGGCCAATCCGGCCAGGTCGCTAAGAGCCTAATATCCGCTCGGGGAGGATCTTCATTATTTCCCGTGTATTGACCCATTTGCATGCCAGAACACCCCTCGGAACGAAGAGGGCTGGTTTGGGGGGTTTACTGGCTCAATTTGGTAAATTCCTTTTTTGCTCGGCCAGGTCGCGAAAGAGTCTAATATCCGGTTGGGGTGGGTTAGGGGTGGGGTTAGGGGTGGGGTTGGGGTTAGGGTTAGGGTTAATATCCGCTCGGGGTGAATCTTCGTTATTTCCCTTATATTGACCCATTTGCATGCTAGAACACCCCTGGGAGCGAAGAGGGTTCGTTTTCGGGGTTTTCGGGCTCAATATGGTAAATTCTTATTTTACTCAATTTTGGCCAATTCGGCCAAAAGCCTAATATCCGCTCGGGGTGGATCTTCTTTATTTCCCGTATATTCACCCATTTGGATGCTAGAACACCCCTTGGAGCGAAGAAGGCTGGTTTGGGGGGTTTTATGGCTCATTTTGGTAAATTCCTATTTTGCTCGGCCAGGTCGCGAAAGAGCCTAATATCCGGTCGGGGTGGGTTAGGGGTAGGGTAGGGTTAGGGCTGGGGTTGGGGTTTGGGGTTGGGGTTTGGGGTTGGGGTTAGGGTTAATATCCGCTCGGGGTGGATCTTCGTTATTTCCCGTATATTGACCCATTTGCATGCTAGAACATCCCTCGGAACGAAGAGGGATGGTTTGAGGGGTTTTCGGGCTCAATTTATTAAATTCCTATTTTGCTCAATTTTGGCCAATCCGGCCAGGTCGCTAAGAGCCTAATATCCGCTCGGGGAGGATCTTCATTATTTCCCGTGTATTGACCCATTTGCATGCCAGATCACCCCTCGGAACGAAGAGGACTGGTTTGGGGGGTTTACGGGCTCAATTTGGTAAATTCCTTTTTTGCTCGGCCAGGTCGCGAAAGAGTCTAATATCCGGTTGGGGTGGGTTAGGGGTGGGGTTAGGGGTGGGGTTGGGGTTAGGTTTAGGGTTAATATCCGCTCGGATGGAATCTTCGTTATTTCCCTTATTTTTACCCATTTGCATGCTAGAACACCCCTGGCAGCGAAGAGGGTTCGTTTTCGGGGTTTTCGGGCTCAATATGGTAAATTCTTATTTTACTCAATTTTGGCCAATTCGGCCAAAAGCCTAATATCCGCTCGGGGTGGATCTTCTTTTTTTCCCGTATATTGACCCATTTGGATGCTGGAACACCCTTCGGAGCGAAGAAGGCTGGTTTGGGGGGTTTTATGGCTCATTTTGGTAAATTCCTATTTTGCTCGGCCAGGTCGCAAAAGAGTCTAATATCCGGTCGGGGTGGGTTAGGGGAGGGGTTAGGGGTGGGGTTTGGGGTTGGAGTTTGGGGTTGGGGTTGGGGTTAGGGTTAGGGTTAGGGTAAGGGTTAGGGTTAGGGTTAGGGTTAATATCTGCTCGTGGTGGATCTTCTTTATTTCCCTTATTTTGACCCATTTGCATGCTAGAACACCCCTCGGAACGAAGAGGGCTGGTTTTGGGGGTTTTATGGCTCAATTTGGTAAATTCCTATTTTGCTCAATTTTAGCCAATTAGGCCAGGTCGCGAAGAGCCTAATATCCGCTCGGGGAGGATCTTCATTATTTCCTGTGTATTGACCCATTTGCATGCCAGAACACCCCTCGGAACGAAGAGGGATGGTTTGGGGGGTTTTCGGGCTCAATTTGGTAAATTCCTATTTTGCTCAATTTTGGCCAATCCGGCCAGGTCGCTAAGAGCCTAATATCCGCTCGGGGAGGATCTTCATTATTTCCCGTGTATTGACCCATTTGCATGCCCAAACACCCCTCGGAACGAAGAGGGCTGGTTTGGGGGGTTAACGGGCTCAATTTGGTAAATTCCTTTTTTACTCGGCCAGGTCGCGAAAGAGTCTAATATCCGGTCGGGGCGGGTTAGGGGTGGGGTTAGGGGTGGGGTTGGGGTTAGGGTTAGGGTTAGGGTTAGGGTAAGGGTTAGGGTTAGGGTTAGGGTTAATATCCGCTCGGGGTGGATCTTCGTTATTTCCCTTATTTTGACCCATTTGCATGCTAGAACACCCCTGGGAGCGAAGAGGGTTCGTTTTGGGGGTTTTCGGGTTCAATATGGTAAATTCTTATTTTACTCAATTTTGGCCAATTCGGCCAAAAGCCTAATATCCGCTCGGGATGGATCTTTTTTTTTTCCCGTATATTGACCCATTTGGATGCTAGAACACCCTTCGGAGCGAAGAAGGCTGGTTTGGGGGGTTTTATGGCTCATTTTGGTAAATTCCTATTTTGCTCGGCCAGGTCGCGAAAGAGTCTAATATCCGGTCGGGGTGGGTTAGGGGAGGGGTTAGGGGTGGGGTTTGGGGTTGGAGTTTGGGGTTGGGGTTAGGGTTAGGGTTAGGGTAAGGGTTAGGGTTAGGGTTAGGGTTAATATCCGCTCGGGGAGGATCTTCTTTATTTCCCGTATATTGACCCATTTGGATGCTAGAACACCACTCGGAGCAACGAGGGCTGGTTTTGGGGGTTTTATGGCTCATTTTGGTAAATTCCTATTTTGCTAAATTTTGGCCAATTCAGCCAGGTCGCTAAGACCCTAATATCCGATCGGGGAGGATCTTCATTATTTTCTGTGTATTGACCCATTTGCATGCCAGAACACCCCTCGGAATGAAGAGGGCTGGTTTGGGGGGTTTTCGGGCTCAATTTGGTAAATTCCATTTTTGCTCGGCCAGGTCGCGAAAGAGCCTAATATCCGGTCGGGGTGGGTTAGGGGTAGGGTAGGGTTAGGGCTGGGGTTGGGGTTTGGGGTTGGGGTTTGGGGTTGGGGTTAGGGTTAATATCCGCTCGGGGTGGATCTTCGTTATTTCCCGTATATTGACCCATTTGCATGCTAGAACACCCCTCGGAACGAAGAGGGATGGTTTGAGGGGTTTTCGGGCTCAATTTATTAAATTCCTATTTTGCTCAATTTTGGCCAATCCGGCCAGGTCGCTAAGAGCCTAATATCCGCTCGGGGAGGATCTTCATTATTTCCCGTGTATTGACCCATTTGCATGCCAGAACACCCCTCGGAACGAAGAGGGCTGGTTTGGGGGGTTTACTGGCTCAATTTGGTAAATTCCTTTTTTGCTCGGCCAGGTCGCGAAAGAGTCTAATATCCGGTTGGGGTGGGTTAGGGGTGGGGTTAGGGGTGGGGTTGGGGTTAGGGTTAGGGTTAATATCCGCTCGGGGTGAATCTTCGTTATTTCCCTTATATTGACCCATTTGCATGCTAGAACACCCCTGGGAGCGAAGAGGGTTCGTTTTCGGGGTTTTCGGGCTCAATATGGTAAATTCTTATTTTACTCAATTTTGGCCAATTCGGCCAAAAGCCTAATATCCGCTCGGGGTGGATCTTCTTTATTTCCCGTATATTCACCCATTTGGATGCTAGAACACCCCTTGGAGCGAAGAAGGCTGGTTTGGGGGGTTTTATGGCTCATTTTGGTAAATTCCTATTTTGCTCGGCCAGGTCGCGAAAGAGCCTAATATCCGGTCGGGGTGGGTTAGGGGTAGGGTAGGGTTAGGGCTGGGGTTGGGGTTTGGGGTTGGGGTTTGGGGTTGGGGTTAGGGTTAATATCCGCTCGGGGTGGATCTTCGTTATTTCCCGTATATTGACCCATTTGCATGCTAGAACATCCCTCGGAACGAAGAGGGATGGTTTGAGGGGTTTTCGGGCTCAATTTATTAAATTCCTATTTTGCTCAATTTTGGCCAATCCGGCCAGGTCGCTAAGAGCCTAATATCCGCTCGGGGAGGATCTTCATTATTTCCCGTGTATTGACCCATTTGCATGCAAGATCACCCCTCGGAACGAAGAGGACTGGTTTGGGGGGTTTACGGGCTCAATTTGGTAAATTCCTTTTTTGCTCGGCCAGGTCGCGAAAGAGTCTAATATCCGGTTGGGGTGGGTTAGGGGTGGGGTTAGGGGTGGGGTTGGGGTTAGGTTTAGGGTTAATATCCGCTCGGATGGAATCTTCGTTATTTCCCTTATTTTTACCCATTTGCATGCTAGAACACCCCTGGCAGCGAAGAGGGTTCGTTTTCGGGGTTTTCGGGCTCAATATGGTAAATTCTTATTTTACTCAATTTTGGCCAATTCGGCCAAAAGCCTAATATCCGCTCGGGGTGGATCTTCTTTTTTTCCCGTATATTGACCCATTTGGATGCTGGAACACCCTTCGGAGCGAAGAAGGCTGGTTTGGGGGGTTTTATGGCTCATTTTGGTAAATTCCTATTTTGCTCGGCCAGGTCGCAAAAGAGTCTAATATCCGGTCGGGGTGGGTTAGGGGAGGGGTTAGGGGTGGGGTTTGGGGTTGGAGTTTGGGGTTGGGGTTGGGGTTAGGGTTAGGGTTAGGGTAAGGGTTAGGGTTAGGGTTAGGGTTAATATCTGCTCGTGGTGGATCTTCTTTATTTCCCTTATTTTGACCCATTTGCATGCTAGAACACCCCTCGGAACGAAGAGGGCTGGTTTTGGGGGTTTTATGGCTCAATTTGGTAAATTCCTATTTTGCTCAATTTTAGCCAATTAGGCCAGGTCGCGAAGAGCCTAATATCCGCTCGGGGAGGATCTTCTTTATTTCCCGTATATTGACCCATTTGGATGCTAGAACACCCCTTGGAGCGAAGAGGGCTGGTTTTGGGGGTTTTTGGGCTCAATTTGGTAAATTCCTTTTTTGCTCAATTTTGGCCAATCCGGCCAGGTCGCTAAGAGCCTAATATCCGCTCGGGGAGGATCTTCATTATTTCCCGTGTATTGACCCATTTGCATGCCAGAGCACCTCTCGGAACGAAAAGGGCTGGTTTTGGGGGTTTTGGGGCTCAATTTGGTAAATTCCTTTTTTGCTCAATTTTTGGCCAATTCGGCCAGGTCGCTAAGAGCCTAATATCCGCTCGGGGAGGATCTTCATTATTTCCCGTGTATTGACCCATTTGCATGCCAGAGCACCTCTCGGAACGAAAAGGGCTGGTTTTGGGGGTTTTGGGGCTCAATTTGGTAAATTCCTTTTTTGCTCAATTTTTGGCCAATTCGGCCAGGTCGCTAAGAGCCTAATATCCGCTCGGGGAGGATCTTCATTATTTCCCGTGTATTGACCCATTTGCATGCCAGAACACCCCTCGGAACGAAGAGGGCTGGTTTGGGGGGTTTACGGGCTCAATTTGGTAAATTCCTTTTTTGCTCAATTTTGGCCAATCCGGCCAGGTCGCTAAGAGCCTAATATCCGCTCGGGGAGGATCTTCATTATTTCCCGTGTATTGACCCATTTGCATGCCAGAACACCCCTCGGAACGAAGAGGGCTGGTTTGGGGGGTTTACGGGCTCAATTTGGTAAATTCCTTTTTTGCTCGGCCAGGTCGCGAAAGAGTCTAATATCCGGTTGGGGTGGGTTAGGGGTGGGGTAAGGGGTGGGGTTGGGGTTAGGTTTAGGGTTAATATCCGCTCGGGGTGAATCTTCGTTATTTCCCTTATTTTTACCCATTTGCATGCTAAAACACCCCTGGGAGCGAAGAGGGTTCGTTTTGGGGGTTTTCGGGCTCAATATGGTAAATTCTTATTTTACTCAATTTTGGCCAATTCGGCCAAAAGCCTAATATCCGCTCGGGACGGAAAACCCCTCAAACCATCCCTCTTCGTTCCGAGGGATGTTCTAGCATGCAAATGGGTCAATATACGGGAAATAACGAAGATCCACCCCGAGCGGATATTAACCCTAACCCCAACCCCAAACCCCAACCCCAAACCCCAACCCCAGCCCTAACCCTACCCTACCCCTAACCCACCCCGACCGGATATTAGGCTCTTTCGCGACCTGGCCGAGCAAAATAGGAATTTACCAAAATGAGCCATAAAACCCCCCAAACCAGCCTTCTTCGCTCCAAGGGGTGTTCTAGCATCCAAATGGGTGAATATTGACCCATTTGGATGCTAGAACACCACTCGGAGCGAAGAGGGCTGGTTTGGGGGGTTTTGGGGCTCAATTTGGTAAGTTCCTTTTTTGCTTAATTTTGGCCAATTAGGCCAGGTCGCGAAGAGCCTAATATCCGCTCGGGGAGGATCTTCATTATTTCCCGTGTATTGACCCATTTGCATGCCAGAACACCCCTCGGAACGAAGAGGGATGGTTTGGGGGGTTTTCGGGCTCAATTTGGTAAATTCCTTTTTTGCTCGGCCAGGTCGCGAAAGAGTCTAATATCCGGTCGGGGCGGGTTAGGGGTGGGGTTAGGGGTGGGGTTGGGGTTAGGGTTAATATCCGCTCGGGGTGGATCTTCGTTATTTCCCTTATATTGACCCATTTGCTCAATATGGTAAATTCTTATTTTACACAATTTTGGCCAATTCGGCCAAAAGCCTAATATCCGCTCGGGATGGATCTTCTTTTTTTCCCGTATATTGACCCATTTGGATGCTAGAACACCCTTCGGAGCGAAGAGGGCTGGTTTGGGGGGTTTTATGGCTCATTTTGGTAAATTCCTATTTTGCTCGGCCAGGTCGCGAAAGAGTCTAATATCCGGTCGGGGCGGGTTAGGGGTGGGGTTAGGGGTGGGGTTGGGGTTAGGGTTAGGGTTAATATCCGCTCGGGGTGGATCTTCGTTATTTCCCTTATATTGACCCATTTGCATGGTAGAACACCCCTGGGAGCGAAGAGGGTTCGTTTTGGGGGTTTTCGGGCTCAATATGGTAAATTCTTATTTTACTCAATTTTGGCCAATTCGGCCAAAAGCCTAATATCCGCTCGGGATGGATCTTCTTTTTTCCCGTATATTGACCCATTTGGATGCTAGAACACCCCTTGGAGCGAAGAGGGCTGGTTTTGGGGGTTTTTGGGCTCAATTTGGTAAATTCCTTTTTTGCTCAATTTCGGCCAATTCGGCCAGGTCGCTAAGAGCCTAATATCCGCTCGGGGAGGATCTTCATTATTTCCTGTGTATTGACCCATTTGCATGCCAGAACACCCCTCGGAACGAAGAGGGATGGTTTGGGGGGTTTTCGGGCTCAATTTGGTAAATTCCTATTTTGCTCAATTTTGGCCAATCCGGCCAGGTCGCTAAGAGCCTAATATCCGCTCGGGGAGGATCTTCATTATTTCCCGTGTATTGACCCATTTGCATGCCCAAACACCCCTCGGAACGAAGAGGGCTGGTTTGGGGGGTTAACGGGCTCAATTTGGTAAATTCCTTTTTTACTCGGCCAGGTCGCGAAAGAGTCTAATATCCGGTCGGGGCGGGTTAGGGGTGGGGTTAGGGGTGGGGTTGGGGTTAGGGTTAGGGTTAGGGTTAGGGTAAGGGTTAGGGTTAGGGTTAGGGTTAATATCCGCTCGGGGTGGATCTTCGTTATTTCCCTTATTTTGACCCATTTGCATGCTAGAACACCCCTGGGAGCGAAGAGGGTTCGTTTTGGGGGTTTTCGGGTTCAATATGGTAAATTCTTATTTTACTCAATTTTGGCCAATTCGGCCAAAAGCCTAATATCCGCTCGGGATGGATCTTTTTTTTTTCCCGTATATTGACCCATTTGGATGCTAGAACACCCTTCGGAGCGAAGAAGGCTGGTTTGGGGGGTTTTATGGCTCATTTTGGTAAATTCCTATTTTGCTCGGCCAGGTCGCGAAAGAGTCTAATATCCGGTCGGGGTGGGTTAGGGGAGGGGTTAGGGGTGGGGTTTGGGGTTGGAGTTTGGGGTTGGGGTTAGGGTTAGGGTTAGGGTTAATATCCGCTCGGGGAGGATCTTCTTTATTTCCCGTATATTGACCCATTTGGATTCTAGAACACCACTCGGAGCAACGAGGGCTGGTTTGGGGGGTTTTATGGCTCATTTTGGTAAATTCCTATTTTGCTAAATTTTGGCCAATTCAGCCAGGTCGCTAAGACCCTAATATCCGATCGGGGAGGATCTTCATTATTTTCTGTGTATTGACCCATTTGCATGCCAGAACACCCCTCGGAATGAAGAGGGCTGGTTTGGGGGGTTTTCGGGCTCAATTTGGTAAATTCCATTTTTGCTCGGCCAGGTCGCGAAAGAGCCTAATATCCGGTCGGGGTGGGTTAGGGGTAGGGTAGGGTTAGGGCTGGGGTTGGGGTTTGGGGTTGGGGTTTGGGGTTGGGGTTAGGGTTAATATCCGCTCGGGGTGGATCTTCGTTATTTCCCGTATATTGACCCATTTGCATGCTAGAACACCCCTCGGAACGAAGAGGGATGGTTTGAGGGGTTTTCGGGCTCAATTTATTAAATTCCTATTTTGCTCAATTTTGGCCAATCCGGCCAGGTCGCTAAGAGCCTAATATCCGCTCGGGGAGGATCTTCATTATTTCCCGTGTATTGACCCATTTGCATGCCAGAACACCCCTCGGAACGAAGAGGGCTGGTTTGGGGGGTTTACTGGCTCAATTTGGTAAATTCCTTTTTTGCTCGGCCAGGTCGCGAAAGAGTCTAATATCCGGTTGGGGTGGGTTAGGGGTGGGGTTAGGGGTGGGGTTGGGGTTAGGGTTAGGGTTAATATCCGCTCGGGGTGAATCTTCGTTATTTCCCTTATATTGACCCATTTGCATGCTAGAACACCCCTGGGAGCGAAGAGGGTTCGTTTTCGGGGTTTTCGGGCTCAATATGGTAAATTCTTATTTTACTCAATTTTGGCCAATTCGGCCAAAAGCCTAATATCCGCTCGGGGTGGATCTTCTTTATTTCCCGTATATTCACCCATTTGGATGCTAGAACACCCCTTGGAGCGAAGAAGGCTGGTTTGGGGGGTTTTATGGCTCATTTTGGTAAATTCCTATTTTGCTCGGCCAGGTCGCGAAAGAGCCTAATATCCGGTCGGGGTGGGTTAGGGGTAGGGTAGGGTTAGGGCTGGGGTTGGGGTTTGGGGTTGGGGTTTGGGGTTGGGGTTAGGGTTAATATCCGCTCGGGGTGGATCTTCGTTATTTCCCGTATATTGACCCATTTGCATGCTAGAACATCCCTCGGAACGAAGAGGGATGGTTTGAGGGGTTTTCGGGCTCAATTTATTAAATTCCTATTTTGCTCAATTTTGGCCAATCCGGCCAGGTCGCTAAGAGCCTAATATCCGCTCGGGGAGGATCTTCATTATTTCCCGTGTATTGACCCATTTGCATGCCAGAACACCCCTCGGAACGAAGAGGACTGGTTTGGGGGGTTTACGGGCTCAATTTGGTAAATTCCTTTTTTGCTCGGCCAGGTCGCGAAAGAGTCTAATATCCGGTTGGGGTGGGTTAGGGGTGGGGTTAGGGGTGGGGTTGGGGTTAGGTTTAGGGTTAATATCCGCTCGGATGGAATCTTCGTTATTTCCCTTATTTTTACCCATTTGCATGCTAGAACACCCCTGGCAGCGAAGAGGGTTCGTTTTCGGGGTTTTCGGGCTCAATATGGTAAATTCTTATTTTACTCAATTTTGGCCAATTCGGCCAAAAGCCTAATATCCGCTCGGGGTGGATCTTCTTTTTTTCCCGTATATTGACCCATTTGGATGCTGGAACACCCTTCGGAGCGAAGAAGGCTGGTTTGGGGGGTTTTATGGCTCATTTTGGTAAATTCCTATTTTGCTCGGCCAGGTCGCAAAAGAGTCTAATATCCGGTCGGGGTGGGTTAGGGGAGGGGTTAGGGGTGGGGTTTGGGGTTGGAGTTTGGGGTTGGGGTTGGGGTTAGGGTTAGGGTTAGGGTAAGGGTTAGGGTTAGGGTTAGGGTTAATATCTGCTCGTGGTGGATCTTCTTTATTTCCCTTATTTTGACCCATTTGCATGCTAGAACACCCCTCGGAACGAAGAGGGCTGGTTTTGGGGGTTTTATGGCTCAATTTGGTAAATTCCTATTTTGCTCAATTTTAGCCAATTAGGCCAGGTCGCGAAGAGCCTAATATCCGCTCGGGGAGGATCTTCTTTATTTCCCGTATATTGACCCATTTGGATGCTAGAACACCCCTTGGAGCGAAGAGGGCTGGTTTTGGGGGTTTTTGGGCTCAATTTGGTAAATTCCTTTTTTGCTCAATTTTGGCCAATCCGGCCAGGTCGCTAAGAGCCTAATATCCGCTCGGGGAGGATCTTCATTATTTCCCGTGTATTGACCCATTTGCATGCCAGAGCACCTCTCGGAACGAAAAGGGCTGGTTTTGGGGGTTTTGGGGCTCAATTTGGTAAATTCCTTTTTTGCTCAATTTTTGGCCAATTCGGCCAGGTCGCTAAGAGCCTAATATCCGCTCGGGGAGGATCTTCATTATTTCCCGTGTATTGACCCATTTGCATGCCAGAACACCCCTCGGAACGAAGAGGGCTGGTTTGGGGGGTTTACGAGCTCAATTTGGTAAATTCCTATTTTGCTCGGCCAGGTTGCGAAAGAGTCTAATATCCGGTCGGGGTGGGTTAGGGGTGGGGTTAGGGGTGGGGTTTGGGGTTTGGGGTTGGGGTTGGGGTTAGGGTTAGGGTTAGGGTAAGGGTTAGGGTTAGGGTTAGGGTTAATATCCGCTCGGGGTGGATCTTCGTTATTTCCCTTATATTGACCCATTTGCATATCTAGAACACCCCTGGGAGCGAAGAGGGTTCGTTTTGGGGGTTTTCGGGCTCAATATGGTAAATTCTTATTTTACTCAATTTTGGCCAATTCGGCCAGGTCGTGAAAAGCCTAATATCCGCTCGGGGAGGATCTTCTTTATTTCCCGTATATTGACCCATTTGGATGCTAGAACACCACTCGGAGCGAAGAGGGCTTGTTTGGGGGGTTTTTGGGCTCAATTTGGTAAGTTCCTTTTTTGCTAAATTTTGGCCAATTAGGCCAGGTCGCGAAGAGCCTAATATCCGCTCGGGGAGGATCTTCATTATTTCCCGTGTATTGACCCATTTGCATGCCAGAACACCCCTCGGAACGAAGAGGGATGGTTTGGGGGGTTTTCGGGCTCAATTTGGTAAATTCCTTTTTTGCTCGGCCAGGTCGCGAAAGAGTCTAATATCCGGTCGAGGCGGGTTAGGGGTGGGGTTAGGGGTGGGGTTGGGGTTAGGGTTAGGGTTAATATCCGCTCGGGATGGATCTTCGTTATTTCCCTTATATTGACCCATTTTCATGGTAGAACACCCCCCTGGGAGCGAAGAGGGTTCGTTTTGGGGGTTTTCGGGCTCAATATGGTAAATTCTTATTTTACTCAATTTTGGCCAATTCGGCCAAAAGCCTACTATCCGCTCGGGATGGATCTTCTTTTTTTCCCATTTGGATGCTAGAACACCCTTCGGAGCGAAGAGGGCTGGTTTGGGGGGTTTTATGGCTCATTTTGGTAAATTCCTATTTTGCTCGGACAGGTCGCAAAAGAGTCTAATATCCGGTCGGGGTGGGTTAGGGGTGAGGTTAGGGGTGGGGTTTGGGGTTGGGGTTTGGGTATGGGGTTGGGGTTGGGGTTAGGGTTAGGGTTAGGGTTAGGGTTAGGGTTAGGGTTAGGGTTAATATCCGCTCGGGGTGGATCTTCGTTATTTCCCTTATATTGACCCATTTGCATGCTAGAACACCCCTGGGAGCGAAGAGGGTTCGTTTTGGGGGTTTTCGGGCTCAATATGGTAAATTCTTATTTTTCTCAATTTTGGCCAATTCGGCCAGAAGCCTAATATCCGCTCGGGGTGGATTTTCTTTATTTCCCTTATATTGACCCATTTGCATGCTATAACACAACTCGGAGCAACGAGGGCTGGTTTGGGGGGTTTTATCGCTCATTTTGGTAAATTCCTATTTTGCTATATTTTGGCCAATTCAGCCAGGTCGCGAAGAGCCTAATATCCGATCAGGGAGGATCTTCATTATTTCCCGTGTATTGACCCATTTGCATGCCAGAACACCCCTCGGAACGAAGAGGGATGGTTTGAGGGGTTTTCGGGCTCGATTTATTAAATTCCTATTTTGCTCAATTTTGGCCAATCCGGCCAGGTCGCGAAAGAGTCTAATATCCGGTCGGGGTGGGTTAGGGGTGAGGTTAGGGGTGTGGTTTGGGGTTGGGTTTGGGTTAGGGTTAGGGTTAATATCCGCTCGGAGTGGATCTTCGTTATTTCCCTTATATTGACCCATTTGCATGCTAGAACACCCCTGGGAGCAAAGAGGGTTCGTTTTGGGGGTTTTCGGGCTCAATATGGTAAATTCTTATTTTACTCAATTTTGGCCAATTCGGCCAAAAACCTAATATCCGCTCGGGGTGGATCTTCTTTATTTCCCGTATATTCACCCATTTGCATGCTAGAACACCCCTCGGAACGAAGAGGAATGGTTTAAGGGGGTTTTCGGGCTCATTTATTAAATTCCTATATTGCTCAATTTTGGCCAATCCGGCCAGGTCGCGAAGAGCCTAATATCCGCTCGGGGAGGATCTTCTTTATTTCCCGTATATTGACCCATTTGGATGCTAGAACACCACTCGGAACGAAGAGGGTGGTTGGGGGGTTTACGGGCTCAATTTGGTAAATTCCTATTTTGCTCGGACAGGTCGCGAAAGAGTCTAATATCCGGTCGGGGTGGGTTAGGGGTGAGGTTAGGGGTGGGGTTTGGGGTTGGGGTTTGGGTTTTCGGCCAAAAGCCTAATATCCGCTCGGGGTGGATTTTCTTTATTTCCCGTATATTGACCCATTTGCATGCTATAACACAACTCGGAGCAACGAGGGCTGGTTTGGGGGGTTTTATCGCTCATTTTGGTAAATTCCTATTTTGCTATATTTTGGCCAATTCAGCCAGGTCGCGAAGAGCCTAATATCCGATCAGGGAGGATCTTCATTATTTTCCGTGTATTGACCCATTTGCATGCCAGAACACCCCTCGGAACGAAGAGGGATGGTTTGAGGGGTTTTCGGGCTCGATTTATTAAATTCCTATTTTGCTCAATTTTGGCCAATTTGGCCAAAAGCCTAATATCTGCTCGGGGTGGATCTTCTTTATTTCCCGTATATTCACCCATTTGGATGCTAGAACACCCCTCGGAACGAAGAGGGCTGGTTTGGGGGGTTTCTGGGCTCAATTTGGCAAATTCCTTTTTTGCTCAATTTCGGCCAATTCGGCCAGGTCGCTAAGAGCCTAATATCCGCTTTGGGTGGGTTAGGGGTGGGGTTAGGGGTGGGGTTGGGGTTAGGGTTAGGGTTAATATCCGCTCGGGGAGGATCTTCATTATTTCCCGTGTATTGACCCATTTGCATACCAGAACACCCCTCGGAACGAAGAGGGCTGGTTTGGGGGGTTTACGGGCTCAATTTGGTAAATTCCTTTTTTGCTCGGCCAGGTCGCGAAAGAGTCTAATATCCGGTTGGGGTGGGTTAGGGGTGGGGTTAGGGGTGGGGTTGGGGTTAGGGTTAGGGTTAATATCCGCTCGGGGAGGATCTTCATTATTTCCCGTGTATTGACCCATTTGCATACCAGAACACCCCTCGGAACGAAGAGGGATGGTTTGAGGGGTTTTCGGGCTCAATTTATTAAATTCCTATTTTGCTCAATTTTGGCCAATCCGGCCAGGTCGCTAAGAGCCTAATATCCGCTCGGGGAGGATCTTCATTATTTCCCGTGTATTGACCCATTTGCATGCTAGAACATCCCTCGGAACGAAGAGGGATGGTTTGAGGGGTTTTCGGGCTCAATTTATTAAATTCCTATTTTGCTCAATTTTGGCCAATCCGGCCAGGTCGCTAAGAGCCTAATATCCGCTCGGGGAGGATCTTCATTATTTCCCGTGTATTGACCCATTTGCATGCCAGAACACCCCTCGGAACGAAGAGGGCTGGTTTGGGGGGTTTACGGGCTCAATTTGGTAAATTCCTTTTTTGCTCGGCCAGGTCGCGAAAGAGTCTAATATCCGGTTGGGGTGGGTTAGGGGTGGGGTTAGGGGTGGGGTTGGGGTTAGGTTTAGGGTTAATATCCGCTCGGGGTGAATCTTCGTTATTTCCCTTATTTTTACCCATTTGCATGCTAAAACACCCCTGGGAGCGAAGAGGGTTCGTTTTGGGGGTTTTCGGGCTCAATATGGTAAATTCTTATTTTACTCAATTTTGGCCAATTCGGCCAAAAGCCTAATATCCGCTCGGGACGGAAAACCCCTCAAACCATCCCTCTTCGTTCCGAGGGATGTTCTAGCATGCAAATGGGTCAATATACGGGAAATAACGAAGATCCACCCCGAGCGGATATTAACCCTAACCCCAACCCCAAACCCCAACCCCAAACCCCAACCCCAGCCCTAACCCTACCCTACCCCTAACCCACCCCGACCGGATATTAGGCTCTTTCGCGACCTGGCCGAGCAAAATAGGAATTTACCAAAATGAGCCATAAAACCCCCCAAACCAGCCTTCTTCGCTCCAAGGGGTGTTCTAGCATCCAAATGGGTGAATATTGACCCATTTGGATGCTAGAACACCACTCGGAGCGAAGAGGGCTGGTTTGGGGGGTTTTGGGGCTCAATTTGGTAAGTTCCTTTTTTGCTTAATTTTGGCCAATTAGGCCAGGTCGCGAAGAGCCTAATATCCGCTCGGGGAGGATCTTCATTATTTCCCGTGTATTGACCCATTTGCATGCCAGAACACCCCTCGGAACGAAGAGGGATGGTTTGGGGGGTTTTCGGGCTCAATTTGGTAAATTCCTTTTTTGCTCGGCCAGGTCGCGAAAGAGTCTAATATCCGGTCGGGGCGGGTTAGGGGTGGGGTTAGGGGTGGGGTTGGGGTTAGGGTTAATATCCGCTCGGGGTGGATCTTCGTTATTTCCCTTATATTGACCCATTTGCTCAATATGGTAAATTCTTATTTTACACAATTTTGGCCAATTCGGCCAAAAGCCTAATATCCGCTCGGGATGGATCTTCTTTTTTTCCCGTATATTGACCCATTTGGATGCTAGAACACCCTTCGGAGCGAAGAGGGCTGGTTTGGGGGGTTTTATGGCTCATTTTGGTAAATTCCTATTTTGCTCGGCCAGGTCGCGAAAGAGTCTAATATCCGGTCGGGGCGGGTTAGGGGTGGGGTTAGGGGTGGGGTTGGGGTTAGGGTTAGGGTTAACATCCGCTCGGGGAGGATCTTCATTATTTCCCGTGTATTGACCCATTTGCATGCCCAAACACCCCTCGGAACGAAGAGGGCTGGTTTGGGGGGTTAACGGGCTCAATTTGGTAAATTCCTTTTTTACTCGGCCAGGTCGCGAAAGAGTCTAATATCCGGTCGGGGCGGGTTAGGGGTGGGGTTAGGGGTGGGGTTGGGTTTAGGGTTAGGGTTAGGGTTAGGGTAAGGGTTAGGGTTAGGGTTAGGGTTAATATCCGCTCGGGGTGGATCTTCGTTATTTCCCTTATTTTGACCCATTTGCATGCTAGAACACCCCTGGGAGCGAAGAGGGTTCGTTTTGGGGGTTTTCGGGTTCAATATGGTAAATTCTTATTTTACTCAATTTTGGCCAATTCGGCCAAAAGCCTAATATCCGCTCGGGATGGATCTTTTTTTTTTCCCGTATATTGACCCATTTGCATGCCAGAACACCCCTCGGAACGAAGAGGGCTGGTTTGGGGGGTTTACGGGCTCAATTTGGTAAATTCCTTTTTTGCTCGGCCAGGTCGCGAAAGAGTCTAATATCCGGTTGGGGTGGGTTAGGGGTGGGGTTAGGGGTGGGGTTGGGGTTAGGTTTAGGGTTAATATCCGCTCGGGGTGAATCTTCGTTATTTCCCTTATTTTTACCCATTTGCATGCTAAAACACCCCTGGGAGCGAAGAGGGTTCGTTTTGGGGGTTTTCGGGCTCAATATGGTAAATTCTTATTTTACTCAATTTTGGCCAATTCGGCCAAAAGCCTAATATCCGCTCGGGACGGAAAACCCCTCAAACCATCCCTCTTCGTTCCGAGGGATGTTCTAGCATGCAAATGGGTCAATATACGGGAAATAACGAAGATCCACCCCGAGCGGATATTAACCCTAACCCCAACCCCAAACCCCAACCCCAAACCCCAACCCCAGCCCTAACCCTACCCTACCCCTAACCCACCCCGACCGGATATTAGGCTCTTTCGCGACCTGGCCGAGCAAAATAGGAATTTACCAAAATGAGCCATAAAACCCCCCAAACCAGCCTTCTTCGCTCCAAGGGGTGTTCTAGCATCCAAATGGGTGAATATTGACCCATTTGGATGCTAGAACACCACTCGGAGCGAAGAGGGCTGGTTTGGGGGGTTTTGGGGCTCAATTTGGTAAGTTCCTTTTTTGCTTAATTTTGGCCAATTAGGCCAGGTCGCGAAGAGCCTAATATCCGCTCGGGGAGGATCTTCATTATTTCCCGTGTATTGACCCATTTGCATGCCAGAACACCCCTCGGAACGAAGAGGGATGGTTTGGGGGGTTTTCGGGCTCAATTTGGTAAATTCCTTTTTTGCTCGGCCAGGTCGCGAAAGAGTCTAATATCCGGTCGGGGCGGGTTAGGGGTGGGGTTAGGGGTGGGGTTGGGGTTAGGGTTAATATCCGCTCGGGGTGGATCTTCGTTATTTCCCTTATATTGACCCATTTGCTCAATATGGTAAATTCTTATTTTACACAATTTTGGCCAATTCGGCCAAAAGCCTAATATCCGCTCGGGATGGATCTTCTTTTTTTCCCGTATATTGACCCATTTGGATGCTAGAACACCCTTCGGAGCGAAGAGGGCTGGTTTGGGGGGTTTTATGGCTCATTTTGGTAAATTCCTATTTTGCTCGGCCAGGTCGCGAAAGAGTCTAATATCCGGTCGGGGCGGGTTAGGGGTGGGGTTAGGGGTGGGGTTGGGGTTAGGGTTAGGGTTAACATCCGCTCGGGGAGGATCTTCATTATTTCCCGTGTATTGACCCATTTGCATGCCCAAACACCCCTCGGAACGAAGAGGGCTGGTTTGGGGGGTTAACGGGCTCAATTTGGTAAATTCCTTTTTTACTCGGCCAGGTCGCGAAAGAGTCTAATATCCGGTCGGGGCGGGTTAGGGGTGGGGTTAGGGGTGGGGTTGGGTTTAGGGTTAGGGTTAGGGTTAGGGTAAGGGTTAGGGTTAGGGTTAGGGTTAATATCCGCTCGGGGTGGATCTTCGTTATTTCCCTTATTTTGACCCATTTGCATGCTAGAACACCCCTGGGAGCGAAGAGGGTTCGTTTTGGGGGTTTTCGGGTTCAATATGGTAAATTCTTATTTTACTCAATTTTGGCCAATTCGGCCAAAAGCCTAATATCCGCTCGGGATGGATCTTTTTTTTTTCCCGTATATTGACCCATTTGGATGCTAGAACACCCTTCGGAGCGAAGAAGGCTGGTTTGGGGGGTTTTATGGCTCATTTTGGTAAATTCCTATTTTGCTCGGCCAGGTCGCGAAAGAGTCTAATATCCGGTCGGGGTGGGTTAGGGGAGGGGTTAGGGGTGGGGTTTGGGGTTGGAGTTTGGGGTTGGGGTTAGGGTTAGGGTTAGGGTTAGGGTAAGGGTTAGGGTTAGGGTTAGGGTTAATATCCGCTCGGGGAGGATCTTCTTTATTTCCCGTATATTGACCCATTTGGATGCTAGAACACCACTCGGAGCAACGAGGGCTGGTTTGGGGGGTTTTATGGCTCATTTTGGTAAATTCCTATTTTGCTAAATTTTGGCCAATTCAGCCAGGTCGCTAAGACCCTAATATCCGATCGGGGAGGATCTTCATTATTTTCTGTGTATTGACCCATTTGCATGCCAGAACACCCCTCGGAATGAAGAGGGCTGGTTTGGGGGGTTTACTGGCTCAATTTGGTAAATTCCTTTTTTGCTCGGCCAGGTCGCGAAAGAGTCTAATATCCGGTTGGGGTGGGTTAGGGGTGGGGTTAGGGGTGGGGTTGGGGTTAGGGTTAGGGTTAATATCCGCTCGGGGTGAATCTTCGTTATTTCCCTTATATTGACCCATTTGCATGCTAGAACACCCCTGGGAGCGAAGAGGGTTCGTTTTCGGGGTTTTCGGGCTCAATATGGTAAATTCTTATTTTACTCAATTTTGGCCAATTCGGCCAAAAGCCTAATATCCGCTCGGGGTGGATCTTCTTTATTTCCCGTATATTCACCCATTTGGATGCTAGAACACCCCTTGGAGCGAAGAAGGCTGGTTTGGGGGGTTTTATGGCTCATTTTGGTAAATTCCTATTTTGCTCGGCCAGGTCGCGAAAGAGCCTAATATCCGGTCGGGGTGGGTTAGGGGTAGGGTAGGGTTAGGGCTGGGGTTGGGGTTTGGGGTTGGGGTTTGGGGTTGGGGTTAGGGTTAATATCCGCTCGGGGTGGATCTTCGTTATTTCCCGTATATTGACCCATTTGCATGCTAGAACATCCCTCGGAACGAAGAGGGATGGTTTGAGGGGTTTTCGGGCTCAATTTATTAAATTCCTATTTTGCTCAATTTTGGCCAATCCGGCCAGGTCGCTAAGAGCCTAATATCCGCTCGGGGAGGATCTTCATTATTTCCCGTGTATTGACCCATTTGCATGCCAGAACACCCCTCGGAACGAAGAGGACTGGTTTGGGGGGTTTACGGGCTCAATTTGGTAAATTCCTTTTTTGCTCGGCCAGGTCGCGAAAGAGTCTAATATCCGGTTGGGGTGGGTTAGGGGTGGGGTTAGGGGTGGGGTTGGGGTTAGGTTTAGGGTTAATATCCGCTCGGATGGAATCTTCGTTATTTCCCTTATTTTTACCCATTTGCATGCTAGAACACCCCTGGCAGCGAAGAGGGTTCGTTTTCGGGGTTTTCGGGCTCAATATGGTAAATTCTTATTTTACTCAATTTTGGCCAATTCGGCCAAAAGCCTAATATCCGCTCGGGGTGGATCTTCTTTTTTTCCCGTATATTGACCCATTTGGATGCTGGAACACCCTTCGGAGCGAAGAAGGCTGGTTTGGGGGGTTTTATGGCTCATTTTGGTAAATTCCTATTTTGCTCGGCCAGGTCGCAAAAGAGTCTAATATCCGGTCGGGGTGGGTTAGGGGAGGGGTTAGGGGTGGGGTTTGGGGTTGGAGTTTGGGGTTGGGGTTGGGGTTAGGGTTAGGGTTAGGGTAAGGGTTAGGGTTAGGGTTAGGGTTAATATCTGCTCGTGGTGGATCTTCTTTATTTCCCTTATTTTGACCCATTTGCATGCTAGAACACCCCTCGGAACGAAGAGGGCTGGTTTTGGGGGTTTTATGGCTCAATTTGGTAAATTCCTATTTTGCTCAATTTTAGCCAATTAGGCCAGGTCGCGAAGAGCCTAATATCCGCTCGGGGAGGATCTTCTTTATTTCCCGTATATTGACCCATTTGGATGCTAGAACACCCCTTGGAGCGAAGAGGGCTGGTTTTGGGGGTTTTTGGGCTCAATTTGGTAAATTCCTTTTTTGCTCAATTTTGGCCAATCCGGCCAGGTCGCTAAGAGCCTAATATCCGCTCGGGGAGGATCTTCATTATTTCCCGTGTATTGACCCATTTGCATGCCAGAGCACCTCTCGGAACGAAAAGGGCTGGTTTTGGGGGTTTTGGGGCTCAATTTGGTAAATTCCTTTTTTGCTCAATTTTTGGCCAATTCGGCCAGGTCGCTAAGAGCCTAATATCCGCTCGGGGAGGATCTTCATTATTTCCCGTGTATTGACCCATTTGCATGCCAGAACACCCCTCGGAACGAAGAGGGCTGGTTTGGGGGGTTTACGAGCTCAATTTGGTAAATTCCTATTTTGCTCGGCCAGGTTGCGAAAGAGTCTAATATCCGGTCGGGGTGGGTTAGGGGTGGGGTTAGGGGTGGGGTTTGGGGTTTGGGGTTGGGGTTGGGGTTAGGGTTAGGGTTAGGGTAAGGGTTAGGGTTAGGGTTAGGGTTAATATCCGCTCGGGGTGGATCTTCGTTATTTCCCTTATATTGACCCATTTGCATATCTAGAACACCCCTGGGAGCGAAGAGGGTTCGTTTTGGGGGTTTTCGGGCTCAATATGGTAAATTCTTATTTTACTCAATTTTGGCCAATTAGGCCAGGTCGCGAAGAGCCTAATATCCGCTCGGGGAGGATCTTCATTATTTCCCGTGTATTGACCCATTTGCATGCCAGAACACCCCTCGGAACGAAGAGGGATGGTTTGGGGGGTTTTCGGGCTCAATTTGGTAAATTCCTTTTTTGCTCGGCCAGGTCGCGAAAGAGTCTAATATCCGGTCGAGGCGGGTTAGGGGTGGGGTTAGGGGTGGGGTTGGGGTTAGGGTTAGGGTTAATATCCGCTCGGGATGGATCTTCGTTATTTCCCTTATATTGACCCATTTTCATGGTAGAACACCCCCCTGGGAGCGAAGAGGGTTCGTTTTGGGGGTTTTCGGGCTCAATATGGTAAATTCTTATTTTACTCAATTTTGGCCAATTCGGCCAAAAGCCTACTATCCGCTCGGGATGGATCTTCTTTTTTTCCCATTTGGATGATAGAACACCCTTCGGAGCGAAGAGGGCTGGTTTGGGGGGTTTTATGGCTCATTTTGGTAAATTCCTATTTTGCTCGGACAGGTCGCAAAAGAGTCTAATATCCGGTCGGGGTGGGTTAGGGGTGAGGTTAGGGGTGGGGTTTGGGGTTGGGGTTTGGGTATGGGGTTGGGGTTGGGGTTAGGGTTAGGGTTAGGGTTAGGGTAAGGGTTAGGGTTAGGGTTAGGGTTAATATCCGCTCGGGGTGGATCTTCGTTATTTCCCTTATATTGACCCATTTGCATGCTAGAACACCCCTGGGAGCGAAGAGGGTTCGTTTTGGGGGTTTTCGGGCTCAATATGGTAAATTCTTATTTTTCTCAATTTTGGCCAATTCGGCCAGAAGCCTAATATCCGCTCGGGGTGGATTTTCTTTATTTCCCTTATATTGACCCATTTGCATGCTATAACACAACTCGGAGCAACGAGGGCTGGTTTGGGGGGTTTTATCGCTCATTTTGGTAAATTCATATTTTGCTATATTTTGGCCAATTCAGCCAGGTCGCGAAGAGCCTAATATCCGATCAGGGAGGATCTTCATTATTTCCCGTGTATTGACCCATTTGCATGCCAGAACACCCCTCGGAACGAAGAGGGATGGTTTGAGGGGTTTTCGGGCTCGATTTATTAAATTCCTATTTTGCTCAATTTTGGCCAATCCGGCCAGGTCGCGAAAGAGTCTAATATCCGGTCGGGGTGGGTTAGGGGTGAGGTTAGGGGTGTGGTTTGGGGTTGGGTTTGGGTTAGGGTTAGGGTTAATATCCGCTCGGAGTGGATCTTCGTTATTTCCCTTATATTGACCCATTTGCATGCTAGAACACCCCTGGGAGCAAAGAGGGTTCGTTTTGGGGGTTTTCGGGCTCAATATGGTAAATTCTTATTTTACTCAATTTTGGCCAATTCGGCCAAAAACCTAATATCCGCTCGGGGTGGATCTTCTTTATTTCCCGTATATTCACCCATTTGCATGCTAGAACACCCCTCGGAACGAAGAGGAATGGTTTAAGGGGGTTTTCGGGCTCATTTATTAAATTCCTATATTGCTCAATTTTGGCCAATCCGGCCAGGTCGCGAAGAGCCTAATATCCGCTCGGGGAGGATCTTCTTTATTTCCCGTATATTGACCCATTTGGATGCTAGAACACCACTCGGAACGAAGAGGGTGGTTGGGGGGTTTACGGGCTCAATTTGGTAAATTCCTATTTTGCTCGGACAGGTCGCGAAAGAGTCTAATATCCGGTCGGGGTGGGTTAGGGGTGAGGTTAGGGGTGGGGTTTGGGGTTGGGGTTTGGGTTTTCGGCCAAAAGCCTAATATCCGCTCGGGGTGGATTTTCTTTATTTCCCGTATATTGACCCATTTGCATGCTATAACACAACTCGGAGCAACGAGGGCTGGTTTGGGGGGTTTTATCGCTCATTTTGGTAAATTCCTATTTTGCTATATTTTGGCCAATTCAGCCAGGTCGCGAAGAGCCTAATATCCGATCAGGGAGGATCTTCATTATTTTCCGTGTATTGACCCATTTGCATGCCAGAACACCCCTCGGAACGAAGAGGGATGGTTTGAGGGGTTTTCGGGCTCGATTTATTAAATTCCTATTTTGCTCAATTTTGGCCAATTTGGCCAAAAGCCTAATATCTGCTCGGGGTGGATCTTCTTTATTTCCCGTATATTCACCCATTTGGATGCTAGAACACCCCTCGGAACGAAGAGGGCTGGTTTGGGGGGTTTCTGGGCTCAATTTGGCAAATTCCTTTTTTGCTCAATTTCGGCCAATTCGGCCAGGTCGCTAAGAGCCTAATATCCGCTTTGGGTGGGTTAGGGGTGGGGTTAGGGGTGGGGTTGGGGTTAGGGTTAGGGTTAATATCCGCTCGGGGAGGATCTTCATTATTTCCCGTGTATTGACCCATTTGCATACCAGAACACCCCTCGGAACGAAGAGGGCTGGTTTGGGGGGTTTACGGGCTCAATTTGGTAAATTCCTTTTTTGCTCGGCCAGGTCGCGAAAGAGTCTAATATCCGGTTGGGGTGGGTTAGGGGTGGGGTTAGGGGTGGGGTTGGGGTTAGGGTTAGGGTTAATATCCGCTCGGGGAGGATCTTCATTATTTCCCGTGTATTGACCCATTTGCATACCAGAACACCCCTCGGAACGAAGAGGGATGGTTTGAGGGGTTTTCGGGCTCAATTTATTAAATTCCTATTTTGCTCAATTTTGGCCAATCCGGCCAGGTCGCTAAGAGCCTAATATCCGCTCGGGGAGGATCTTCATTATTTCCCGTGTATTGACCCATTTGCATGCTAGAACATCCCTCGGAACGAAGAGGGATGGTTTGAGGGGTTTTCGGGCTCAATTTATTAAATTCCTATTTTGCTCAATTTTGGCCAATCCGGCCAGGTCGCTAAGAGCCTAATATCCGCTCGGGGAGGATCTTCATTATTTCCCGTGTATTGACCCATTTGCATGCCAGAACACCCCTCGGAACGAAGAGGGCTGGTTTGGGGGGTTTACGGGCTCAATTTGGTAAATTCCTTTTTTGCTCGGCCAGGTCGCGAAAGAGTCTAATATCCGGTTGGGGTGGGTTAGGGGTGGGGTTAGGGGTGGGGTTGGGGTTAGGTTTAGGGTTAATATCCGCTCGGGGTGAATCTTCGTTATTTCCCTTATTTTTACCCATTTGCATGCTAAAACACCCCTGGGAGCGAAGAGGGTTCGTTTTGGGGGTTTTCGGGCTCAATATGGTAAATTCTTATTTTACTCAATTTTGGCCAATTCGGCCAAAAGCCTAATATCCGCTCGGGACGGAAAACCCCTCAAACCATCCCTCTTCGTTCCGAGGGATGTTCTAGCATGCAAATGGGTCAATATACGGGAAATAACGAAGATCCACCCCGAGCGGATATTAACCCTAACCCCAACCCCAAACCCCAACCCCAAACCCCAACCCCAGCCCTAACCCTACCCTACCCCTAACCCACCCCGACCGGATATTAGGCTCTTTCGCGACCTGGCCGAGCAAAATAGGAATTTACCAAAATGAGCCATAAAACCCCCCAAACCAGCCTTCTTCGCTCCAAGGGGTGTTCTAGCATCCAAATGGGTGAATATTGACCCATTTGGATGCTAGAACACCACTCGGAGCGAAGAGGGCTGGTTTGGGGGGTTTTGGGGCTCAATTTGGTAAGTTCCTTTTTTGCTTAATTTTGGCCAATTAGGCCAGGTCGCGAAGAGCCTAATATCCGCTCGGGGAGGATCTTCATTATTTCCCGTGTATTGACCCATTTGCATGCCAGAACACCCCTCGGAACGAAGAGGGATGGTTTGGGGGGTTTTCGGGCTCAATTTGGTAAATTCCTTTTTTGCTCGGCCAGGTCGCGAAAGAGTCTAATATCCGGTCGGGGCGGGTTAGGGGTGGGGTTAGGGGTGGGGTTGGGGTTAGGGTTAATATCCGCTCGGGGTGGATCTTCGTTATTTCCCTTATATTGACCCATTTGCTCAATATGGTAAATTCTTATTTTCCACAATTTTGGCCAATTCGGCCAAAAGCCTAATATCCGCTCGGGATGGATCTTCTTTTTTTCCCGTATATTGACCCATTTGGATGCTAGAACACCCTTCGGAGCGAAGAGGGCTGGTTTGGGGGGTTTTATGGCTCATTTTGGTAAATTCCTATTTTGCTCGGCCAGGTCGCGAAAGAGTCTAATATCCGGTCGGGGCGGGTTAGGGGTGGGGTTAGGGGTGGGGTTGGGGTTAGGGTTAGGGTTAACATCCGCTCGGGGAGGATCTTCATTATTTCCCGTGTATTGACCCATTTGCATGCCCAAACACCCCTCGGAACGAAGAGGGCTGGTTTGGGGGGTTAACGGGCTCAATTTGGTAAATTCCTTTTTTACTCGGCCAGGTCGCGAAAGAGTCTAATATCCGGTCGGGGCGGGTTAGGGGTGGGGTTAGGGGTGGGGTTGGGTTTAGGGTTAGGGTTAGGGTTAGGGTAAGGGTTAGGGTTAGGGTTAGGGTTAATATCCGCTCGGGGTGGATCTTCGTTATTTCCCTTATTTTGACCCATTTGCATGCTAGAACACCCCTGGGAGCGAAGAGGGTTCGTTTTGGGGGTTTTCGGGTTCAATATGGTAAATTCTTATTTTACTCAATTTTGGCCAATTCGGCCAAAAGCCTAATATCCGCTCGGGATGGATCTTTTTTTTTTCCCGTATATTGACCCATTTGGATGCTAGAACACCCTTCGGAGCGAAGAAGGCTGGTTTGGGGGGTTTTATGGCTCATTTTGGTAAATTCCTATTTTGCTCGGCCAGGTCGCGAAAGAGTCTAATATCCGGTCGGGGTGGGTTAGGGGAGGGGTTAGGGGTGGGGTTTGGGGTTGGAGTTTGGGGTTGGGGTTAGGGTTAGGGTTAGGGTTAGGGTAAGGGTTAGGGTTAGGGTTAGGGTTAATATCCGCTCGGGGAGGATCTTCTTTATTTCCCGTATATTGACCCATTTGGATGCTAGAACACCACTCGGAGCAACGAGGGCTGGTTTGGGGGGTTTTATGGCTCATTTTGGTAAATTCCTATTTTGCTAAATTTTGGCCAATTCAGCCAGGTCGCTAAGACCCTAATATCCGATCGGGGAGGATCTTCATTATTTTCTGTGTATTGACCCATTTGCATGCCAGAACACCCCTCGGAATGAAGAGGGCTGGTTTGGGGGGTTTTCGGGCTCAATTTGGTAAATTCCATTTTTGCTCGGCCAGGTCGCGAAAGAGCCTAATATCCGGTCGGGGTGGGTTAGGGGTAGGGTAGGGTTAGGGCTGGGGTTGGGGTTTGGGGTTGGGGTTTGGGGTTGGGGTTAGGGTTAATATCCGCTCGGGGTGGATCTTCGTTATTTCCCGTATATTGACCCATTTGCATGCTAGAACACCCCTCGGAACGAAGAGGGATGGTTTGAGGGGTTTTCGGGCTCAATTTATTAAATTCTTATTTTACTCAATTTTGGCCAATTCGGCCAAAAGCCTAATATCCGCTCGGGATGGATCTTTTTTTTTTCCCGTATATTGACCCATTTGGATGCTAGAACACCCTTCGGAGCGAAGAAGGCTGGTTTGGGGGGTTTTATGGCTCATTTTGGTAAATTCCTATTTTGCTCGGCCAGGTCGCGAAAGAGTCTAATATCCGGTCGGGGTGGGTTAGGGGAGGGGTTAGGGGTGGGGTTTGGGGTTGGAGTTTGGGGTTGGGGTTAGGGTTAGGGTTAGGGTTAGGGTAAGGGTTAGGGTTAGGGTTAGGGTTAATATCCGCTCGGGGAGGATCTTCTTTATTTCCCGTATATTGACCCATTTGGATGCTAGATCACCACTCGGAGCAACGAGGGCTGGTTTGGGGGGTTTTATGGCTCATTTTGGTAAATTCCTATTTTGCTAAATTTTGGCCAATTCAGCCAGGTCGCTAAGACCCTAATATCCGATCGGGGAGGATCTTCATTATTTTCTGTGTATTGACCCATTTGCATGCCAGAACACCCCTCGGAATGAAGAGGGCTGGTTTGGGGGGTTTTCGGGCTCAATTTGGTAAATTCCATTTTTGCTCGGCCAGGTCGCGAAAGAGCCTAATATCCGGTCGGGGTGGGTTAGGGGTAGGGTAGGGTTAGGGCTGGGGTTGGGGTTTGGGGTTGGGGTTTGGGGTTGGGGTTAGGGTTAATATCCGCTCGGGGTGGATCTTCGTTATTTCCCGTATATTGACCCATTTGCATGCTAGAACACCCCTCGGAACGAAGAGGGATGGTTTGAGGGGTTTTCGGGCTCAATTTATTAAATTCCTATTTTGCTCAATTTTGGCCAATCCGGCCAGGTCGCTAAGAGCCTAATATCCGCTCGGGGAGGATCTTCATTATTTCCCGTGTATTGACCCATTTGCATGCCAGAACACCCCTCGGAACGAAGAGGGCTGGTTTGGGGGGTTTACTGGCTCAATTTGGTAAATTCCTTTTTTGCTCGGCCAGGTCGCGAAAGAGTCTAATATCCGGTTGGGGTGGGTTAGGGGTGGGGTTAGGGGTGGGGTTGGGGTTAGGGTTAGGGTTAATATCCGCTCGGGGTGAATCTTCGTTATTTCCCTTATATTGACCCATTTGCATGCTAGAACACCCCTGGGAGCGAAGAGGGTTCGTTTTCGGGGTTTTCGGGCTCAATATGGTAAATTCTTATTTTACTCAATTTTGGCCAATTCGGCCAAAAGCCTAATATCCGCTCGGGGTGGATCTTCTTTATTTCCCGTATATTCACCCATTTGGATGCTAGAACACCCCTTGGAGCGAAGAAGGCTGGTTTGGGGGGTTTTATGGCTCATTTTGGTAAATTCCTATTTTGCTCGGCCAGGTCGCGAAAGAGCCTAATATCCGGTCGGGGTGGGTTAGGGGTAGGGTAGGGTTAGGGCTGGGGTTGGGGTTTGGGGTTGGGGTTTGGGGTTGGGGTTAGGGTTAATATCCGCTCGGGGTGGATCTTCGTTATTTCCCGTATATTGACCCATTTGCATGCTAGAACATCCCTCGGAACGAAGAGGGATGGTTTGAGGGGTTTTCGGGCTCAATTTATTAAATTCCTATTTTGCTCAATTTTGGCCAATCCGGCCAGGTCGCTAAGAGCCTAATATCCGCTCGGGGAGGATCTTCATTATTTCCCGTGTATTGACCCATTTGCATGCCAGAACACCCCTCGGAACGAAGAGGACTGGTTTGGGGGGTTTACGGGCTCAATTTGGTAAATTCCTTTTTTGCTCGGCCAGGTCGCGAAAGAGTCTAATATCCGGTTGGGGTGGGTTAGGGGTGGGGTTAGGGGTGGGGTTGGGGTTAGGTTTAGGGTTAATATCCGCTCGGATGGAATCTTCGTTATTTCCCTTATTTTTACCCATTTGCATGCTAGAACACCCCTGGCAGCGAAGAGGGTTCGTTTTCGGGGTTTTCGGGCTCAATATGGTAAATTCTTATTTTACTCAATTTTGGCCAATTCGGCCAAAAGCCTAATATCCGCTCGGGGTGGATCTTCTTTTTTTCCCGTATATTGACCCATTTGGATGCTGGAACACCCTTCGGAGCGAAGAAGGCTGGTTTGGGGGGTTTTATGGCTCATTTTGGTAAATTCCTATTTTGCTCGGCCAGGTCGCAAAAGAGTCTAATATCCGGTCGGGGTGGGTTAGGGGAGGGGTTAGGGGTGGGGTTTGGGGTTGGAGTTTGGGGTTGGGGTTGGGGTTAGGGTTAGGGTTAGGGTAAGGGTTAGGGTTAGGGTTAGGGTTAATATCTGCTCGTGGTGGATCTTCTTTATTTCCCTTATTTTGACCCATTTGCATGCTAGAACACCCCTCGGAACGAAGAGGGCTGGTTTGGGGGGTTTTATGGCTCAATTTGGTAAATTCCTATTTTGCTCAATTTTAGCCAATTAGGCCAGGTCGCGAAGAGCCTAATATCCGCTCGGGGAGGATCTTCTTTATTTCCCGTATATTGACCCATTTGGATGCTAGAACACCCCTTGGAGCGAAGAGGGCTGGTTTTGGGGGTTTTTGGGCTCAATTTGGTAAATTCCTTTTTTGCTCAATTTTGGCCAATCCGGCCAGGTCGCTAAGAGCCTAATATCCGCTCGGGGAGGATCTTCATTATTTCCCGTGTATTGACCCATTTGCATGCCAGAGCACCTCTCGGAACGAAAAGGGCTGGTTTTGGGGGTTTTGGGGCTCAATTTGGTAAATTCCTTTTTTGCTCGGCCAGGTTGCGAAAGAGTCTAATATCCGGTCGGGGTGGGTTAGGGGTGGGGTTAGGGGTGGGGTTTGGGGTTTGGGGTTGGGGTTGGGGTTAGGGTTAGGGTTAGGGTAAGGGTTAGGGTTAGGGTTAGGGTTAATATCCGCTCGGGGTGGATCTTCGTTATTTCCCTTATATTGACCCATTTGCATATCTAGAACACCCCTGGGAGCGAAGAGGGTTCGTTTTGGGGGTTTTCGGGCTCAATATGGTAAATTCTTATTTTACTCAATTTTGGCCAATTCGGCCAGGTCGTGAAAAGCCTAATATCTGCTCGGGGAGGATCTTCTTTATTTCCCGTATATTGACCCATTTGGATGCTAGAACACCACTCGGAGCGAAGAGGGCTTGTTGGGGGGTTTTTGGGCTCAATTTGGTAAGTTCCTTTTTTGCTAAATTTTGGCCAATTAGGCCAGGTCGCGAAGAGCCTAATATCCGCTCGGGGAGGATCTTCATTATTTCCCGTGTATTGACCCATTTGCATGCCAGAACACCCCTCGGAACGAAGAGGGATGGTTTGGGGGGTTTTCGGGCTCAATTTGGTAAATTCCTTTTTTGCTCGGCCAGGTCGCGAAGAGCCTAATATCCGCTCGGGATGGATCTTCGTTATTTCCCTTATATTGACCCATTTTCATGGTAGAACACCCCCCTGGGAGCGAAGAGGGTTCGTTTTGGGGGTTTTCGGGCTCAATATGGTAAATTCTTATTTTACTCAATTTTGGCCAATTCGGCCAAAAGCCTACTATCCGCTCGGGATGGATCTTCTTTTTTTCCCATTTGGATGCTAGAACACCCTTCGGAGCGAAGAGGGCTGGTTTGGGGGGTTTTATGGCTCATTTTGGTAAATTCCTATTTTGCTCGGACAGGTCGCAAAAGAGTCTAATATCCGGTCGGGGTGGGTTAGGGGTGAGGTTAGGGGTGGGGTTTGGGGTTGGGGTTTGGGTATGGGGTTGGGGTTGGGGTTAGGGTTAGGGTTAGGGTTAGGGTAAGGGTTAGGGTTAGGGTTAGGGTTAGGGTTAATATCCGCTCGGGGTGGATCTTCGTTATTTCCCTTATATTGACCCATTTGCATGCTAGAACACCCATGGGAGCGAAGAGGGTTCGTTTTGGGGGTTTTCGGGCTCAATATGGTAAATTCTTATTTTTCTCAATTTTGGCCAATTCGGCCAGAAGCCTAATATCCGCTCGGGGTGGATTTTCTTTATTTCCCTTATATTGACCCATTTGCATGCTATAACACAACTCGGAGCAACGAGGGCTGGTTTGGGGGGTTTTATCGCTCATTTTGGTAAATTCCTATTTTGCTATATTTTGGCCAATTCAGCCAGGTCGCGAAGAGCCTAATATCCGATCAGGGAGGATCTTCATTATTTCCCGTGTATTGACCCATTTGCATGCCAGAACACCCCTCGGAACGAAGAGGGATGGTTTGAGGGGTTTTCGGGCTCGATTTATTAAATTCCTATTTTGCTCAATTTTGGCCAATCCGGCCAGGTCGCGAAAGAGTCTAATATCCGGTCGGGGTGGGTTAGGGGTGAGGTTAGGGGTGTGGTTTGGGGTTGGGTTTGGGTTAGGGTTAGGGTTAATATCCGCTTGGAGTGGATCTTCGTTATTTCCCTTATATTGACCCATTTGCATGCTAGAACACCCCTGGGAGCAAAGAGGGTTCGTTTTGGGGGTTTTCGGGCTCAATATGGTAAATTCTTATTTTACTCAATTTTGGCCAATTCGGCCAAAAACCTAATATCCGCTCGGGGTGGATCTTCTTTATTTCCCGTATATTCACCCATTTGCATGCTAGAACACCCCTCGGAACGAAGAGGAATGGTTTAAGGGGGTTTTCGGGCTCATTTATTAAATTCCTATATTGATCAATTTTGGCCAATCCGGCCAGGTCGCGAAGAGCCTAATATCCGCTCGGGGAGGATCTTCTTTATTTCCCGTATATTGACCCATTTGGATGCTAGAACACCACTCGGAACGAAGAGGGTGGTTGGGGGGTTTACGGGCTCAATTTGGTAAATTCCTATTTTGCTCGGACAGGTCGCGAAAGAGTCTAATATCCGGTCGGGGTGGGTTAGGGGTGAGGTTAGGGGTGGGGTTTGGGGTTGGGGTTTGGGTTTTCGGCCAAAAGCCTAATATCCGCTCGGGGTGGATTTTCTTTATTTCCCGTATATTGACCCATTTGCATGCTATAACACAACTCGGAGCAACGAGGGCTGGTTTGGGGGGTTTTATCGCTCATTTTGGTAAATTCCTATTTTGCTATATTTTGGCCAATTCAGCCAGGTCGCGAAGAGCCTAATATCCAAACAGGGAGGATCTTCATTATTTTCCGTGTATTGACCCATTTGCATGCCAGAACACCCCTCGGAACGAAGAGGGATGGTTTGAGGGGTTTTCGGGCTCGATTTATTAAATTCCTATTTTGCTCAATTTTGGCCAATTCGGCCAAAAGCCTAATATCTGCTCGGGGTGGATCTTCTTTATTTCCCGTATATTCACCCATTTGGATGCTAGAACACCCCTCGGAACGAAGAGGGCTGGTTTGGGGGGTTTCTGGGCTCAATTTGGCAAATTCCTTTTTTGCTCAATTTCGGCCAATTCGGCCAGGTCGCTAAGAGCCTAATATCCGCTTGGGGTGGGTTAGGGGTGGGGTTAGGGGTGGGGTTGGGGTTAGGGTTAGGGTTAATATCCGCTCGGGGAGGATCTTCATTATTTCCCGTGTATTGACCCATTTGCATACCAGAACACCCCTCGGAACGAAGAGGGCTGGTTTGGGGGGTTTACGGGCTCAATTTGGTAAATTCCTTTTTTGCTCGGCCAGGTCGCGAAAGAGTCTAATATCCGGTTGGGGTGGGTTAGGGGTGGGGTTAGGGGTGGGGTTGGGGTTAGGGTTAGGGTTAATATCCGCTCGGGGAGGATCTTTATTATTTCCCGTGTATTGACCCATTTGCATACCAGAACACCCCTCGGAACGAAGAGGGATGGTTTGGGGGGTTTTCGGGCTCAATTTGGTAAATTCCTTTTTTGCTCGGCCAGGTCGCGAAAGAGTCTAATATCCGGTCGGGGTGGGTTAGGGGTGAGGTTAGGGGTGTGGTTTGGGGTTCGGGTTGGGGTTTGGGGTTGGGGTTGGGGTTAGGGTTAGGGTTAGGGTTAATATCCGCTCGGGGTGGATCTTCGTTATTTCCCTTATATTGACCCATTTGCATGCTAGAACACCCCTGGGAGCGAAGAGGGTTCGTTTTGGGGGTTTTCGGGCTCAATATGGTAAATTCTTATTTTACTCAATTTTGGCCAATTCGGCCAAAAGCCTAATATCCGCTCGGGGTGGATCTTCTTTATTTCCCGTATATTCACCCATTTGGATGCTAGAACACCCCTCGGAACGAAGAGGGCTGGTTTGGGAGGTTTTTGAGCTCAATTTGGTAAATTCCTTTTTTGCTCGGCCAGGTCGCGAAAGAGTCTAATATCCGGTCGGGGAAGGTTAGGGGTGGGGTTAGGGGTGGGGTTTGGGGTCGGGTTTTGGGGTTGGGGTTTGGGTTTGGGGTTGGGGTTAGGGTTAGGGTTAGGGTAAGGGTTAGGGTTAGGGTTAATATCCGCTCGGGGTGGATCTTTGTTATTTCCCTTATATTGACCCATTTGCATGCTAGAACACCCCTGGGAGCGAAGAGGGTTCGTTTTGGGGGTTTTCGGGCTCAATATGGTAAATTCTTATTTTACTCAATTTTGGCCAATTCGACCAAAAGCCTAATATCCGCTCGGGATGGATCTTCTTTATTTCCCGTATATTGACCCATTTGGATGCTAGAACACCCTTCGGAGCGAAGAGGGCTGGTTGATCCCGAAAACCCCCCAAACCATCCCTTTTCGTTCCGAGGGGTGTTCTGGCATGCAAATGGGTCAATACACAGGAAATAATGAAGATCCTCCCCGAGCGGATATTAGGCTCTTAGCGACCTGGCCGAATTGGCCGAAATTGAGCAAAAAAGGAATTTACCAAATTGAGCCCCAAAACCCCCAAAACCATCCCTCTTCGTTCCGAGGGGTGTTCTGGCATGCAAATGGGTCAATACACAGGAAATAATGAAGATCCTCCCCGAGCGGATATTAGGCTCTTAGCGACCTCGCCTAATTGGCTAAAATTGAGCAAAATAGGAATTTACCAAATTGAGCCATAAAACCCCCCAAACCAGCCCTCTTCGTTCCGAGGGGTGTTCTAGCATGCAAATGGGTCAATATACGGGAAATAACGAAGATCCACCCCGAGCGGATATTAACCCTAACCCCAACCCCAAACCCCAACCCCAGCCCTAACCCTACCCTACCCCTAACCCACCCCGACCGGATATTAGGCTCTTTCGCGACCTGGCCGAGCAAAATAGGAATTTACCAAAATGAGCCATAAAACCCCCAAACCAGCCTTCTTCGCTCCAAGGGGTGTTCTAGCATCCAAATGGGTGAATATACGGGAAATAAAGAAGATCCACCCCGAGCGGATATTAGGCTTTTGGCCGAATTGGCCAAAATTGAGTAAAATAAGAATTTACCATATTGAGCCCGAAAACCCCCAAAACGAACCCTCTTCGCTCCCAGGGGTGTTCTAGCATGCAAATGGGTCAATATAAGGGAAATAACGAAGATCCACCCCGAGCGGATATTAACCCTAACCCTAACCCTAACCCTAACCCTTACCCTAACCCTAACCCTAACCCTAACCCCTAACCCAAACCCCAACCCCAACCCAAACCACACCCCTAACCTCACCCCTAACCCACCCCGACCGGATATTAGACTCTTTCGCGACCTGGCCGAGCAAAATAGGAATTTACCAAAATGAGCCATAAAACCCCCCAAACCAGCCCTCTTCGCTCCGAAGGGTGTTCTTGCATCCAAATGGGTCAATATACGGGAAATAAAGAAGATCCACCCCGAGCGGATATTAGGCTTTTGGCCGAATTGGCCAAAATTGAGTAAAATAAGAATTTACCATATTGAGCCCGAAAACCCCCAAGACGAACCCTCTTCGCTCCCAGGGGTGTTCTAGCATGCAAATGGGTCAATATAAGGGAAATAACGAAGATCCACCCCGAGCGGATATTAACCCTAACCCCAACCCCAACCCCAAACTCCAACCCCAAACCCCACCCCTAACCCCTCCCCTAACCCACCCCGACCGGATATTAGACTCTTTCGCGACCTGGCCGAGCAAAATAGGAATTTACCAAAATGAGCCATAAAACCCCCCAAACCAGCCTTCTTCGCTCCGAAGGGTGTTCTAGCATCCAAATGGGTCAATATACGGGAAAAAAAGAAGATCCATCCCGAGCGGATATTAGGCTTTTGGCCGAATTGGCCAAAATTGAGTAAAATAAGAATTTACCACATTGAACCCGAAAACCCCCAAAACGAACCCTCTATGCTTCCAGGGGTGTTCTAGCATGCAAATGGGTCAATATAAGGTAAATAACGAAGATCCACCCCGAGCGGATATTAACCCTAACCCTAACCCTAACCCTTACCCTAACCCTAACCCTAACCCCAACCCCACCCCTTATCCCACCCCTAACCCGCCCCGACCGGATATTAGACTCTTTCGCGACCTGGCCGAGCAAAAAAGGAATTTACCAAATTGAGCCCGTAAACCCCCCAAACCAGCCCTCTTCGTTCCGAGGGGTGTTTTGGCATGCAAATGGGTCAATACACGGGAAATAATGAAGATCCTCCCCGAGCGGATATTAGGCTCTTTAGCGACCTGGCCGGATTGGCCAAAATTGAGCAAAATAGGAATTTACCAAATTGAGCCCGAAAACCCCCCAAACCATCCCTCTTTGTTCCGAGGGGTGTTCTGGCATGCAAATGGGTCAATACACAGGAAATAATGAAGATCCTCCCCGAGCGGATATTAGGCTCTTAGCGACCTGGCCGAATTGGCCGAAATTGAGCAAAAAAGGAATTTACCAAATTGAGCCCCAAAACCCCCAAAACCAGCCCTCTTCGCTCCAAGGGGTGTTCTAGCATCCAAATGGGTCAATACACAGGAAATAATGAAGATCCTCCCCGAGCAGATATTAGGCTCTTAGCGACCTGGCCGAATTGGCCGAAATTGAGCAAAAAAGGAATTTACCAAATTGAGCCCAAAAACCCCCAAAACCAGCCCTCTTCGCTCCAAGGGGGTGTTCTAGCATCCAAATGGGTCAATATACGGGAAATAAAGAAGATCCTCCCCGAGCGGATATTAGGCTCTTCGCGACCTGGCCTAATTGGCTAAAATTGAGCAAAATAGGAATTTACCAAATTGAGCCCGAAAACCCCCCAAACCAGCCCTCTTCATTCCGAGGGGTGTTCTGGCATGCAAATGGGTCAATACACGGGAAATAATGAAGATCCTCCCCGATCGGATATTAGGGTCTTAGCGACCTGGCTGAATTGGCCAAAATTTAGCAAAATAGGAATTTACCAAAATGAGCCATAAAACCCCCCAAACCAGCGCTCGTTGCTCCGAATGGTGTTCTAGCATCCAAATGGGTCAATATACGGGAAATAAAGAAGATCCTCCCCGAGCGGATATTAACCCTAACCCTAACCCTAACCCTTACCCTAACCCCAACCCCAACCCCAAACTCCAACCCCAAACCCCACCCCTAACCCCTCCCCTAACCCACCCCGACCGGATATTAGACTCTTTCTTGACCTGGCCGAGCAAAATAGGAATTTACCAAAATGAGCCATAAAACCCCCCAAACCAGCCCTCGTTGCTCCGAGTGGTGTTCTAGCATGCAAAATGGTCAATATACGGGAAATAAAGAAAATCCACCCCGAGCGGATATTAGGCTTTTGGCCGAATTGGCCAAAATTGAGCAAAATAGGAATTTAATCAATTGAGCCCGAAAACCCCTCAAACCATGCCTCTTCGTTCCGAGGGATGTTCTAGCATGCAAGTGGGTCAATATGCGGGAAATAAAGAAGATCCTCCCCGAGCGGATATTAACCCTAACCCTAACCCTAACCCTTACCCTAACCCTAACCCTTAACCCCAACCCCACCCCTAACCCCACCCCTAACCCGCACCGACCGGATATTAGACTCTTTCGCGACCTGGCCGAGCAAAAAAGGAATTTACCAAATTGAGCCCGTAAACCCCCCAAACCAGCCCTCTTCGTTCCGAGGGGTGTTCTGGCATGCAAATGGGTCAATACACGGGAAATAATGAAGATCCTCCCCGAGCGGATATTAGGCTCTTAGCGACCTGGCCGGATTGGCCAAAATTGAGCAAAATAGGAATTTAATAAATTGAGCCCGAAAACCCCTCAAACCATCCCTCTTCTTTCCGAGGGGTGTTCTAGCATGCAAATGGGTCAATATACGGGAAATAACGAAGATCCACCCCGAGCGGATATTAACCCTAACCCCAACCCCAAACCCCAACCCCAGCCCTAACCCTACCCTACCCCTAACCCACCCGGACCGGATATTAGGCTCTTTCGCGACCTGGCCGAGCAAAAATGGAATTTACCAAATTGAGCCCGAAAACCCCCCAAACCAGCCCTCTTCATTCCGAGGGGTGTTCTGGCATACAAATGGGTCAATACACGGGAAATAATGAAGATCCTCCCCGAACGGATATTAGGGTCTTAGCGACCTGGCTGAATTGGCCAAAATTTAGCAAAATAGGAATTTACCAAAATGAGCCATAAAACCCCCCAAACCAGCCCTCGTTGCTCCGAGTGGTGTTCTAGCATGCAAATGGGTCAATATACGGGAAATAATGAAGATCCTCCTCGAGCGGATATTAGGCTCTTTGCGACCTGGCCGGATTGGCCAAAATTGAGCAAAATAGGAATTTAATCAATTGAGCCCGAAAACCCCTCAAACCATGCCTCTTCGTTCCGAGGGATGTTCTAGCATGCAAGTGGGTCAATATACGGGAAATAAAGAAGATCCTCCCCGAGCGGATATTAACCCTAACCCTAACCCTAACCCTTACCCTAACCCTAACCCTTAACCCCAACCCCACCCCTAACCCCAACCCGAACCCCAAACCACACCCCTAACCTCACCCCTAACCCACCCCGACCGGATATTAGACTCTTTCGCGACCTGGCCGAGCAAAAAAGGAATTTACCAAATTGAGCCCGAAAACCCCCCAAACCATCCCTCTTCGTTCCGAGGGGTGTTGTGGCATGCAAATGGGTCAATACACAGGAAATAATGAAGATCCTCCCCGAGCAGATATTAGGCTCTTAGCGACCTGGCCGAATTGGCCGAAATTGAGCAAAAAAGGAATTTACCAAATTGAGCCCAAAAACCCACAAAACCAGCCCTCTTCGCTCCAAGGGGTGTTCTAGCATCCAAATGGGTGAATATACGGGAAATAAAGAAGATCCACCCCGAGCGGATATTAGGCTTTTGGCCGAATTGGCCAAAATTGAGTAAAATAAGAATTTACCATATTGAGCCCGAAAACCCCCAAAACGAACCGTCTTCGCTCCCAGGGGTGTTCTAGCATGCAAATGGGTCAATATAAGGGAAATAACGAAGATCCACCCCGAGCGGATATTAACCCTAACCCTAACCCTAACCTTTATCCTTACCCTAACCCTAACCCCAACCCCAACCCCAAACCCCAACCCGAACCCCAAACTACACCTCTAGCCTCACCCCTAACCCACCCCGACCGGATATTAGACTCTTTCGCGACCTGGCCGAGCAAAATAGGAATTTACCAAAATGAGCCATAAAACCCCCCAAACCAGCCCTCTTCGCTCCGAAGGGTGTTCTAGCATCCAAATGGGTCAATATACGGGAAATAAAGAAGATCCTCCCCGAGCGGATATTAGGCTTTTGGCCGAATCGGCCAAAATTGAGTAAAATAAGAATTTACCATATTGAGCCCGAAAACCCCCAAAACGAACCCTCTTCGCTTCCAGGGGTGTTCTAGCATGCAAATGGGTCAATATAAGGGAAATAACGAAGATTCACCCCGAGCGGATATTAACCCTAACCCTAACCCCAACCCCACCCCTAACCCCACCCCTAACCCACCCTAACCGGATATTAGACTCTTTCGCGACGTGGCCGAGCAAAAAAAGGAATTTACCAAATTGAGCCCGTAAACCCCCCAAACCAGCCCTCTTCGTTCCGAGGGGTGTTCTGGCATGCAAATGGGTCAATACACGGGAAATAATGAAGATCCTCCCCGAGCGGATTTTAGGCTCTTAGCGACCTGGCCGGATTGGCCAAAATTGAGCAAAATAGGAATTTAATAAATTGAGCCCTCAAACCCCTCAAACCATCCCTCTTCGTTCCGAGGGGTGTTCTAGCATGCAAATGGGTCAATATACGGGAAATAACGAAGATCCACCCCGAGCGGATATTAACCCTAACCCCAACCCCAACCCCAAACCCCAACCCCAAACCCCAACCCCAGCCCTAACCCTTCCCTACCCCTAACCCACCCCGACCGGATATTAGGCTCTTTCGCGACCTGGCCGAGCAAAAATGGAATTTACCAAATTGAGCCCGAAAACCCCCCAAACCAGCCCTCTTCATTCCGAGGGGTGTTCTGGCATACAAATGGGTCAATACACGGGAAATAATGAAGATCCTCCCCAATCGGATATTAGGGTCTTAGCGACCTGGCTGAATTGGCCAAAATTTAGCAAAATAGGAATTTACCAAAATGAGCCATAAAACCCCACAAACCAGCCCTCGTGGCTCCGAGTGGTGTTCTAGTATGCAAATGGGTCAATATACGGGAAATAAAGAAAATCCACCCCGAACGGATATTAGGCTTTTGGCCGAATTGGCCAAAATTGAGCAAAATAGGAATTTAATCAATTGAGCCCGAAAACCCCTCAAACCATGCCTCTTCGTTCCGAGGGATGTTCTAGCATGCAAGTGGGTCAATATACGGGAAATAAAGAAGATCCTCCCCGAGCGGATATTAACCCTAACCCTAACCCTTACCCTAACCCTAACCCTTAACCCCAACCCCAAACCCACCCCTAACCTCACCCCTAACCCACCCCGACCGGATATTAGACTCTTTCGCGACCTGGCCGAGCAAAAAAGGAATTTACCAAATTGAGCCATAAAACCCCCCAAACCAGCCTTCTTCGCTCCGAAGGGTGTTCTAGCATCCAAATGGGTCAATATACGGGAAATAAAGAAGATCCATCCCGAGCGGATATTAGGCTTTTGGCCGAATTGGCCAAAATTGAGCAAAATAAGAATTAATCAATTGAGCCCGAAAACCCCCAAAACGAACCCTCTTCTTTCCGAGGGATGTTCTAGCATGCAAATGGGTCAATATAAGGGAAATAACGAAGATTCACCCCGAGCGGATATTAACCCTAACCCTAACCCTAACCCTTACCCTAACCCTAACCCTAACCCCAACCCCACCCCTAACCCCACCCCTAACCCGCCCCGACCGGATATTAGACTCTTTCGCGACCTGGCCGAGCAAAAAAGGAATTTACCAAATTGAGCCCGTAAACCCCCCAAACCAGCCCTCTTCGTTGCGAGGGGTGTTCTGGCATGCAAATGGGTCAATACACGGGAAAAAATGAAGATCCTCCTCGAGCGGATATTAGGCTCTTAGCGACCTGGCCGGATTGGCCAAAATTGAGCAAAATAGGAATTTAATAAATTGAGCCCGAAAACCCCTCAAACCATCCCTCTTCGTTCCGAGGGGTGTTCTAGCATGCAAATGGGTCAATATACGGGAAATAACGAAGATCCACCCCGAGCGGATATTAACCCTAACCCCAACCCCAAACCCCAACCCCAGCCCTAACCCCACCCCTAACCCTACCCTACCCCTAACCCACCCCGACCGGATATTAGGCTCTTTCGCGACCTGGCCGAGCAAAAATGGAATTTACCAAATTGAGCCCGAAATCCATTCAAACCAGCCCTCTTCGCTCCGAGGGGTGTTCTAGCATGCAAATGGGTCAATATACGGGAAATAAAGAAGATCCTCCCCGAGCGGATATTAGGCTTTTCGCGACCTGGCCGAATTGGCCAAAAATGATTAAAATAAGAATTTACCATATTGAGTCAGAAAACCCCCAAAACGAACCCTCTTCGCTCCCAGGGGTGTTCTAGCATGCAAATAGGTCAATATACGGGAAATAACGAAGATCCACCCCGAGCGGATATTAACCCTAACCCTAACCCTTACCCTAACCCCAACCCTAACCCCCAACCCCAACCCCAAACCCCAACCCCAAACCCCAACCCCACCCCTAACCCCTCCCCTAACCCTAACCCTACCCCTAACCCACCCCGACCGGATATTAGGCTCTTTCGCGACCTGGCCGAGCAAAAAAGGTATTTACCAAATTGAGCCCGTAAACCCCCCAAACCAGCCCTCTTCGTTCCGAGGGGTGTTCTGGCATGCAAATGGGTCAATACACGGGAAATAATGAAGATCCTCCTCGAGCGGATATTAGTGGGTTTTCGCCCAGCGTCGTACGACGTAGAACGTACGTGTGCAAAAATCGCCAACTTTCATGGAAACAGAGGCCCGAGCGTTCTTGAGCTCAAATCACGGACGGTTCTTCCGGAAATTAGCGGGCGTCCGCATTAGAACGTAGGATTTGTCAACAGCCGTCAACAGCCAATCAGATCGCTTGTAGAGCGAGCAAGCTGAGCCGATCGATGTAAACACATTCGCCCATCGCGTGCATGCACATGTTGTACTCTACTCTGACTACACTGATAGCTGAAAGCTTCAAAACATGGACTCGAATGCGAGTTTTTCGGTGAGTACCATTTCAATTATACTAAAATCAAGCTAAGTATAATTTCAAAATGTTACAGTAGAAGTTTAAACGAGTATGATTATTGAAATATGATTGAAAAGCCGTTGCATGGCTCGGTCGACGACGCGACTGCAAGACACATGGCACTGCCAGTTGTGTGCACATAGTAGGAACATATACAATGCACATGTTGGCGTGTCAACATTACATGCCAACCATGCCAGCCGGTCGATCCGGCCGCGTTCAGCGATTTGCAAAACTGCTTACAAGCGAGAGTTGAGCGCGACGGACGCACGAACAAAGAGATCGTTCTACGTCGTAGATAGCGTCGTACGACGCTGGGCAAAAACCCACTATTAGGCTCTTCGCGACCTGGCCGGATTGGCCAAAATTGAGCAAAATAGGAATTTAATCAATTGAGCCCGATAACACCTCAAACCATCCCTCTTCGTTCCGAGGGGTGTTCTAGCATGCAAATGGGTCAATATACGGGAAATAAAGAAGATCCTCCCCGAGCGGATATTAGGCTCTTCGAGACCTGGCCGGATTGGCCAAAATTGAACAAAATAGGAATTTAATAAATTGAGCCCGAAATCCCCTCAAACCATCCCTCTTCGTTCCGAGGGGTGTTCTAGCATGCAAATGGGTCAATATACGGGAAATAACGAAGATCCACCCCGAGCGGATATTAACCCTAACCCCAACCCCAAACCCCAACCCCAGCCCTAACCCCACCCCTAACCCTACCCTACCCCTAACCCACCCCGACCGGATATTAGGCTCTTTCGCGACCTGGCCGAGCAAAAATGGAATTTACCAAATTGAGCCCGAAATCCATTCAAACCAGCCCTCTTCGCTCCGAGGGGTGTTCTAGCATGCAAATGGGTCAATATACGGGAAATAAAGAAGATCCTCCCCGAGCGGATATTAGGCTTTTCGCGACCTGGCCGAATTGGCCAAAAATGGTTAAAATAAGAATTTACCATATTGAGTCAGAAAACCCCCAAAACGAACCCTCTTCGCTCCCAGGGGTGTTCTAGCATGCAAATAGGTCAATATACGGGAAATAACGAAGATCCACCCCGAGCGGATATTAACCCTAACCCTAACCCTTACCCTAACCCCAACCCTAACCCCCAACCCCAACCCCAAACCCCAACCCCAAACCCCAACCCCACCCCTAACCCCTCCCCTAACCCTAACCCTACCCCTAACCCACCCCGACCGGATATTAGGCTCTTTCGCGACCTGGCCGAGCAAAAAAGGTATTTACCAAATTGAGCCCGTAAACCCCCCAAACCAGCCCTCTTCGTTCCGAGGGGTGTTCTGGCATGCAAATGGGTCAATACACGGGAAATAATGAAGATCCTCCTCGAGCGGATATTAGGCTCTTCGCGACCTGGCCGGATTGGCCAAAATTGAGCAAAATAGGAATTTAATCAATTGAGCCCGAAAACACCTCAAACCATCCCTCTTCGTTCCGAGGGGTGTTCTAGCATGCAAATGGGTCAATATACGGGAAATAAAGAAGATCCTCCCCGAGCGGATATTAGGCTCTTCGAGACCTGGCCGGATTGGCCAAAATTGAACAAAATAGGAATTTAATAAATTGAGCCCGAAATCCCCTCAAACCATCCCTCTTCGTTCCGAGGGGTGTTCTAGCATGCAAATGGGTCAATATACGGGAAATAAAGAAGATCCTCCCCGAGCAGATATTAGGCTTTTTGTAACCTGGCCGAATTGGCCAAAATTGAGTAAAATTAGAATTTACCATATTGAGCCCGAAAACCCCCAAAACGAACTATCTTCGCTCCCAGGGGTGTTCTAGCATGGAAATGGGTCAATATACGGGAAATAACGAAGATCCACCCCGAGCGGATATTAATCCTAACCCTTACCCTAACCCCAACCCAAACCCCAAACCCCAACCCCACCCTTAACACTACCCCTAACCCCCACCGACTGGATATTAGGCTCTTTCGCGACCTGACCGAGCAAAAAAGGAATTTACCAAATTGAGCCCGAAAACCCCCCAAACCAGCCCTCTTCGTTCCGAGGGCTGTTCTGGCATGCAAATGGGTCAATACACGGATAATAATGAAGATCCTCCCCGAGCGGATATTAGGCTCTTAGCGACCTGTCCGAATTGGCCAAAAATTAGCAAAATAGAAATTTACCAAATTGAGCCATAAAACCCCCAAAACGAACCCTCTTCGCTCCCAAGGGTGTTCTAGCTTGCAAATGGGTCAATATACGGGAAATAACGAAGATCCACCCCGAGCGAATATTAACCCTAACCCTAACCCTTACCCTAACCCTAACCCTAACCCCAACCCCACCCCTAACCCGACCCCTAACCCTAACCCTACCCCTAACCCACCCCGACCGGATATTAGGCTCTTTCGCGACATGGCCGAGCAAAAAAGGAATTTACCAAATTGGGCCCGAAAACCCCCCAAACCAGCCCTCTTCGTTCCAAGGGGTGTTCTGGCATGGAAATGGGTCAATACGCAGGAAATAATGAAGATCTTCCCCGAGCGGATATTAGGCTCTTAGTGACCTGTCCGAATTGGACAAAATTGAGCAAAAAAGGAATTTACCAAATTGGGCCCAAAAACCCCCCAAACAAGCCCTCTTCAATCCGAGTGGTGTTCTAGCATCCAAATGGGTCAATATACGGGAAATAAAGAAGATCCTCCCCGAGCGGATATTAGGCTTTTCACGACCTGGCCGAATTGGCCAAAATTGAGTAAAATAAGAATTTACCATATTGAGCCCGAAAACCCCAAAAACGAACCCTCTTCGCTCCCAGGGGTGTTCTACCATGCAAATGGGTCAATATAAGGGAAATAACGAAGATCCACCCCGAGCGGATATTAACCCTAACCCTAACCCTAACCCTTACCCTAACTCTAACCCTAACCCCAACCCCAACCCCAAACCCCAACCCCAAACCCCAAACCCCACCCCTAACCCCACCCCTAACCCACCCCGACCGGATATTAGACTCTTTCGCGACCTGGCCGAGCAAAAAAGGAATTTACCAAATTGAGCCCGTAAACCCCCCAAACCAGCCTTCTTCGTTCCGACGGGTGTTGTGGCATGCAAATGGGTCAATACACGGGAAATAATGAAGATCCTCCCCGAGCGGATATTAGGCTCTTAGCGACCTGACCGGATTGGCCAAAATTGAGCAAAATAGGAATTTACCAAATTGAGCCCGAAAACCCCCCAAACCATCCCTCTTCGTTCCGAGGGGTGTTCTGGCATGCAAATGGGTCAATATACGGGAAATAACGAGGATTCACCCCGAGCGGATATTAACCCTAACCCCAACCCTACCCCTAACCCCACCCCTAACCCACCCCAACCGGATATTAGACTCTTTCGCGATCTGGCCGAGCAAAAAAGGAATTTACCAAATTGAGCCCGTAAACCCCCCAAACCAGCCTTCTTCGTTCCGAGGGGTGTTCTGGCATGCAAATGGGTCAATACACGGGAAATAATGAAGATCCTCCCCGAGCGGATATTAGGCTCTTAGCGACCTGGCCGGACTGGTCAAAATTGAGCAAAATAGGAATTTAATAAATTGAGCCCGAAAACCCCTCAAACCATCCCTCTTCGTTCCGAGGGGTGTTCTAGCATGCGAATGGGTCAATATACGGAAAATAACGAAGATCCACCCCGAGCGGATATTAACCCTAACCCCAACCCCAAACCCAAACCCCAAACCCCAACCCCAGCCCTAACCCTACCCTACCCCTAACCCACCCCGACCGGATATTAGGCTCTTTCGCGACCTGGCCGAGCAAAATAGGAATTTACCAAAATGAGCCATAAAACCCCCCAAACCAGCCTTCTTCGCTCCAAGGGGTGTTCTAGCATCCAAATGGGTGAATATACGGGAAATAAAGAAGATCCACCCCGAGCGAATATTAGGCTTTTGGCCGAATTGGCCAAAATTGAGTAAAATAAGAATTTACCATATTGAGCCCGAAAACCCCCAAAACGAACCCTCTTCGCTCCCAGGGGTGTTCTAGCATGCAAATGGGTCAATATAAGGGAAATAACGAAGATCCACCCCGAGCGGATATTAACCCTAACCCTAACCCTAACCCTTACCCTAACCCTAACCCTAACCCCAACCCCAACCCCAAACCCCAACCCCAACCCCAAACCGCACCCCTAACCTCACCCCTAACCCACCCCGACCGGATATTAGACTCTTTCGCGACCTGGCCGAGCAAAATAGGAATTTACCAAAATGAGCCATAAAACCCCCCAAACCAGCCTTCTTCGCTCCGAAGGGTGTTCTAGCATCCAAATGGGTCAATATACGGGAAAAAAAGAAGATCCACCCCGAGCGGATATTAGGCTTTTGGCCGAATTGGCCAAAATTGAGCAAAATAGGAATTTAATCAATTGAGCCCGAAAACCCCTCAAACCATGCCTCTTCGTTCCGAGGGATGTTCTAGCATGCAAGTGGGTCAATATACGGGAAATAATGAAGATCCTCCCCGATCGGATATTAGGGTCTTAGCGACCTGGCAGAATTGGCCAAAATTTAGCAAAATAGGAATTTACCAAAATGAGCCATAAAACCCCCCAAACCAGCCCTCGTTGCTCCGAGTGGTGTTCTAGCATGCAAATGGGTCAATATACGGGAAATAAAGAAAATCCACCCCGAGCGGATATTAGGCTTTTGGCCGAATTGGCCAAAATTGAGCAAAATAGGAATTTAATCAATTGAGCCCGAAAACCCCTCAAACCATGCCTCTTCGTTCCGAGGGATGTTCTAGCATGCAAGTGGGTCAATATACGGGAAATAAAGAAGATCCTCCCCGAGCGGATATTAACCCTAACCCTAACCCTAACCCTTACCCTAACCCTAACCCTTAACCCCAACCCCACCCCTAACCCCACCCCTAACCCGCCCCGACCGGATATTAGACTCTTTCGCGACCTGGCCGAGCAAAAAAGGAATTTACCAAATTGAGCCTGTAAACCCCCCAAACCAGCCCTCTTCGTTCCGAGGGGTGTTTTGGCATGCAAATGGGTCAATACACGGGAAATAATGAAGATCCTCCCCGAGCGGATATTAGGCTCTTAGCGACCTGGCCGGATTGGCCAAAATTGAGCAAAATAGGAATTTACCAAATTGAGCCCGAAAACCCCCCAAACCATCCCTCTTCGTTCCGAGGGGTGTTGTGGCATGCAAATGGGTCAATACACAGGAAATAATGAAGATCCTCCCCGAGCGGATATTAGGCTCTTAGCGACCTGGCCGAATTGGCCGAAACTGAGCAAAAAAGGAATTTACCAAATTGAGCCCAAAAACCTTCAAAACCAGCCCTCTTCGCTCCAAGGGGTGTTCTAGCATCCAAATGGGTGAATATACGGGAAATAAAGAAGATCCACCCCGAGCGAATATTAGGCTTTTGGCCGAATTGGCCAAAATTGAGTAAAATAAGAATTTACCATATTGAGCCCGAAAACCCCCAAAACGAACCGTCTTCGCTCCCAGGGGTGTTCTAGCATGCAAATGGGTCAATATAAGGGAAATAACGAAGATCCACCCCGAGCGGATATTAACCCTAACCCTAACCCTAACCTTTATCCTTACCCTAACCCTAACCCCAACCCAAACCCCAACCCGAACCCCAAACCACACCCCTAACCTCACCCCTAACCCACCCCGACCGGATATTAGACTCTTTCGCGACCTGGCCGAGCAAAATAGGAATTTACCAAAATGAGCCATAAAACCCCCCAAACCAGCCCTCTTCGCTCCGAAGGGTGTTCTTGCATCCAAATGGGTCAATATACGGGAAATAAAGAAGATCCTCCCCGAGCGGATATTAGGCTTTTGGCCGAATCGGCCAAAATTGAGTAAAATAAGAATTTACCATATTGAGCCCGAAAACCCCCAAAACGAACCCTCTTCGCTCCCAGGGGTGTTCTAGCATGCAAATGGGTCAATATAAGGGAAATAACGAAGATTCACCCCGAGCGGATATTAACCCTAACCCTAACCCCAACCCCACCCCTAACCCCACCCCTAACCCACCCTAACCGGATATTAGACTCTTTCGCGACGTGGCCGAGCAAAAAAAGGAATTTACCAAATTGAGCCCGTAAACCCCCCAAACCAGCCCTCTTCGTTCCGAGGGGTGTTCTGGCATGCAAATGGGTCAATACACGGGAAATAATGAAGATCCTCCCCGAGCGGATATTAGGCTCTTAGCGACCTGGCCGGATTGGCCAAAATTGAGCAAAATAGGAATTTAATAAATTGAGCCCTCAAACCCCTCAAACCATCCCTCTTCGTTCCGAGGGGTGTTCTAGCATGCAAATGGGTCAATATACGGGAAATAACGAAGATCCACCCCGAGCGGATATTAACCCTAACCCCAACCCCAAACCCCAACCCCAGCCCTAACCCCACCCCTAACCCTACCCTACCCCTAACCCGCCCCGACCGGATATTAGACTCTTTCGCGACCTGGCCGAGCAAAAAAGGAATTTACCAAATTGAGCCTGTAAACCCCCCAAACCAGCCCTCTTCGTTCCGAGGGGTGTTTTGGCATGCAAATGGGTCAATACACGGGAAATAATGAAGATCCTCCCCGAGCGGATATTAGGCTCTTAGCGACCTGGCCGGATTGGCCAAAATTGAGCAAAATAGGAATTTACCAAATTGAGCCCGAAAACCCCCCAAACCATCCCTCTTCGTTCCGAGGGGTGTTGTGGCATGCAAATGGGTCAATACACAGGAAATAATGAAGATCCTCCCCGAGCGGATATTAGGCTCTTAGCGACCTGGCCGAATTGGCCGAAACTGAGCAAAAAAGGAATTTACCAAATTGAGCCCAAAAACCTTCAAAACCAGCCCTCTTCGCTCCAAGGGGTGTTCTAGCATCCAAATGGGTGAATATACGGGAAATAAAGAAGATCCACCCCGAGCGAATATTAGGCTTTTGGCCGAATTGGCCAAAATTGAGTAAAATAAGAATTTACCATATTGAGCCCGAAAACCCCCAAAACGAACCGTCTTCGCTCCCAGGGGTGTTCTAGCATGCAAATGGGTCAATATAAGGGAAATAACGAAGATCCACCCCGAGCGGATATTAACCCTAACCCTAACCCTAACCTTTATCCTTACCCTAACCCTAACCCCAACCCAAACCCCAACCCGAACCCCAAACCACACCCCTAACCTCACCCCTAACCCACCCCGACCGGATATTAGACTCTTTCGCGACCTGGCCGAGCAAAATAGGAATTTACCAAAATGAGCCATAAAACCCCCCAAACCAGCCCTCTTCGCTCCGAAGGGTGTTCTTGCATCCAAATGGGTCAATATACGGGAAATAAAGAAGATCCTCCCCGAGCGGATATTAGGCTTTTGGCCGAATCGGCCAAAATTGAGTAAAATAAGAATTTACCATATTGAGCCCGAAAACCCCCAAAACGAACCCTCTTCGCTCCCAGGGGTGTTCTAGCATGCAAATGGGTCAATATAAGGGAAATAACGAAGATTCACCCCGAGCGGATATTAACCCTAACCCTAACCCCAACCCCACCCCTAACCCCACCCCTAACCCACCCTAACCGGATATTAGACTCTTTCGCGACGTGGCCGAGCAAAAAAAGGAATTTACCAAATTGAGCCCGTAAACCCCCCAAACCAGCCCTCTTCGTTCCGAGGGGTGTTCTGGCATGCAAATGGGTCAATACACGGGAAATAATGAAGATCCTCCCCGAGCGGATATTAGGCTCTTAGCGACCTGGCCGGATTGGCCAAAATTGAGCAAAATAGGAATTTAATAAATTGAGCCCTCAAACCCCTCAAACCATCCCTCTTCGTTCCGAGGGGTGTTCTAGCATGCAAATGGGTCAATATACGGGAAATAACGAAGATCCACCCCGAGCGGATATTAACCCTAACCCCAACCCCAAACCCCAACCCCAGCCCTAACCCCACCCCTAACCCTACCCTACCCCTAACCCACCCCGACCGGATATTAGGCTCTTTCGCGACCTGGCCGAGCAAAAATGGAATTTACCAAATTGAGCCCGAAATCCATTCAAACCAGCCCTCTTCGCTCCGAGGGGTGTTCTAGCATCCAAATAGGTCAATATACGGGAAATAACGAAGATCCACCCCGAGCGGATATTAACCCTAACCCTTACCCTAACCCTTACCGTAACCTTACCCCAACCCCAACCCCAACCCCAAACCCCAAACCCCAACCCCGAATCCCAACCCCACCCCTAACCCCACCCCTAACCCACCCCAACCGGATATTAGACTCTTTCGCGACCTGGCCGAGCAAAAAAGGAATTTACCAAATTGAGCACGTAAACCCCCCAAACCAGCCTTCTTCGTTCCGAGGGGTGTTCTGGCATGCAAATGGGTCAATACACGGGAAATAATGAAGATCCTCCCCGAGCGGATATTAGGCTCTTAGCGACCTGGCCGGACTGGCCAAAATTGAGCAAAATAGGAATTTAATAAATTGAGCCCGAAAACCCCTCAAACCATCCCTCTTCGTTCCGAGGGGTGTTCTAGCATGCAAATGGGTCAATATACGGGAAATAACGAAGATCCACCCCGAGCGGATATTAACCCTAACCCCAACCCCAAACCCAAACCCAAACCCCAGCCCTAACCCTACCCTACCCCTAACCCACCCCGACCGGATATTAGGCTCTTTCGCGACCTGGCCGAGCAAAATAGGAATTTACCAAAATGAGCCATAAAACCCCCCAAACCAGCCTTCTTCGCTCCAAGGGGTGTTCTAGCATCCAAATGGGTGAATATACGGGAAATAAAGAAGATCCACCCCGAGCGGATATTAGGCTTTTGGCCGAATTGGCCAAAATTGAGCAAAATAGGAATTTAATCAATTGATCCCGAAAACCCCTCAAACCATGCCTCTTCGTTCCGAGGGATGTTCTAGCATGCAAGTGGGTCAATATACGGGAAATAATGAAGATCCTCCCCGATCGGATATTAGGGTCTTAGCGACCTGGCTGAATTGGCCAAAATTTAGCAAAATAGGAATTTACCAAAATGAGCCATAAAACCCCCCAAACCAGCCCTCGTTGCTCCGAGTGGTGTTCTAGCATGCAAATGGGTCAATATACGGGAAATAAAGAAAATCCACCCCGAGCGGATATTAGGCTTTTGGCCGAATTGGCCAAAATTGAGCAAAATAGGAATTTAATCAATTGAGCCCGAAAACCCCTCAAACCATGCCTCTTCGTTCCGAGGGATGTTCTAGCATGCAAGTGGGTCAATATACGGGAAATAAAGAAGATCCTCCCCGAGCGGATATTAACCCTAACCCTAACCCTAACCCTTACCCTAACCCTATCCCTTAACCCCAACCCCACCCCTAACCCCACCCCTAACCCGCCCCGACCGGATATTAGACTCTCTCGCGACCTGGCCGAGCAAAAAAGGAATTTACCAAATTGAGCCTGTAAACCCCCCAAACCAGCCCTCTTCGTTCCGAGGGGTGTTTTGGCATGCAAATGGGTCAATACACGGGAAATAATGAAGATCCTCCCCGAGCGGATATTAGGCTCTTAGCGACCTGGCCGGATTGGCCAAAATTGAGCAAAATAGGAATTTACCAAATTGAGCCCGAAAACCCCCCAAACCATCCCTCTTCGTTCCGAGGGGTGTTGTGGCATGCAAATGGGTCAATACACAGGAAATAATGAAGATCCTCCCCGAGCGGATATTAGGCTCTTAGCGACCTGGCCGAATTGGCCGAAACTGAGCAAAAAAGGAATTTACCAAATTGAGCCCAAAAACCCCCAAAACCAGCCCTCTTCGCTCCAAGGGGTGTTCTAGCATCCAAATGGGTGAATATACGGGAAATAAAGAAGATCCACCCCGAGCGAATATTAGGCTTTTGGCCGAATTGGCCAAAATTGAGTAAAATAAGAATTTACCATATTGAGCCCGAAAACCCCCAAAACGAACCGTCTTCGCTCCCAGGGGTGTTCTAGCATGCAAATGGGTCAATATAAGGGAAATAACGAAGATCCATCCCGAGCGGATATTAACCCTAACCCTAACCCTAACCTTTATCCTTACCCTAACCCTAACCCCAACCCCAACCCCAAACCCCAACCTGAACCCCAAACCACACCCCTAACCGAACCCCTAACCCACCCCGACCGGATATTAGACTCTTTCGCGACCTGGCCGAGCAAAATAGGAATTTACCAAAATGAGCCATAAAACCCCCCAAACCAGCCCTCTTCGTTCCGAAGGGTGTTCTAGCATCCAAATGGGTCAATATACGGGAAATAAAGAAGATCCTCCCCGAGCGGATATTAGGCTTTTGGCCGAATCGGCCAAAATTGAGTAAAATAAGAATTTACCATATTGAGCCCGAAAACCCCCAAAACGAACCCTCTTCGCTCCCAGGGGTGTTCTAGCATGCAAATGGGTCAATATAAGGGAAATAACGAAGATTCACCCCGAGCGGATATTAACCCTAACCCTAACCCCAACCCCACCCCTAACCCCACCCCTAACCCACCCTAACCGGATATTAGACTCTTTCGCGACCTGGCCGAGCAAAAAAAGGAATTTACCAAATTGAGCCCGTAAACCCCCCAAACCAGCCCTCTTCGTTCCGAGGGGTGTTCTGGCATGCAAATGGGTCAATACACGGGAAATAATGAAGATCCTCCCCGAGCGGATATTAGGCTCTTAGCGACCTGGCCGGATTGGCCAAAATTGAGCAAAATAGGAATTTAATAAATTGAGCCCTCAAACCCCTCAAACCATCCCTCTTCGTTCCGAGGGGTGTTCTAGCATGCAAATGGGTCAATATACGGGAAATAACGAAGATCCACCCCGAGCGGATATTAACCCTAACCCCAACCCCAAACCCCAACCCCAAACCCCAACCCAAGCCCTAACCCTTCCCTACCCCTAACCCACCCCGACCGGATATTAGGCTCTTTCGCGACCTGGCCGAGCAAAAATGGAATTTACCAAATTGAGCCCGAAAACCCCCCAAACCAGCCCTCTTCATTCCGAGGGGTGTTCTGGCATACAAATGGGTCAATACACGGGAAATAATGAAGATCCTCCCCGATCGGATATTAGGGTCTTAGCGACCTGGCTGAATTGGCCAAAATTTAGCAAAATAGGAATTTACCAAAATGAGCCATAAAACCCCACAAACCAGCCCTCGTGGCTCCGAGTGGTGTTCTATCATGCAAATGGGTCAATATACGGGAAATAAAGAAAATCCACCCCGAGCGGATATTAGGTTTTTGGCCGAATTGGCCAAAATTGAGCAAAATAGGAATTTAATCAATTGAGCCCGAAAACCCCTCAAACCATGCCTCTTCGTTCCGAGGGATGTTCTAGCATGCAAGTGGGTCAATATACGGGAAATAAAGAAGATCCTCCCCGAGCGGATATTAACCCTAACCCTAACCCTAACCCTTACCCTAACCCTAACCCTTAACCCCAACCCCACCCCTAACCCCACCCCTAACCCGCCCCGACCGGATATTAGACTCTCTCGCGACCTGGCCGAGCAAAAAAGGAATTTACCAAATTGAGCCTGTAAACCCCCCAAACCAGCCCTCTTCGTTCCGAGGGGTGTTTTGGCATGCAAATGGGTCAATACACGGGAAATAATGAAGATCCTCCCCGAGCGGATATTAGGCTCTTAGCGACCTGGCCGGATTGGCCAAAATTGAGCAAAATAGGAATTTACCAAATTGAGCCCGAAAACCCCCCAAACCATCCCTCTTCGTTCCGAGGGGTGTTGTGGCATGCAAATGGGTCAATACACAGGAAATAATGAAGATCCTCCCCGAGCGGATATTAGGCTCTTAGCGACCTGGCCGAATTGGCCGAAACTGAGCAAAAAAGGAATTTACCAAATTGAGCCCAAAAACCCCCAAAACCAGCCCTCTTCGCTCCAAGGGGTGTTCTAGCATCCAAATGGGTGAATATACGGGAAATAAAGAAGATCCACCCCGAGCGAATATTAGGCTTTTGGCCGAATTGGCCAAAATTGAGTAAAATAAGAATTTACCATATTGAGCCCGAAAACCCCCAAAACGAACCGTCTTCGCTCCCAGGGGTGTTCTAGCATGCAAATGGGTCAATATAAGGGAAATAAGGAAGATCCATCCCGAGCGGATATTAACCCTAACCCTAACCCTAACCTTTATCCTTACCCTAACCCTAACCCCAACCCCAACCCCAAACCCCAACCTGAACCCCAAACCACACCCCTAACCGAACCCCTAACCCACCCCGACCGGATATTAGACTCTTTCGCGACCTGGCCGAGCAAAATAGGAATTTACCAAAATGAGCCATAAAACCCCCCAAACCAGCCCTCTTCGTTCCGAAGGGTGTTCTAGCATCCAAATGGGTCAATATACGGGAAATAAAGAAGATCCTCCCCGAGCGGATATTAGGCTTTTGGCCGAATCGGCCAAAATTGAGTAAAATAAGAATTTACCATATTGAGCCCGAAAACCCCCAAAACGAACCCTCTTCGCTCCCAGGGGTGTTCTAGCATGCAAATGGGTCAATATAAGGGAAATAACGAAGATTCACCCCGAGCGGATATTAACCCTAACCCTAACCCCAACCCCACCCCTAACCCCACCCCTAACCCACCCTAACCGGATATTAGACTCTTTCGCGACCTGGCCGAGCAAAAAAAGGAATTTACCAAATTGAGCCCGTAAACCCCCCAAACCAGCCCTCTTCGTTCCGAGGGGTGTTCTGGCATGCAAATGGGTCAATACACGGGAAATAATGAAGATCCTCCCCGAGCGGATATTAGGCTCTTAGCGACCTGGCCGGATTGGCCAAAATTGAGCAAAATAGGAATTTAATAAATTGAGCCCTCAAACCCCTCAAACCATCCCTCTTCGTTCCGAGGGGTGTTCTAGCATGCAAATGGGTCAATATACGGGAAATAACGAAGATCCACCCCGAGCGGATATTAACCCTAACCCCAACCCCAAACCCCAACCCCAAACCCCAACCCAAGCCCTAACCCTTCCCTACCCCTAACCCACCCCGACCGGATATTAGGCTCTTTCGCGACCTGGCCGAGCAAAAATGGAATTTACCAAATTGAGCCCGAAAACCCCCCAAACCAGCCCTCTTCATTCCGAGGGGTGTTCTGGCATACAAATGGGTCAATACACGGGAAATAATGAAGATCCTCCCCGATCGGATATTAGGGTCTTAGCGACCTGGCTGAATTGGCCAAAATTTAGCAAAATAGGAATTTACCAAAATGAGCCATAAAACCCCACAAACCAGCCCTCGTGGCTCCGAGTGGTGTTCTATCATGCAAATGGGTCAATATACGGGAAATAAAGAAAATCCACCCCGAGCGGATATTAGGTTTTTGGCCGAATTGGCCAAAATTGAGCAAAATAGGAATTTAATCAATTGAGCCCGAAAACCCCTCAAACCATGCCTCTTCGTTCCGAGGGATGTTCTAGCATGCAAGTGGGTCAATATACGGGAAATAAAGAAGATCCTCCCCGAGCGGATATTAACCCTAACCCTAACCCTAACCCTTACCCTAACCCTAACCCTTAACCCCAACCCCACCCCTAACCCCACCCCTAACCCACCCCGACCGGATATTAGACTCTTTCGCGACCTGGCCGAGCAAAAAAGGAATTTACCAAATTGAGCCATAAAACCCCCCAAACCAGCCTTCTTCGCTCCGAAGGGTGTTCTAGCATCCAAATGGGTCAATATACGGGAAATAAAGAAGATCCATCCCGAGCGGATATTAGGCTTTTGGCCGAATTGGCCAAAATTGAGAAAAATAAGAATTAATCGATTGAGCCCGAAAACCCCCAAAACGAACCCTCTTCGTTCCGAGGGATGTTCTAGCATGCAAATGGGTCAATATAAGGGAAATAACGAAGATTCACCCCGAGCGGATATTAACCCTAACCCCAACCCCAAACCCCAACCCCAGCCCTAACCCCACCCCTAACCCTACCCTACCCCTAACCCACCCCGACCGGATATTAGGCTCTTTCGCGACCTGGCCGAGCAAAAATGGAATTTACCAAATTGAGCCCGAAATCCATTCAAACCAGCCCTCTTCGCTCCGAGGGGTGTTCTAGCATCCAAATAGGTCAATATACTGGAAATAACGAAGATCCACCCCGAGCGGATATTAACCCTAACACTTACCCTAACCCTTACCGTAACCTTACCCCAACCCCAACCCCAACCCCAAACCCCAAACCCCAACCCCGAATCCCAACCACACCCCTTACCCCACCCTTAACCCTACTCCTAACCCCCACCGACTGGATATTAGGCTCTTTCGCGACCTGGCCGAGCAAAAAAGGAATTTACCAAATTGAGCCCGAAACCCCCCCCAAACCATCCCTCTTCGTTCCGAGGGATGTTCTGGCATGCAAATGGGTCAATACACGGGAAATAATGAAGATCCTCCTCGAGCGGATATTAGGCTCTTAGCGACCTGGCCGGATTGGCCAAAATTGAGCAAAATAGGAATTTAATAAATTGAGCCCGAAAACCCCTCAAACCATCCCTCTTCGTTCCGAGGGGTGTTCTAGCATGCAAATGGGTCAATATACGGGAAATAACGAAGATCCACCCCGAGCGGATATTAACCCTAACCCGCACCCCAAACCCCAACCCCAAACCCCAACCCCAGCCCTAACCCCAAACCCCAACCCCGAACCCCAACCCCACCCCTAACCCCACCCTTAACCCTACCCCTAACCCCCACCGACCGGATATTAGGCTCTTTCGCGACCTGGCCGAGCAAAAAGGAATTTACCAAATTGAGCCCGAAAACCCCCCAAACCATCCCTCTTCGTTCCGAGGGGTGTTCTGGCATGCAAATGGGTCAATACACGGGGAATAATGAAGATCCTCCTCGAGCGGATATTAGGCTCTTAGCGACCTGGCCGGATTGGCCAAAATTGAGCAAAATAGGAATTTAATAAATTGAGCCCGAAAACCCCTCAAACCATCCATCTTCGTTCCGAGGGGTGTTCTAGCATGCAAATGGGTCAATATACGGGAAATAATGATGATCCTCCCCGAGCGGATATTATTAGGCTCTTAGCGACCTGGCTGAATTGGCCAAAATCTAGCAAAATAGGAATTTACCAAAATGAGCCATAAAACCCCCCAAAACAGCCCTCGTTGCTCCGAGTGGTGTTCTAGCATCCAAATGGGTCAATACACGGGAAATAATGAAGATCCTCCCCGAGCGGATATTAGGCTCTTAGCGACCTGGCCGGATTGGCCAAAATTGAGCAAAATAGGAATTTAATAAATTGAGCCCGAAAACCCCTCAAACCATCCCTCTTCTTTCCGAGGGGTGTTCTAGCATGCAAATGGGTCAATATACGGGAAATAACGAAGATCCACCCCGAGCGGATATTAACCCTAACCCCAACCCCAAACCCCAACCCCAGCCCTAACCCTACCCTACCCCTAACCAACCCCGACCGGATATTAGGCTCTTTCGCGACCTGGCTGAGCAAAAATGGAATTTACCAAATTGAGCCCGAAAACCCCCCAAACCAGCCCTCTTCATTCCGAGGGGTGTTCTGGCATACAAATGGGTCAATACACGGGAAATAATGAAGATCCTCCCCGATCGGATATTAGGGTCTTAGCGACCTGGCTGAATTGGCCAAAATTTAGCAAAATAGGAATTTACCAAAATGAGCCATAAAACCCCACAAACCAGCCCTCGTGGCTCCGAGTGGTGTTCTAGCATGCAAATGGGTCAATATACGGGAAATAACGAAGATCAACCCCGAGCGGATATTAACCCTAACCCCAACCCCAAACCCAACCCCAAACCCCAACCCCAGCCCTAACCCTTCCCTACCCCTAACCCACCCCGACCGGATATTAGGCTCTTTCGCGACCTGGCCGAGCAAAAATGGAATTTACCAAATTGAGCCCGAAAACCCCCCAAACCAGCCCTCTTCATTCCGAGGGGTGTTCTGGCATACAAATGGGTCAATACACGGGAAATAATGAAGATCCTCCCCGATCGGATATTAGGGTCTTAGCGACCTGGCTGAATTGGCCAAAATTTAGCAAAATAGGAATTTACCAAAATGAGCCATAAGACCCCACAAACCAGCCCTCGTGGCTCCGAGTGGTGTTCTAGCATGCAAATGGGTCAATATACGGGAAATAAAGAAAATCCACCCCGAACGGATATTAGGCTTTTGGCCGAATTGGCCAAAATTGAGCAAAATAGGAATTTAATCAATTGAGCCCGAAAACCCCTCAAACCATGCCTCTTCGTTCCGAGGGATGTTCTAGCATGCAAGTGGGTCAATATACGGGAAATAAAGAAGATCCTCCCCGAGCGGATATTAACCCTAACCCTAACCCTAACCCTTACCCTAACCCTAACCCTTAACCCCAACCCCACCCCTAACCCCACCCCTAACCCACCCCGACCGGATATTAGACTCTTTCTCGACCTGGCCGATCAAAAAAGGAATTTACCAAATTGAGCCATAAAACCCCCCAAACCAGCCTTCTTCGCTCCGAAGTGGGTCAATATACGGGAAATAAAGAAGATCCATCCCGAGCAGATATTAGGCTTTTGGCCGAATTGGCCAAAATTGAGCAAAATAAGAATTAATCAATTGAGCCCGAAAACCCCCAAAACGAACCCTCTTCGTTCCGAGGGATGTTCTAGCATGCAAATGGGTCAATATAAGGGAAATAACGAAGATTCACCCCGAGCGGATTTTAACCCTAACCCTAACCCTAACCCTTACCCTAACCCTAACCCTAACCCCAACCCCACCCCTTACCCCACCCCTAACCCGCCCCGACCGGATATTAGACTCTTTCGCGACCTGGCCGAGCAAAAAAGGAATTTACCAAATTGAGCCCGTAAACCCCCCAAACCAGCCCTCTTCGTTGCGAGGGGTGTTCTGGCATGCAAATGGGTCAATACACGGGAAAAAATGAAGATCCTCCTCGAGCGGATATTAGGCTCTTAGCGACCTGGCCGGATTGGCCAAAATTGAGCAAAATAGGAATTTAATAAATTGAGCCCGAAAACCCCTCAAACCATCCCGCTTCGTTCCGAGGGGTGTTCTAGCATGCAAATGGGTCAATATACGGGAAATAACGAAGATCCACCCCGAGCGGATATTAACCCTAACCCCAACCCAAAACCCCAACCCCAAACCCCAACCCCAGCCCTAACCCCAAACCCCAACCCCGAACCCCAACCCCACCCCTAACCCCACCCTTAACCCTACCCCTAACCCCCACCGACCGGATATTAGGCTCTTTCGCGACCTGGCCGAGCAAAAAAGGAATTTACCAAATTGAGCCCGAAAACCCCCCAAACCATCCCTCTTCGTTCCGAGGGGTGTTCTGGCATGCAAATGGGTCAATACACGGGGAATAATGAAGATCCTCCTCGAGCGGATATTATTAGGCTCTTAGCGACCTGGCCGGATTGGCCAAAATTGAGCAAAATAGGAATTTAATAAATTGAGCCCGAAAACCCCTCAAACCATCCATCTTCGTTCCGAGGGGTGTTCTAGCATGCAAATGGGTCAATATACGGGAAATAATGAAGATCCTCCCCGAGCGGATATTATTAGGCTCTTAGCGACCTGGCCGAATCGGCCGAAATTGAGCAAAATAGGAATTTACCAAAATGAGCCATAAAACCCCCCAAACCATCCCTCGTTGCTCCGAGTGGTGTTCTAGCATCCAAATGGGTCAATACACGGGAAATAATGAAGATCCTCCCCGAGCGGATATTAGGCTCTTAGCGACCTGGCCGGATTGGCCAAAATTGAGCAAAATAGGAATTTAATAAATTGAGCCCGAAAACCCCTCAAACCATCCCTCTTCTTTCCGAGGGGTGTTCTAGCATGCAAATGGGTGAATATACGGGAAATAAAGAAGATCCACCCCGAGCGGATATTAGGCTTTTGGCCGAATTGGCCAAAATTGAGAAAAATAAGAATTTACCATATTGAGCCCGAAAACCCCCAAAACGAACCCTCTTCGCTCCCAGGGGTGTTCGAGCATGCAAATGGGTCAATATAAAGGAAATAACGAAGATTCACCCCTAACCCTAACCCTTACCCTAACCCTAACCCTAACCCTAACCCCAACCCCAACCCCAAACTCCAAACCCAAACCCCACCCCTAACCCCTCCCCTAACCCACCCCGACCGGATATTAGACTCTTTCGCGACCTGGCCGAGCAAAATAGGAATTTACCAAAATGAGCAATAAAACCCCCCAAACCAGCCTTCTTCGCTCCGAAGGGTGTTCTAGCATCCAAATGGGTCAATATACGGGAAAAAAAGAAGATCCACCTCGAGCGGATATTAGGCTTTTGGCCGAATTGGCCAAAATTGAGTAAAATAAGAATTTACCATATTGAGCCCGAAAACCCCCAAAACGAACCCTCTTCGCTCCCAGGGGTGTTCTAGCATGCAAATGGGTCAATATAAGGGAAATAACGAAGATTCACCCCGAGCGGATATTAACCCTAACCCCAACCCCACCCCTAACCCCACCCCTAACCCACCCCAACCGGATATTAGACTCTTTCGCGACCTGGCCGAGCAAAAAAGGAATTTACCAAATTGAGCCCGTAAACCCCCCAAACCAGCCTTCTTCGTTCCGAGGGGTGTTCTAGCATGCAAATGGGTCAATATAAGGGAAATAACGAAGATCCACCCCGAGCGGATATTAACCCTAACCCTAACCCTAACCCTAACCCTTACCCTAACCCTAACCCTATCCCCAACCCCAACCCCAAACCCCAACCCCAACCCCAAACCACACCCCTAACCTCACCCCTAACCCACCCCGACCGGATATTAGACTCTTTCACGACCTGGCCGAGCAAAATAGGAATTTACCAAAATGAGCCATAAAACCCCCCAAACCAGCCCTCTTCGCTCCGAAGGGTGTTCTAGCATCCAAATGGGTCAATATACGGGAAATAAAGAAGATCCACCCCGAGCAGATATTAGGCTTTTGGCCGAATTTTTCAAAATTGAGTAAAATAAGAATTTACCATATTGAGCCCGAAAACCCCCAAAACGAACCCTCTTCGCTCCCAGGGGTGTTCTAGCATGCAAATGGGTCAATATAAGGGAAATAACGAAGATTCACCCCGAGCGGATATTAACCACAACCCTAACCCCAACCCCACCCCTAACCCCACCCCTAACCCACCCCAACCGATTATTAGACTCTTTCGCGATCTGGCCGAGTAAAAAAGGAATTTACAAAATTGAGCCCGTAAACCCCCCAAACCAGCCCTCTTCGTTCCGAGGGGTGTTCTGGCATGCAAATGGGTCAATACACGGGAAATAATGAAGATCCTCCCCGAGCGGATATTAGGCTCTTAGCGACCTGGCCGGATTGGCCAAAATTGAGCAAAATAGGAATTTAATAAATTGAGCCCGAAAACCCCTCAAACCATCCCTCTTCGTTCCGAGGGGTGTTCTAGCATGCAAATGGGTTAATATACGGGAAATAACGAAAATCCACCCCGAGCGGATATTAACCCTAACCCCAACCCCAACCCCAAACCCCAACCCCAGCCCTAACCCTACCCTACCCCTAACCCACCCCGACCGGATATTAGGCTCTTTCGCGACCTGGCCGAGCAAAAATGGAATTTACCAAATTGAGCCCGAAAACCCCCCAAACCAGCCATCTTCATTCCGAGGGGTGTTCTGGCATGCAAATGGGTCAATACACGGGAAATGATGAAGATCCTCCCCGATCGGATATTAGGGTCTTAGCGACCTGGCTGAATCGGCCAAAATTTAGCAAAATAGGAATTTACCAAAATGAGCCATAAAACCCCCCAAACCAGCCCTCGTTGCTCCGAGTGGTGTTCTAGCATGCAAATGGGTCAATATACGGGAAATAAAGAAAATCCACCCCGAGCAGATATTAGGCTTTTGGCCGAATTGGCCAAAATTGAGTAAAATAAGAATTTACTATATTGAGCCCGAAAACCCCCAAAACGAACCCTCTTCGCTCCCAGGGGTGTTCTAACATGCAAATGGGTCAATATAAGGGAAATAACGAAGATCCACCCCGAGCGGATATTAACCCTAACCCTAACCCTAACCCTTACCCTAACCCTAACCCTAACCCCAACCCTAACCCCAAACTCAAACCCCAAACCCCACCCCTAACCCCTCCCCTAACCCAACCCGACCGGATATTAGACTCTTTCGCGACCTGGCCGAGCAAAATAGGAATTTACCAAAATGAGCCATAAAACCCCCCAAACCAGCCTTCTTCGCTCCGAAGGGTGTTCTAGCATCCAAATGGGTCAATATACGGGAAAAAAAGAAGATCCACCCCGAGCGGATATTAGGCTTTTGGCCGAATTGGCCAAAATTGAGTAAAATAAGAATTTACCATATTGAACCCGAAAACCCCCAAAATGAACCCTCTTCGCTCCCAGGGGTGTTCTAGCATGCAAATGGGTCAATATAAGGGAAATAACGAAGATCCACCCCGAGCGGATATTAACCCTAACCCTAACCCTAACCCTAACCCCAACCCCACCCCTTACACCACCCCTAACCCGCCCCGACCGGATATTAGACTCTTTCGCGACCTGGCCGAGCAAAAAAGGAATTTACAAAATTGAGCCCGTAAACCCCCCAAACCAGCCCTCTTCGTTCATAGGGGTGTTTTGGCATGCAAATGGGTCAATACACAGGAAATAATGAAGATCCTCCCCGAGCGGATATTAGGCTCTTAGCGACCTGGCCGAATTGGCCGAAATTGAGCAAAAAAGGAATTTACCAAATTGAGCCCCAAAACCCCCAAAACCAGCCCTCTTCGCTCCAAGGGGTGTTCTAGCATCCAAATGGGTCAATATACGGGAAATAAAGAAGATCCTCCCCGAGCGGATATTAGGCTCTTCGCGACCTGGCCTAATTGGCTAAAATTGAGCAAAATAGGAATTTACCAAATTGAGCCATAAAACCCCCCAAACCAGCCCTCTTCGTTCCGAGGGGTGTTCTAGCATCCAAATGGGAGAATATACGGGAAATAAAGAAGATCCACCACGAGCAGATATTAGGCTTTTGGCCGAATTGGCCAAAATTGAGTAAAATAAGAATTTACCATATTGAACCCGAAAACCCCAAAACGAACCCTCTTCGCTCCCAGGGGTGTTCTAGCATGCAAATGGGTCAATATAAGGGAAATAACGAAGATCCATCCCGAGCGGATATTAACCCTAACCCTAACCCTAACCCTTACCCTAACCCTAACCCTAACCCCAACCCCAACCCCAAACCCCAACCCCAACCCCAAACCACACCCCTAACCTCACCCCTAACCCACCCCGACCGGATATTAGACTCTTTCGCGACCTGGCCGAGCAAAATAGGAATTTACCAAAATGAGCCATAAAACCCCCCAAACCAGCCCTCTTCGCTCCGAAGGGTGTTCTAGCATCCAAATGGGTCAATATACGGGAAATAAAGAAGATCCACCCCGAGCGGATATTAACCCTAACCCTAACCCCATCCCCACCCCTAACCCCACCTCTAACCCACCCTAACCGGATATTAGACTCTTTCGCGACCTGGCCGAGCAAAAAAAGGAATTTACCAAATTGAGCCCGTAAACCCCCCAAACCAGCCCTCTTTGTTCCGAGGGGTGTTCTGGCATGCAAATGGGTCAATACACGGGAAATAATGAAGATCCTCCCCGAGCGGATATTAGGCTCTTAGCGACCTGGCCGGATTGGCCAAAATTGAGCAAAATAGGTATTTAATAAATTGAGCCCGAAAACCCCTCAAACCAATCCGATGAGTTTTTATTTTTCGCCCTACCCGTGACTGGTCCAAATTTTCCAAAATATGACCAAATTGATTTCTTCAAAATTGCCCCAGAGACCCCCCCCAATTCAGCCGTCTCCGCTCTGTGGGATCTTCTAACATCCAAAGGCTTCAATATTCAGAAGATAAAGCAGATCCGATGAGTTTTTATTTTTCGCCCTACCTGCGACTGGTCCAAATTTTCCAAAATATGACCAAATTTATTTCTTCAAAATTGCCCCCGAGACCCCCCCCAATTCAGCCGTCTCCGCTCTGTGGGATCTTCTAACATCCAAAGGCATCAATATTCAGAAGATAAAGCATATCCGATGAGTTTTTATTTTTCGCCCTACCCGCGACTGGTCCAAATTTTCCAAAATATGACCAAATTGATTTCTTCAAATTTGCCCCCGAGACCCCCCCCCCCCAATTCAGCCGTCTTCGCTCTGTGGGATCTTCTAACATCCAAAGGCACCAATATTTAGAAGATAAAGCAGATCCGATGAGTTTTTATTTTTCGCCCTACCCGCGACTGGTCCAAATTTTCCAAAATATGACCAAATTGATTTCTTCAAAATTGCCCCCGAACCCCCCCCCCCAATTCAGCCGTCTCCGCTCTGTGGGATCTTCTAACATCCAAAGGCATCAATATTCAGAAGATAAAGCAGATCCGATGAGTTTTTATTTTTCGCCCTACCCGCGACTGGTCCAAATTTTCCAAAATATGACCTAATTGATTTCATCAAAATTGCCCCCGAGATCCCCCCCCCCCCAATTCAGCCGTCTTCGCTCTGTGGGATCTTCTAACATCCAAAGGCATCAATATTCAGAAGATAAAGCAGATCCGATGAGTTTTTATTTTTCGCCCTACCCGCGACTGGTCCAAATTTTCCAAAATATGACCAAATTGATTTCTTCAAAATTGCCCCCGAGACCCCCCCCCCCAATTCAGCCGTCTCCGCTCTGTGGGATCTTCTAACATCCAAAGGCATCAATATTCAGAAGATAAAGCAGATCCGATGAGTTTTTATTTTTCGCCCTACCCGCGACTGGTCCAAATTTTCCAAAATATGACCAAATTGATTTCTTCAAAATTGCCCCAGAGACCCCCCCCAATTCTGCCGTCTTCGCTCTGTGGGATCTTCTAACATCCAAAGGCATCAATATTCAGAAGATAAAGCAGATCCGATGAGTTTTTATTTTTCGCCCTACCCGCGACTGGTCCAAATTTTCCAAAATATGACCAAATTTATTTCTTCAAAATTGCCCCCGAGACCCCCCCAATTCAGCCGTCTCCGCTCTGTGGGATCTTCTAACATCCAAAGGCATCAATATTCAGAAGATAAAGCAGATCCGATGAGTTTTTATTTTTCGCCCTACCCGCGACTGGTCCAAATTTTCCAAAATATGACCAAATTTATTTCTTCAAAATTGCCCCCGAGACCCCCCCCCCAATTCAGCCGTCTTCGCTCTGTGGGATCTTCTAACATCCAAAGGCATCAATATTCAGAAGATAAAGCAGATCCGATGAGTTTTTATTTTTCGCCCTACCCGCGACTGGTCCAAATTTTCCAAAATATGACCAAATTGATTTCTTCAAAATTGCCCCCGAACCCCCCCCCCCCAATTCAGCCGTCTCCACTCTGTGGGATCTTCTAACATCCAAAGGCATCAATATTCAGAAGATAAAGCAGATCCGATGAGTTTTTATTTTTCGCCCTACCCGCGACTGGTCCAAATTTTCCAAAATATGACCTAATTGATTTCATCAAAATTGCCCCCGAGATCCCCCCCCCCCCAATTCAGCCGTCTTCGCTCTGTGGGATCTTCTAACATCCAAAGGCATCAATATTCAGAAGATAAAGCAGATCCGATGAGTTTTTATTTTTCGCCCTACCCGCGACTGGTCCAAATTTTCCAAAATATGACCAAATTGATTTCTTCAAAATTGCCCCCGAGACCCCCCCCATTCAGCCGTCTCCGCTCTGTGGGATCTTCTAACATCCAAAGGCATCAATATTCAGAAGATAAAGCAGATCCGATGAGTTTTTATTTTTCGCCCTACCCGCGACTGGTCCAAATTTTCCAAAATATGACCTAATTGATTTCATCAAAATTGCCCCCGAGATCCCCCCCCCCAATTCAGCCGTCTTCGCTCTGTGGGATCTTCTAACATCCAAAGGCATCAATATTCAGAAGATAAAGCAGATCCGATGAGTTTTTATTTTTCGCCCTACCCGCGACTGGTCCAAATTTTCCAAAATATGACCAAATTGATTTCTTCAAAATTGCCACCGAGACCCCCCCCAATTCAGCCGTCTCTGCTCTGTGGGATCTTCTAACATCCAAAGGCATCAATATTCAGAAGATAAAGCAGATCCGATGAGTTTTTATTTTTCGCCCTACCCGCGACTGGTCCAAATTTTCCAAAATATGACCAAATTGATTTCTTCAAAATTGCCCCCGAGACCCCCCCCCCAATTCAGCCGTCTTCGCTCTGTGGGATCTTCTAACATCCAAAGGCATCAATATTCAGAAGATAAAGCAGATCCGATGAGTTTTTATTTTTCGCCCTACCCGCGACTGGTCCAAATTTTCCAAAATATGACCAAATTGATTTCTTCAAAATTGCCCCCGAGACCCCCCCCCAATTCAGCCGTCTCCGCTCTGTGGGATCTTCTAACATCCAAAGGCATCAATATTCAGAAGATAAAGCAGATCCGATGAGTTTTTATTTTTCGCCCTACCCTCGACTGGTCCAAATTTTCCAAAATATGACCAAATTGATTTCTTCAAAATTGCCCCCGAGACCCCCCTATAATTCAGCCGTCTCCGCTCTGTGGGATCTTCTAACATCCAAAGGCATCAATATTCAGAAGATAAAGCAGATCCGATGAGTTTTTATTTTTCGCCCTACCCGCGACTGGTCCAAATTTTCCAAAATATAACCAAATTGATTTCTTCAAAATTGCCCCCGAGACCCCCCCCAATTCAGCCGTCTCCGCTCTGTGGGATCTTCTAACATCCAAAGGCATCAATATTCAGAAGATAAAGCAGATCCGATGAGTTTTTATTTTTCGCCCTACCCGCGACTGGTCCAAATTCTCCAAAATATGATTAAATTGATTTCTTTAAAATTGCCCCCGAGACCCCCCCCCAATTCAGCCGTCTCCGCTCTGTGGGATCTTCTAACATCCAAAGGCATCAATATTCAGAAGATAAAGCAGATCCGATGAGTTTTTATTTTTCGCCCTACCCGCGACTGGTCCAAATTTTCCAAAATATGACCAAATTGATTTCTTCAAAATTGCCCCCGAGACCCCCCCCCAATTCAGCCGTCTCCGCTCTGTGGGATCTTCTAACATCCAAAGGCATCAATATTCAGAAGATAAAGCAGATCCGATGAGTTTTTATTTTTCGCCCTACCCGCGACTGGTCCAAATTTTCCAAAATATGACCAAATTGATTTCTTCAAAATTGCCCCCGAGACCCCCCCCCAATTCAGCCGTCTCCGCTCTGTGGGATCTTCTAACATCCAAAGGCATCAATATTCAGAAGATAAAGCAGATCCGATGAGTTTTTATTTTTCGCCCTACCCGCGACTGGTCCAAATTTTCCAAAATATGACCAAATTGATTTCTTTAAAATTGCCCCCGAGACCCCCCCCCAATTCAGCCGTCTCAGCTCTGTGGGATCTTCTAACATCCAAAGGCATCAATATTCAGAAGATAAAGCAGATCCGATGAGTTTTTATTTTTCGCCCTACCCGCGACTGGTCCAAATTTTCCAAAATATGACCAAATTGATTTCTTCAAAATTGCCCCCGAGACCCCCCCCAATTCAGCCGTCTCCGCTCTGTGGGATCTTCTAACATCCAAAGGCATCAATATTCAGAAGATAAAGCAGATCCGATGAGTTTTTATTTTTCGCCCTACCCGCCACTGGTCCAAATTTTCCAAAATATGACCAAATTGATTTCTTCAAAATTGCCCCCGAGACCCCCCCCCAATTCAGCCTTCTCCGCTCTGTGGGATCTTCTAACATCCAAAGGCATCAATATTCAGAAGATAAAGCAGATCCGATGAGTTTTTATTTTTCTCCCTACCCGCGACTGGTCCATATTTTCCAAAATATGACCAAATTGATTTCTTCAAAATTGCCCCCGAGACCCCCCCCAATTCAGCCGTCTCCGCTCTGTGGGATCTTCTAACATCTAAAGGCATCAATATTCAGAAGATAAAGCAGATCCGATGAGTTTTTATTTTTCGCCCTACCCGCGACTGGTCCAAATTTTCCAAAATATGACCAAATTGATTTCTTCAAAATTGCCCCCGAGACCCCCCCCCAATTCAGCCGTCTCCGCTCTGTGGGATCTTCTAACATCCAAAGGCATCAATATTCAGAAGATAAAGCAGATCCGATGAGTTTTTATTTTTCGCCCTACCCGCGACTGGTCCAAATTTTCCAAAATATGACCAAATTGATTTCTTCAAAATTGCCCCCGAGACCCCCCCATTCAGCCGTCTCCGCTCTGTGGGATCTTCTAACATCCAAAGGCATCAATATTCAGAAGATAAAGCAGATCCGATGAGTTTTTATTTTTCGCCCTACCCGCGACTGGTCCAAATTTTCCAAAATATGACCAAATTGATTTCTTCAAAATTGCCCCCGAGACCCCCCCCCAATTCAGCCGTCTCCGCTCTGTGGGATCTTCTAACATCCAAAGGCATCAATATTCAGAAGATAAAGCAGATCCGATGAGTTTTTATTTTTCGCCCTACCCGCGACTGGTCCAAATTTTCCAAAATATGACCAAATTGATTTCTTCAAAATTGCCCCCGAGACCCCCCCCCAATTCAGCCGTCTCCGCTCTGTGGGATCTTCTAACATCCAAAGGCATCAATATTCAGAAGATAAAGCAGATCCGATGAGTTTTTATTTTTCGCCCTACCCGCGACTGGTCCAAATTTTCCAAAATATGACCAAATTGATTTCTTCAAAATTGCCCCCGAGACCCCCCCCAATTCAGCCGTCTCCGCTCTGTGGGATCTTCTAACATCCAAAGGCATCAATATTCAGAAGATAAAGCAGATCCGATGAGTTTTTATTTTTCGCCCTACCCGCGACTGGTCCAAATTTTCCAAAATATGACCAAATTGATTTCTTCAAAATTGCCCCCGAGACCCCCCCCCAATTCAGCCGTCTCCGCTCTGTGGGATCTTCTTACATCCAAAGGCATCAATATTCAGAAGATAAAGCAGATCCGATGAGTTTTTATTTTTCGCCCTACCCGCGACTGGTCCAAATTTTCCAAAATATGACCAAATTGATTTCTTCAAAATTGCCCCCGAGACCCCCCCCCAATTCAGCCGTCTCCGCTCTGTGGGATCTTCTAACATCCAAAGGCATCAATATTCAGAAGATAAAGCAGATCCGATGAGTTTTTATTTTTCGCCCTACCCGCGACTGGTCCAAATTTTCCAAAATATGACCAAATTGATTTCTTCAAAATTGCCCCCGAGACCCCCCCCAATTCAGCCGTCTCCGCTCTGTGGGATCTTCTAACATCCAAAGGCATCAATATTCAGAAGATAAAGCAGATCCGATGAGTTTTTATTTTTCGCCCTACCCGCGACTGGTCCAAATTTTCCAAAATATGACCAAATTGATTTCTTCAAAATTGCCCCCGAGACCCCCCCCCAATTCAGCCGTCTTCACTCTGTGGGATCTTCTAACATCCAAAGGCATCAATATTCAGAAGATAAAGCAGATCCGATGAGTTTTTATTTTTCGCCCTACCCGCGACTGGTCCAAATTTTCCAAAATATGACCAAATTGATTTCTTCAAAATTGCCCCCGAGACCCCCCTATAATTCAGCCGTCTCCGCTCTGTGGGATCTTCTAACATCCAAAGGCATCAATATTCAGAAGATAAAGCAGATCCGATGAGTTTTTATTTTTCGCCCTACCCGCGACTGGTCCAAATTTTCCAAAATATGACCAAATTGATTTCTTCAAAATTGCCCCCGAGACCCCCCCCCAATTCAGCCGTCTCCGCTCTGTGGGATCTTCTAACATCCAAAGGCATCAATATTCAGAAGATAAAGCAGATCCGATGAGTTTTTATTTTTCGCCCTACCCGCGACTGGTCCAAATTTTCCAAAATATGACCAAATTGATTTCTTCAAAATTGCCCCCGAGACCCCCCCCCAATTCAGCCGTCTCCGCTCTGTGGGATCTTCTAACATCCAAAGGCATCAATATTCAGAAGATAAAGCAGATCCGATGAGTTTTTATTTTTCGCCCTACCCGCGACTGGTCCAAATTTTCCAAAATATGACCAAATTGATTTCTTCAAAATTGCCCCCGAGACCCCCCCCCCAATTCAGCCGTCTCCGCTCTGTGGGATCTTCTAACATCCAAAGGCATCAATATTCAGAAGATAAAGCAGATCCGATGAGTTTTTTATTTTTCGCCCTACCCGCGACTGGTCCAAATTTTCCAAAATATGACCAAATTGATTTCTTCAAAATTGCCCCCGAGACCCCCCCCCAATTCAGCCGTCTCCGCTCTGTGGGATCTTCTAACATCCAAAGGCATCAATATTCAGAAGATAAAGCAGATCCGATGAGTTTTTATTTTTCGCCCTACCCGCGACTGGTCCAAATTTTCCAAAATATGACCAAATTGATTTCTTCAAAATTGCCCCCGAGACCCCCCCCAATTCAGCCGTCTCTGCTCTGTGGGATCTTCTAACATCCAAAGGCATCAATATTCAGAAGATAAAGCAGATCCGATGAGTTTTTATTTTTCGCCCTACCCGCGACTGGTCCAAATTTTCCAAAATATGACCAAATTGATTTCTTCAAAATTGCCCCCGAGACCCCCCCCCAATTCAGCCGTCTCCGCTCTGTGGGATCTTCTAACATCCAAAGGCATCAATATTCAGAAGATAAAGCAGATCCGATGAGTTTTTATTTTTCGCCCTACCCGCGACTGGTCCAAATTTTCCAAAATATGACCAAATTGATTTCTTCAAAATTGCCCCCGAGACCCCCCCCCAATTCAGCCGTCTCTGCTCTGTGGGATCTTCTAACATCCAAAGGCATCAATATTCAGAAGATAAAGCAGATCCGATGAGTTTTTATTTTTCGCCCTACCCGCGACTGGTCCAAATTTTCCAAAATATGACCAAATTGATTTCTTCAAAATTGCCCCCGAGACCCCCCCCAATTCAGCCGTCTCCGCTCTGTGGGATCTTCTAACATCCAAAGGCATCAATATTCAGAAGATAAAGCAGATCCGATGAGTTTTATTTTTCGCCCTACCCGCGACTGGTCCAAATTTTCCAAAATATGACCAAATTGATTTCTTCAAAATTGCCCCCGAGACCCCCCCCAATTCAGCCGTCTCCGCTCTGTGGGATCTTCTAACATCCAAAGGCATCAATATTCAGAAGATAAAGCAGATCCGATGAGTTTTTATTTTTCGCCCTACCCGCGACTGGTCCAAATTTTCCAAAATATGACCAAATTGATTTCTTCAAAATTGCCCCCGAGACCCCCCCCAATTCAGCCGTCTCCGCTCTGTGGAATCTTCTAACATACAAAGGCATCAATATTCAGAAGATAAAGCAGATCCGATGAGTTTTTATTTTTCGCCCTACCCGCGACTGGTCCAAATTTTCCAAAATATGACCAAATTGATTTCTTCAAAATTGCCCCCGAAGACCCCCCCCAATTCAGCCGTCTCCGCTCTGTGGGATCTTCTAACATCCAAAGGCATCAATATTCAGAAGATAAAGCAGATCCGATGAGTTTTTATTTTTCGCCCTACCCGCTCATATGACATCTCTGGTCCAAATTTTCCAAAATATGACCAAATTGATTTCTTCAAAATTGCCCCCGAGACCCCCCCCCCCAATTCAGCCGTCTCCGCTCTGTGGGATCTTCTAACATCCAAAGGCATCAATATTCAGAAGATAAAGCAGATCCGATGAGTTTTTATTTTTCGCCCTACCCGCGACTGGTCCAAATTTTCCAAAATATGACCAAATTGATTTCTTCAAAATTGCCCCCGAGACCCCCCCCAATTCAGCCGTCTCTGCTCTGTGGAATCTTCTAACATACAAAGGCATCAATATTCAGAAGATAAAGCAGATCCGATGAGTTTTTATTTTTCGCCCTACCCGCGACTGGTCCAAATTTTCCAAAATATGACCAAATTGATTTCTTCAAAATTGCCCCCGAGACCCCCCCCAATTCAGCCGTCTCCGCTCTGTGGGATCTTCTAACATCCAAAGGCATCAATATTCAGAAGATAAAGCAGATCCGATGAGTTTTTATTTTTCGCCCTAACGACTGGTCCAAATTTTCCAAAATATGACCAAATTGATTTCTTCAAAATTGCCCCCGAGACCCCCCCCAATTCAGCCGTCTCCGCTCTGTGGGATCTTCTAACATCCAAAGGCATCAATATTATCAAGATAAAGCAGATCCGATGAGTTTTTATTTTTCGCCCTACCCGCGACTGGTCCAAATTTTCCAAAATATGACCAAATTGATTTCTTCAAAATTGCCCCCGAGACCCCCCCCAATTCAGCCGTCTCCGCTCTGTGGGATCTTCTAACATCCAAAGGCATCAATATTATCAAGATAAAGCAGATCCGATGAGTTTTTATTTTTCGCCCTACCCGCGACTGGTCCAAATTTTCCAAAATATGACCAAATTGATTTCTTCAAAATTGCCCCCGAGACCCCCCCCAATTCAGCCGTCTCCGCTCTGTGGGATCTTCTAACATCCAAAGGCATCAATATTATCAAGATAAAGCAGATCCGATGAGTTTTTATTTTTCGCCCTACCCGCGACTGGTCCAAATTTTCCAAAATATGACCAAATTGATTTCTTCAAAATTGCCCCCGAGACCCCCCCCAATTCAGCCGTCTCCGCTCTGTGGGATCTTCTAACATCCAAAGGCATCAATATTATCAAGATAAAGCAGATCCGATGAGTTTTTATTTTTCGCCCTACCCGCGACTGGTCCAAATTTTCCAAAATATGACCAAATTGATTTCTTCAAAATTGCCCCCGAGACCCCCCCCAATTCAGCCGTCTCCGCTCTGTGGGATCTTCTAACATCCAAAGGCATCAATATTATCAAGATAAAGCAGATCCGATGAGTTTTTATTTTTCGCCCTACCCGCGACTGGTCCAAATTTTCCAAAATATGACCAAATTGATTTCTTCAAAATTGCCCCCGAGACCCCCCCCAATTCAGCCGTCTCCGCTCTGTGGGATCTTCTAACATCCAAAGGCATCAATATTATCAAGATAAAGCAGATCCGATGAGTTTTTATTTTTCGCCCTACCCGCGACTGGTCCAAATTTTCCAAAATATGACCAAATTGATTTCTTCAAAATTGCCCCCGAGACCCCCCCCAATTCAGCCGTCTCCGCTCTGTGGGATCTTCTAACATCCAAAGGCATCAATATTATCAAGATAAAGCAGATCCGATGAGTTTTTATTTTTCGCCCTACCCGCGACTGGTCCAAATTTTCCAAAATATGACCAAATTGATTTCTTCAAAATTGCCCCCGAGACCCCCCCCAATTCAGCCGTCTCCGCTCTGTGGGATCTTCTAACATCCAAAGGCATCAATATTATCAAGATAAAGCAGATCCGATGAGTTTTTATTTTTCGCCCTACCCGCGACTGGTCCAAATTTTCCAAAATATGACCAAATTGATTTCTTCAAAATTGCCCCCGAGACCCCCCCCAATTCAGCCGTCTCCGCTCTGTGGGATCTTCTAACATCCAAAGGCATCAATATTATCAAGATAAAGCAGATCCGATGAGTTTTTATTTTTCGCCCTACCCGCGACTGGTCCAAATTTTCCAAAATATGACCAAATTGATTTCTTCAAAATTGCCCCCGAGACCCCCCCCAATTCAGCCGTCTCCGCTCTGTGGGATCTTCTAACATCCAAAGGCATCAATATTATCAAGATAAAGCAGATCCGATGAGTTTTTATTTTTCGCCCTACCCGCGACTGGTCCAAATTTTCCAAAATATGACCAAATTGATTTCTTCAAAATTGCCCCCGAGACCCCCCCCAATTCAGCCGTCTCCGCTCTGTGGGATCTTCTAACATCCAAAGGCATCAATATTATCAAGATAAAGCAGATCCGATGAGTTTTTATTTTTCGCCCTACCCGCGACTGGTCCAAATTTTCCAAAATATGACCAAATTGATTTCTTCAAAATTGCCCCCGAGACCCCCCCCAATTCAGCCGTCTCCGCTCTGTGGGATCTTCTAACATCCAAAGGCATCAATATTATCAAGATAAAGCAGATCCGATGAGTTTTTATTTTTCGCCCTACCCGCGACTGGTCCAAATTTTCCAAAATATGACCAAATTGATTTCTTCAAAATTGCCCCCGAGACCCCCCCCAATTCAGCCGTCTCCGCTCTGTGGGATCTTCTAACATCCAAAGGCATCAATATTATCAAGATAAAGCAGATCCGATGAGTTTTTATTTTTCGCCCTACCCGCGACTGGTCCAAATTTTCCAAAATATGACCAAATTGATTTCTTCAAAATTGCCCCCGAGACCCCCCCCAATTCAGCCGTCTCCGCTCTGTGGGATCTTCTAACATCCAAAGGCATCAATATTATCAAGATAAAGCAGATCCGATGAGTTTTTATTTTTCGCCCTACCCGCGACTGGTCCAAATTTTCCAAAATATGACCAAATTGATTTCTTCAAAATTGCCCCCGAGACCCCCCCCAATTCAGCCGTCTCCGCTCTGTGGGATCTTCTAACATCCAAAGGCATCAATATTATCAAGATAAAGCAGATCCGATGAGTTTTTATTTTTCGCCCTACCCGCGACTGGTCCAAATTTTCCAAAATATGACCAAATTGATTTCTTCAAAATTGCCCCCGAGACCCCCCCCAATTCAGCCGTCTCCGCTCTGTGGGATCTTCTAACATCCAAAGGCATCAATATTATCAAGATAAAGCAGATCCGATGAGTTTTTATTTTTCGCCCTACCCGCGACTGGTCCAAATTTTCCAAAATATGACCAAATTGATTTCTTCAAAATTGCCCCCGAGACCCCCCCCAATTCAGCCGTCTCCGCTCTGTGGGATCTTCTAACATCCAAAGGCATCAATATTATCAAGATAAAGCAGATCCGATGAGTTTTTATTTTTCGCCCTACCCGCGACTGGTCCAAATTTTCCAAAATATGACCAAATTGATTTCTTCAAAATTGCCCCCGAGACCCCCCCCAATTCAGCCGTCTCCGCTCTGTGGGATCTTCTAACATCCAAAGGCATCAATATTATCAAGATAAAGCAGATCCGATGAGTTTTTATTTTTCGCCCTACCCGCGACTGGTCCAAATTTTCCAAAATATGACCAAATTGATTTCTTCAAAATTGCCCCCGAGACCCCCCCCAATTCAGCCGTCTCCGCTCTGTGGGATCTTCTAACATCCAAAGGCATCAATATTATCAAGATAAAGCAGATCCGATGAGTTTTTATTTTTCGCCCTACCCGCGACTGGTCCAAATTTTCCAAAATATGACCAAATTGATTTCTTCAAAATTGCCCCCGAGACCCCCCCCAATTCAGCCGTCTCCGCTCTGTGGGATCTTCTAACATCCAAAGGCATCAATATTATCAAGATAAAGCAGATCCGATGAGTTTTTATTTTTCGCCCTACCCGCGACTGGTCCAAATTTTCCAAAATATGACCAAATTGATTTCTTCAAAATTGCCCCCGAGACCCCCCCCAATTCAGCCGTCTCCGCTCTGTGGGATCTTCTAACATCCAAAGGCATCAATATTATCAAGATAAAGCAGATCCGATGAGTTTTTATTTTTCGCCCTACCCGCGACTGGTCCAAATTTTCCAAAATATGACCAAATTGATTTCTTCAAAATTGCCCCCGAGACCCCCCCCAATTCAGCCGTCTCCGCTCTGTGGGATCTTCTAACATCCAAAGGCATCAATATTATCAAGATAAAGCAGATCCGATGAGTTTTTATTTTTCGCCCTACCCGCGACTGGTCCAAATTTTCCAAAATATGACCAAATTGATTTCTTCAAAATTGCCCCCGAGACCCCCCCCAATTCAGCCGTCTCCGCTCTGTGGGATCTTCTAACATCCAAAGGCATCAATATTATCAAGATAAAGCAGATCCGATGAGTTTTTATTTTTCGCCCTACCCGCGACTGGTCCAAATTTTCCAAAATATGACCAAATTGATTTCTTCAAAATTGCCCCCGAGACCCCCCCCAATTCAGCCGTCTCCGCTCTGTGGGATCTTCTAACATCCAAAGGCATCAATATTATCAAGATAAAGCAGATCCGATGAGTTTTTATTTTTCGCCCTACCCGCGACTGGTCCAAATTTTCCAAAATATGACCAAATTGATTTCTTCAAAATTGCCCCCGAGACCCCCCCCAATTCAGCCGTCTCCGCTCTGTGGGATCTTCTAACATCCAAAGGCATCAATATTATCAAGATAAAGCAGATCCGATGAGTTTTTATTTTTCGCCCTACCCGCGACTGGTCCAAATTTTCCAAAATATGACCAAATTGATTTCTTCAAAATTGCCCCCGAGACCCCCCCCAATTCAGCCGTCTCCGCTCTGTGGGATCTTCTAACATCCAAAGGCATCAATATTATCAAGATAAAGCAGATCCGATGAGTTTTTATTTTTCGCCCTACCCGCGACTGGTCCAAATTTTCCAAAATATGACCAAATTGATTTCTTCAAAATTGCCCCCGAGACCCCCCCCAATTCAGCCGTCTCCGCTCTGTGGGATCTTCTAACATCCAAAGGCATCAATATTATCAAGATAAAGCAGATCCGATGAGTTTTTATTTTTCGCCCTACCCGCGACTGGTCCAAATTTTCCAAAATATGACCAAATTGATTTCTTCAAAATTGCCCCCGAGACCCCCCCCAATTCAGCCGTCTCCGCTCTGTGGGATCTTCTAACATCCAAAGGCATCAATATTATCAAGATAAAGCAGATCCGATGAGTTTTTATTTTTCGCCCTACCCGCGACTGGTCCAAATTTTCCAAAATATGACCAAATTGATTTCTTCAAAATTGCCCCCGAGACCCCCCCCAATTCAGCCGTCTCCGCTCTGTGGGATCTTCTAACATCCAAAGGCATCAATATTATCAAGATAAAGCAGATCCGATGAGTTTTTATTTTTCGCCCTACCCGCGACTGGTCCAAATTTTCCAAAATATGACCAAATTGATTTCTTCAAAATTGCCCCCGAGACCCCCCCCAATTCAGCCGTCTCCGCTCTGTGGGATCTTCTAACATCCAAAGGCATCAATATTATCAAGATAAAGCAGATCCGATGAGTTTTTATTTTTCGCCCTACCCGCGACTGGTCCAAATTTTCCAAAATATGACCAAATTGATTTCTTCAAAATTGCCCCCGAGACCCCCCCCAATTCAGCCGTCTCCGCTCTGTGGGATCTTCTAACATCCAAAGGCATCAATATTATCAAGATAAAGCAGATCCGATGAGTTTTTATTTTTCGCCCTACCCGCGACTGGTCCAAATTTTCCAAAATATGACCAAATTGATTTCTTCAAAATTGCCCCCGAGACCCCCCCCAATTCAGCCGTCTCCGCTCTGTGGGATCTTCTAACATCCAAAGGCATCAATATTATCAAGATAAAGCAGATCCGATGAGTTTTTATTTTTCGCCCTACCCGCGACTGGTCCAAATTTTCCAAAATATGACCAAATTGATTTCTTCAAAATTGCCCCCGAGACCCCCCCCAATTCAGCCGTCTCCGCTCTGTGGGATCTTCTAACATCCAAAGGCATCAATATTATCAAGATAAAGCAGATCCGATGAGTTTTTATTTTTCGCCCTACCCGCGACTGGTCCAAATTTTCCAAAATATGACCAAATTGATTTCTTCAAAATTGCCCCCGAGACCCCCCCCAATTCAGCCGTCTCCGCTCTGTGGGATCTTCTAACATCCAAAGGCATCAATATTATCAAGATAAAGCAGATCCGATGAGTTTTTATTTTTCGCCCTACCCGCGACTGGTCCAAATTTTCCAAAATATGACCAAATTGATTTCTTCAAAATTGCCCCCGAGACCCCCCCCAATTCAGCCGTCTCCGCTCTGTGGGATCTTCTAACATCCAAAGGCATCAATATTATCAAGATAAAGCAGATCCGATGAGTTTTTATTTTTCGCCCTACCCGCGACTGGTCCAAATTTTCCAAAATATGACCAAATTGATTTCTTCAAAATTGCCCCCGAGACCCCCCCCAATTCAGCCGTCTCCGCTCTGTGGGATCTTCTAACATCCAAAGGCATCAATATTATCAAGATAAAGCAGATCCGATGAGTTTTTATTTTTCGCCCTACCCGCGACTGGTCCAAATTTTCCAAAATATGACCAAATTGATTTCTTCAAAATTGCCCCCGAGACCCCCCCCAATTCAGCCGTCTCCGCTCTGTGGGATCTTCTAACATCCAAAGGCATCAATATTATCAAGATAAAGCAGATCCGATGAGTTTTTATTTTTCGCCCTACCCGCGACTGGTCCAAATTTTCCAAAATATGACCAAATTGATTTCTTCAAAATTGCCCCCGAGACCCCCCCCAATTCAGCCGTCTCCGCTCTGTGGGATCTTCTAACATCCAAAGGCATCAATATTATCAAGATAAAGCAGATCCGATGAGTTTTTATTTTTCGCCCTACCCGCGACTGGTCCAAATTTTCCAAAATATGACCAAATTGATTTCTTCAAAATTGCCCCCGAGACCCCCCCCAATTCAGCCGTCTCCGCTCTGTGGGATCTTCTAACATCCAAAGGCATCAATATTATCAAGATAAAGCAGATCCGATGAGTTTTTATTTTTCGCCCTACCCGCGACTGGTCCAAATTTTCCAAAATATGACCAAATTGATTTCTTCAAAATTGCCCCCGAGACCCCCCCCCAATTCAGCCGTCTCCGCTCTGTGGGATCTTCTAACATCCAAAGGCATCAATATTATCAAGATAAAGCAGATCCGATGAGTTTTTATTTTTCGCCCTACCCGCGACTGGTCCAAATTTTCCAAAATATGACCAAATTGATTTCTTCAAAATTGCCCCCGAGACCCCCCCCCAATTCAGCCGTCTCCGCTCTGTGGGATCTTCTAACATCCAAAGGCATCAATATTATCAAGATAAAGCAGATCCGATGAGTTTTTATTTTTCGCCCTACCCGCGACTGGTCCAAATTTTCCAAAATATGACCAAATTGATTTCTTCAAAATTGCCCCCGAGACCCCCCCCCAATTCAGCCGTCTCCGCTCTGTGGGATCTTCTAACATCCAAAGGCATCAATATTATCAAGATAAAGCAGATCCGATGAGTTTTTATTTTTCGCCCTACCCGCGACTGGTCCAAATTTTCCAAAATATGACCAAATTGATTTCTTCAAAATTGCCCCCGAGACCCCCCCCCAATTCAGCCGTCTCCGCTCTGTGGGATCTTCTAACATCCAAAGGCATCAATATTATCAAGATAAAGCAGATCCGATGAGTTTTTATTTTTCGCCCTACCCGCGACTGGTCCAAATTTTCCAAAATATGACCAAATTGATTTCTTCAAAATTGCCCCCGAGACCCCCCCCCAATTCAGCCGTCTCCGCTCTGTGGGATCTTCTAACATCCAAAGGCATCAATATTATCAAGATAAAGCAGATCCGATGAGTTTTTATTTTTCGCCCTACCCGCGACTGGTCCAAATTTTCCAAAATATGACCAAATTGATTTCTTCAAAATTGCCCCCGAGACCCCCCCCCAATTCAGCCGTCTCCGCTCTGTGGGATCTTCTAACATCCAAAGGCATCAATATTATCAAGATAAAGCAGATCCGATGAGTTTTTATTTTTCGCCCTACCCGCGACTGGTCCAAATTTTCCAAAATATGACCAAATTGATTTCTTCAAAATTGCCCCCGAGACCCCCCCCCAATTCAGCCGTCTCCGCTCTGTGGGATCTTCTAACATCCAAAGGCATCAATATTATCAAGATAAAGCAGATCCGATGAGTTTTTATTTTTCGCCCTACCCGCGACTGGTCCAAATTTTCCAAAATATGACCAAATTGATTTCTTCAAAATTGCCCCCGAGACCCCCCCCCAATTCAGCCGTCTCCGCTCTGTGGGATCTTCTAACATCCAAAGGCATCAATATTATCAAGATAAAGCAGATCCGATGAGTTTTTATTTTTCGCCCTACCCGCGACTGGTCCAAATTTTCCAAAATATGACCAAATTGATTTCTTCAAAATTGCCCCCGAGACCCCCCCCCAATTCAGCCGTCTCCGCTCTGTGGGATCTTCTAACATCCAAAGGCATCAATATTATCAAGATAAAGCAGATCCGATGAGTTTTTATTTTTCGCCCTACCCGCGACTGGTCCAAATTTTCCAAAATATGACCAAATTGATTTCTTCAAAATTGCCCCCGAGACCCCCCCCCAATTCAGCCGTCTCCGCTCTGTGGGATCTTCTAACATCCAAAGGCATCAATATTATCAAGATAAAGCAGATCCGATGAGTTTTTATTTTTCGCCCTACCCGCGACTGGTCCAAATTTTCCAAAATATGACCAAATTGATTTCTTCAAAATTGCCCCCGAGACCCCCCCCCAATTCAGCCGTCTCCGCTCTGTGGGATCTTCTAACATCCAAAGGCATCAATATTATCAAGATAAAGCAGATCCGATGAGTTTTTATTTTTCGCCCTACCCGCGACTGGTCCAAATTTTCCAAAATATGACCAAATTGATTTCTTCAAAATTGCCCCCGAGACCCCCCCCCAATTCAGCCGTCTCCGCTCTGTGGGATCTTCTAACATCCAAAGGCATCAATATTATCAAGATAAAGCAGATCCGATGAGTTTTTATTTTTCGCCCTACCCGCGACTGGTCCAAATTTTCCAAAATATGACCAAATTGATTTCTTCAAAATTGCCCCCGAGACCCCCCCCCAATTCAGCCGTCTCCGCTCTGTGGGATCTTCTAACATCCAAAGGCATCAATATTATCAAGATAAAGCAGATCCGATGAGTTTTTATTTTTCGCCCTACCCGCGACTGGTCCAAATTTTCCAAAATATGACCAAATTGATTTCTTCAAAATTGCCCCCGAGACCCCCCCCCAATTCAGCCGTCTCCGCTCTGTGGGATCTTCTAACATCCAAAGGCATCAATATTATCAAGATAAAGCAGATCCGATGAGTTTTTATTTTTCGCCCTACCCGCGACTGGTCCAAATTTTCCAAAATATGACCAAATTGATTTCTTCAAAATTGCCCCCGAGACCCCCCCCCAATTCAGCCGTCTCCGCTCTGTGGGATCTTCTAACATCCAAAGGCATCAATATTATCAAGATAAAGCAGATCCGATGAGTTTTTATTTTTCGCCCTACCCGCGACTGGTCCAAATTTTCCAAAATATGACCAAATTGATTTCTTCAAAATTGCCCCCGAGACCCCCCCCCAATTCAGCCGTCTCCGCTCTGTGGGATCTTCTAACATCCAAAGGCATCAATATTATCAAGATAAAGCAGATCCGATGAGTTTTTATTTTTCGCCCTACCCGCGACTGGTCCAAATTTTCCAAAATATGACCAAATTGATTTCTTCAAAATTGCCCCCGAGACCCCCCCCCAATTCAGCCGTCTCCGCTCTGTGGGATCTTCTAACATCCAAAGGCATCAATATTATCAAGATAAAGCAGATCCGATGAGTTTTTATTTTTCGCCCTACCCGCGACTGGTCCAAATTTTCCAAAATATGACCAAATTGATTTCTTCAAAATTGCCCCCGAGACCCCCCCCCAATTCAGCCGTCTCCGCTCTGTGGGATCTTCTAACATCCAAAGGCATCAATATTATCAAGATAAAGCAGATCCGATGAGTTTTTATTTTTCGCCCTACCCGCGACTGGTCCAAATTTTCCAAAATATGACCAAATTGATTTCTTCAAAATTGCCCCCGAGACCCCCCCCCAATTCAGCCGTCTCCGCTCTGTGGGATCTTCTAACATCCAAAGGCATCAATATTATCAAGATAAAGCAGATCCGATGAGTTTTTATTTTTCGCCCTACCCGCGACTGGTCCAAATTTTCCAAAATATGACCAAATTGATTTCTTCAAAATTGCCCCCGAGACCCCCCCCCAATTCAGCCGTCTCCGCTCTGTGGGATCTTCTAACATCCAAAGGCATCAATATTATCAAGATAAAGCAGATCCGATGAGTTTTTATTTTTCGCCCTACCCGCGACTGGTCCAAATTTTCCAAAATATGACCAAATTGATTTCTTCAAAATTGCCCCCGAGACCCCCCCCCAATTCAGCCGTCTCCGCTCTGTGGGATCTTCTAACATCCAAAGGCATCAATATTATCAAGATAAAGCAGATCCGATGAGTTTTTATTTTTCGCCCTACCCGCGACTGGTCCAAATTTTCCAAAATATGACCAAATTGATTTCTTCAAAATTGCCCCCGAGACCCCCCCCCAATTCAGCCGTCTCCGCTCTGTGGGATCTTCTAACATCCAAAGGCATCAATATTATCAAGATAAAGCAGATCCGATGAGTTTTTATTTTTCGCCCTACCCGCGACTGGTCCAAATTTTCCAAAATATGACCAAATTGATTTCTTCAAAATTGCCCCCGAGACCCCCCCCCAATTCAGCCGTCTCCGCTCTGTGGGATCTTCTAACATCCAAAGGCATCAATATTATCAAGATAAAGCAGATCCGATGAGTTTTTATTTTTCGCCCTACCCGCGACTGGTCCAAATTTTCCAAAATATGACCAAATTGATTTCTTCAAAATTGCCCCCGAGACCCCCCCCCAATTCAGCCGTCTCCGCTCTGTGGGATCTTCTAACATCATTCTAGCCCTGCAGTTTTGTCTATTTTAACACCATTACGTCATTTTTCATACGCCTGCCCGGGATGCATCACGAGCGAAGGAAATATAATGTATCTTGCCGAGTCTACCTCGATTCATACCTATGTATAATGGACGAGTCCTTTATGATTTTTTTTCAAAAGGAAGTGGCACCAGCCCTCAACCGCCGGCGAATATATATGGGGACACTATGGACAATGAAAAACTGAAGAGCGCAGGTGCATGGACTATAGTTCTACAGCTTCATCAATTTGTAAATGAACGAATGGACGAGCACACTCTTGTACATAAATGAATGGACTCCATCCCAATCGTTCTCAAGTTTCGATTTCTCTCTTCCCCTCTCTCTGTCTAAGCACACCAACCTCTCTGTTTCTTTATGAATCATGAATGAATTGACTGGCGTAATGTCCTCGTCACCCCCCCCCCTCCATCCAAATCTCGGTTGTTTTTTCTCTATAATGGCAAAGTTCTCTTTCTTCCCCCCCCCCCCTGTTGGGCATACAATCCCCCTCCATCTCAATATCTGTTCCTTTCTTTAGTTTCTCTTCCCCCCTCACTCTTTCTTGCACTCTCTGTTTATTTATGAAACATGAATGAACGGACTCGCATAATGTCCTGACTACCCCCCCCCCCTCGATCTCAATATCTTTTCCTCTCTTTCTAGCCGGGGCTCTCTAGTTTCACTCTATTTCGCACTATGAACGCCTAGCTTAGCCGGGTAATAAAGGAGCGCGTTGATCACATAACAAGGTGGATATGTGCGCAATATAAATACCCTATATTATTATATCATCCTTGCTAAATATATAATGTATTCGAAATATGCATTTATTTGATAAACACTTTATTAGATGAAGCACGCATCACGAAGTAATAAATGATATGCAGGGCAACAGATGTAAATAACTAAAAGAAATAGATTGAAAACGCTAAGTAAGAGCAACAACATGAACAAAAAACTTTATTGAATGTTAGGATGGTGGAAGCAACGGGATTTAACCCTATTTTGGAAAATCCAGTTAATTAATTCCTTGGGAATATTAAAATTTGGAAATTTTGGTACAACAGGTCTGGATATAACCAACCACTTTATCAGTGGAACAATCACTGGCGGCACCAAGGGGGGCAACAGGGGAAGGGGCATTCAGTTTCTCCTAGTCAAGACGTACCCCCCCCCCCCCCAGAAATTTTGAAAAGGCTGAATGAAGTTAAGTAAGTGCTATCATAAACACCCTACTCAAGTTATAAAGAGCTCTATAAAGCAACATGTTTCACTGTTCAAATTGTGAAACTTTGTCATCAAGCCCCTGTTATAGCTCCCAACAATTTTAGTCTCTAACAAACATCTTTCACGTCATAAACAATTCAAAATTCTGTTCGCGCTTCGCACTCGCAGTGGCTGTATGCATGTTTCAGCCATCAAGAGGTCCAAACTGAACTTAATGGATAATGTTCAAGGCTACAGAGGGGGTATATCAGGTAACAAATTGTGATTAGTAGATCATCTGTGTTTGTATACCTAGGCTAGGCTAGGCTGTGTAGGCTAATGTACCTCTCCGTTGCATGTTTTCATGTGTTTTTGTATACCAACGAGCACTGCTGTATTCGTGTATAGCACCCATTACAGCTAGGATACTAAACATTAGATAGGCTTTGATCAATTGCAATTGTGAAATTGGTTCATGGGAAAGGGATGGAGAACAGAGAACTTTAGAATTTGACTGAATAGTGGTGGATTCAAGAAGGAGGGGGAGGGGGGGTAGAGAAAAGCATGGAAAGTATGTCTTGGGGGGGGGGGGGGCTAAGAATGAGTGCTACTGCTATCTTGTTCTAACTTTTACTTATTTCTAGCCAGACTAGCCCCCATTCCTTTGGCTTTAGAATACAAGCCATCTAACCCCTCTCATTCCCTATCTCTCTCTTACACCCCTTGTCTTAGGAAGATGTGAATGTATAGTACGCTTGTATGTTAATTCTCATTTCTTTTTATTGTTATCTCATTTAACACATGTGAATCTGGTATTTATAATTGTGGGCAGTCCTTGCATCCAGATATATGCACACTATGTATATCTACAATCTTGCATTATAGGATGTTGGGCCCTACATTGCATCCATTGTCGAGCTACATATAGGCAGGTAGGATGTGTGTAAATCCATAGGGCACTATAAGAGTAACATTAAAATTGGTCATTACATAACACATCTGTATATTTCATGCATTTCTTTGTGATAAAGTGAGTGTACAGATGTTAAAGAAAAGCCAGGAAGGTAAATTAAAAAGAAACCTTCGTGTGCCATATAATACAACCAAGACTATAGGCCTATTACAAGGGGAATTCCCTAGTGGATGAAACACCAGCCAAAACTCTTCAGAAGCAAATTATTTTCACTAGTATGCATGTTTCAGTCATCAAGAGGTCCAAAAACTGAACTAAATGGTTATGTTCAAGGCTACAGAGGGGGGTATATCAGGTAACAAATAGTGATTAGTACATCATCTGTGTTTGTATACCGAGGCTAGACTAGGCTGTGTAGGCTAATGTTACTTAGTCTCTGCGTTGCATTTTTTAGTGTGTTTTTGTATACCAACGAGCACTGCTGTATTCGTGTAAAGCACATTACAGGATACTAAACATTAGATAGGCTTTGATCAATTGCAATTGTGAAATTGGTTCATGGGAAAGGGATGGAGAACAGAGAACTTTAGAATTTGACTGAATAGTGGTGGATTCAAGAAGGAGGGGGGGGGGGTAGAGAAAAGCATGGTAATTAGTATGTCTTGGGGGGGGGTGGCTGAGAATGAGTGCTACTGCTATCTTGTTCTAACTTTTACTTTTTTCTAGCCAGACTAGCCCCCATTCCTTTAGAATACAAGCCATCTAACCCCTCTCTCTCCCTATCTCTCTCTTACACCCCTTGTCATAGGAAGATGTGAATGTATATAGTACGTTTGTATGTTAATTCTCATTTCTTTTTATTGTTATCTCATTTAACTCATGTGAATCTGGTATTTATAATTGTGGGCAGTACTTGCATCCAGATATGCACACTATGTATATCTACAATTTTGCATTATAGGATGTTGGGCCCTACATTGCATCCATTGTCGAGCTACATATAGGCAGGTAGGATGTGTGTAAATCCATAGGGCACTATAAGAGTAACATTAAAATTGGTCATTACATAACACATCTGTATATTTCATGCATTTCTTTGTGATAAAGTGAGTGTACAGATGTTAAAGAAAAGCCAGGAAGGTAAATTTAAAAGAAACCTTCATGTGCCATATAACACAACCAAGACTATAGGCCTATTACAAGGGGAATTCCCTAGTGGATGAAACACCAGCCAAAACTCTTCAGTAGCAAATTATTTTCACTAGTATGCATGTTTCAGCCATCAAGAGGTCCAAAAACTGAACTTAATGGTTATGTTCCAGGCTACAGAGGGGGTATATCAGGTAACAAATTTGGATTAGTAGATCATCTGTGTTTGTATACCGAGGCTAGACTAGGCTGTGTAGGCTAATGTTACCTCTGCGTGGAGGGTTTTTGTGTGTTTTTGTATACCAACGAGCACTCTGCTGTATTCGTGTATAGCACCCATTACAGGATACTAAACTCCAACATTATGGAGTAAGGGGCATTGCCCTAAATTGGTTTACTAGTTACCTTTCAAATAGAAGACAATACATATGCTATAACTTTTCTAACTCTGGTATATCAGTTTTGAGGTGTGGTGTACCGCAAGGTTGTATACTGGGTCCATTGGTATTTCTGATTTATATCAATGATATTTGTTTGGTATCAAACACATTGAATAATATATTATTTGCTGATGACACAAGTGTTTTCATATCACATCGTGATATTGATATCTTAGAAAACACCATTAATGTCGAACTTCCGAAACTATCTAATTGGTTTCGAAGTAATATTTATATACAATTTTTTTTTTTTTTTTTTTCTCCAAATTTTCATTGATTTTCAAGATTTTTTGTAACATTACAAAAACAACAATCATACAGGAATTACATAATTGTATAACATTAAAAGAACAATAATCAAATAAGAATCACTGTAACAATTACAAAAAAACAAAACAACAAACAAACAAACCTGATGTAAAAGCTAAAAAATGAGTCCCTGGTGGTTTGGATTGTCTCATTATCAAAATATAATTATGGATAATTAAAATAAATTCTCAATAGGGGACCATTTTCTATAGTGCGTGTTTTCTTTGTGCTTTTGTTTAGCAATTACCAATTCTATATGTCTGATTTTGCAAATGAACGCTTCAAAACCTATGAAACTTACTACTAAATTCCTGCATTTCTGAATATAAATGTATCTCTTCAATAAGATAATTAAGTGATTCAGTTTAAAGGCAGGAAGTCATGTGCTGACTATGATTTAAGATTGAAACTTGACGATGCTTTGTTGGAGAGAAAGACGTCTACGAGGTTCCCTGGGATCTACATCAATGATCGACTTAACTGGAATGATCACTTGAAACACATCAGTAAACCAATTTCTCGAAATATAGGTATAAAGTTAAGTACCTTGTACCTTATAAAATACTTGACATGTTGTACAATACTCTTATTCTACATTATGTGTCATATTGCAATATTCTTTGGGCAACATCGACGAGTGTCACAAACCCTATTCTTTTGTTGCAAAAGAAAGCAATTTGTATTTGTGCTGGAGTTGGTTACCTTGACCATACACTCCCTCTCTTTAAAAAGGTGCAATGTCTTACTATTGATGTAGTAATTCATCACTTTATTAACATTCAAATCGTTCAAACAAAGGAATAAAATATATACAAACATAGAAGAAAGGAACGCCCAGGACATATCTGAGTAACAGAACAAGCAGGGCATACATAAATAACATAGATTATATTAACATAATAGCGTATACAATACATTACTATAATTACCCCGAATCAAAGTATTAAAACAAGCATGAAATTATTATAAAGAAGTACAGTATGTAGAAGAAAAACGGGAACTAAAGCAGTTAAGAAAAGAGAGGTAGAAATAAAAGAAGGGAGAGATGGTACATACAAAGGTGAAATAAAAAATAGAAGAGAAGGAATGAGAAAGGGGGAGAGTAAAAGAGAGAGGAGAGAGAGTGAGATGGTGAGGGCTGGTGGGAGAGAGAGGGGGTGTGAGAGAGAAAGAAAAACAACATGTGACTTCCAGGGCATTACATAAATTCAAATGATTGCACATAATTATACCCCGACACAGGCAAATGACCAGATTACGTTTCTGTCTTCATTGGATACATATAAATGGATATTTGTTTCCCTCCACACATCATACACAGAAAGAAGAAAGAAAAAGCATTGGGCTGGTCAACACATGAATCCACCAACCGCTGGGCAAAGGAAATTGCACACGAAACGAATGCATTTTATCAATCAACAGTCGGTCCATTTTCTTCAAACTTCCCTTTTTATGTATCGATTTAATGTTACCTAATGTACAGTACCTGCTTTTCCACTATGTTTCAACGAAATAATGCTATCCATACCTACCACACAAGACAAGCATCTAATATGCATTAGTATAACCCTCACAAATCTATCAGACATCATAAACCTGATGTTTGGAATTCCCTACCTACTAGTACTACGAATATATTATCAGAGCATTCCTTCAAAAATTCGGTAAAACACATACTTGTCTCTAAGATGTAACTTTTTAGCAAGACACACATTTTGTTGTACTGTACATCTTAAACTTAAAGATTGATACAATTTCAATTATTATTACGCCTCACACACTCCTTGTAAATATTTGTAAATAGTTGTGGCACATATAGTTTTTTTTGTGTGTGTAATCATTAGTTTTTAATTTGTAGTATTCTTTTATATTTATATATGCATTTCATATTTCCAAAGGTGTGACAACCGCTCAAGCATCTGCTTATATTGTCATACCACTGCATGTCTTCAACCATGGAATTATCAGTTATGTAAATGATCATAATTATACATTATTATCATGTGAAATTTAATGTATTCAATTTTGTGAGGATCACACTATGTACATTGTCATGGCATGCAAAAACAAATAAATAAATAAAATAAATAAATAAATAAGTTGACTGTTACATAATAGCCAGTCAGAGACTGGTATTTCTCAGTTGATTAAGACCAAGAATTTCACTGAAATTGTCACTCCAGAGCCAGTTGAAGGAAAAAATCCAATCTTTTGGACACTATTTTCTCAAGAATTGTTGAGAATATGAGTAACAACGCAATAGGTCTGTAATTTTCAATGCATTTAGGATCATTCTTTTTAAATACTGGGACTACTTTAGGTATTTTCAGCTTGTCGGGGACAATACCCTGAAACAAGGACTTATCAAAAAAATATCGCATTAGATCAACAATACATTGAATACAATTTTTTATGACACTAGGAGAAATATGATCTGACCCGCATGCCTTAGATGGTTTTAAAGTCGAAACCAAATTAGAAATATAACCAACAGATGTTGGTCGAAAATACAAGGATGAGGAGTGATTTTGGACCGACATAAAATCTTTGTATGATGTTTGGACATGATAAATTTCCTCGCTTTTTTATTAGAAGGTAGATCAATAAAATGTTTATTGAAATACTCTGCTTTATGTAAATCCGAATTTAACAATAATTTGTTATATGTCATTTGCTTTCCCCTCCCCAGCAATTCATTAATATGTGACCAAGTCTTTCTCGTATCATTTTGATTTGTTCGAAAAACACGACCATAATAATTCTTCTTACTTTAACAAACAAGATTTGTCAATATATTTTTGTAATCAATATACTTTTTCCGATTAATCTCATTTTTATTTTATGTATATGCATAATAAAGCTTATGCTTTTCATGAATGGATTTTAGAAGAACTGGAGTGATCCATGGTTTCCTGCATTTATTCTTACCACTACATTCAATTAAAGGGAAATGTTCATTATATAACTTTAAAAAATGTCACTAAAATAGTTAAAAGACACATTAGCGTCAAACAAATCATACAAAATAGACCAATCTGTGTTAAGTAAATCTTGTCTTAAGTTATTCATTCTCACTTCAGTAATTACACGTCTAAACACTTTTCTATTTACTTTACTAGAAGTAATTGCATTGCCTTTGTTAATGCTACATGTACATGTACAATTTAGCATTTGATCAGAAAAATCCAAACAAAATATTCCAGAACAGAATTGATATTGAACACAATTGGTAAATATATTATCAATTAAGTTTGCTGAAGATGATGTTATGCGTGTAGATTTAGTGATTAGGGAAAACAAGCCAAATGAACACATGAAGTTATTAAAATCTCTAACCTTTTCATCTGTATCAACATTCAATAAGTTAATGATAAAATCACCCATAATATAAATGTCTTTATTTTCTTTACTCCATATTTGCATTTCTAGGTCAAAGTCATCAGATTAAATACAGACTCATAATAAGTACATGTATTTGCCGTTGATAAATCATTACATAATTTGTAATCAAACCTCTCTCTGACATAGCATGCTACAGCACCTTTTTTATTTGATCAACATAATTATTTGAACAAGTGAATATCCAGGAATATCAAATAAAGCTACTTCTTTAGATGGAGTAAACCAGGTTTCTGAAACACCGATCACAGAAAACTTATGATTTATACAGGATAACAGGACTGCTAAATCTTCAAAAAAATTTAAGAGACTTCTCGGATTAATATGCATAACAGAAAAGTTTTCACCATTACATTGGAAATCTTCACAGTTTATGTATTTACACTCATTAATAACTGGTTCTGAAATATCAAATCCGTCATCCATGAGGAGAGATTTCAACAAGTAAACAATATAGGGGAAGGCGGGGTAAGTTGTGACACTTTTTGCATTTTGCATGTTAGAATTGATATGACTAATAATATTGTAGAAATAAGTACCTTGGCTTTAAATTTGATTCTTGGGAAATATTTTTCACCTACGTATAACTTTCTACCCCCACACTGAAATTCATTGTGACCTTTGAAAAAACTTATGTCAAATGGCTCAACTTGCCCCATATGTGGGGTAAGTTGTGCCACCTTCTGGGGTAAGTTAAGCAACAAAAACTATGTACAAAGTGTATACGGGAAGAGTGTCAAATCTGGCAGCATGTCATATTTTTTATTTCAAGTCTTTTCACTTGCTAATTCTCTTTAAATACTAACATCCTCTAAAAGTAAAAGAACTGTCATGTGAATTTACACCTTTCTGCCTGCATATCAATGGATTTTAATTTTTTTTTTAATTTTTCATTCGTATTACCATAAGAATTACCATGGCTCAACTTGCCCCATGTTGGCTGGCTCAAAGTACCCCAGTCCGAACTTAATGCGATATTTTCACATCCACACATTTCTTATGCATCCATCATTTAAAAGACTATGACAAGAATGAAGATCCATACCTGGACAACAATATTTCTTATTTCTTTATTATATTTAAAGACATGTTTGGGTAAAAAGCACTCCTCCGTTTTACACCCTCTTTAACTTTTTGGGCTGAAATTTGTATTTTTCCGTCTAAAAAAAGTTCTTTTTGTTTCAAAGTTGAAAACAATATGGTTGGGTAAAGGGTTATGTAATGGGTCATCAATACATGACACCACCACAATGTCTGACTCATTCATTATTGGCCTGGGGGTAGTGGCTCAACTTGCCCCTATGCTCAACTTACCCCGCCTTCCCCTACCAAAACAACAGTTTTTAAACCAAATCCGTCACAGACCAAGACCAAGGAAAGATAAAACAAGGAAATCTGAGGACAACCATTACACATATTCACATACATTCTCACACACACAGACACACCATCACCTATGTGATGAATATATAAAGGTATGTACATAGTATATAGAAGAAAAATAAGTGCAAGGGCACATAATGACATTATAAATATACGAGACACAAAAAAAAGGGAAAGAAAAGAATGATAAAAGAAACTAAGAAAATGAGTGGAAATCAGAAAAAGGGTGAAGTAATTTTCAAGTTACAGTTAAAAGGTAAACCCCTGAGAGAGGTAACAGTGGAAATAAAGTTAAAGGAGAATGAAACCCTTGAAACCAGCTGAATCCATATCAAAGAGAAAAATCAAAGAAACATATTGTTGAAAGTTTGAGGAAGATTGCATGAATAATAAGAAAGTTATGAGCATTTGAATGTCGAGATCACTAATGCCATGTAGATCCTCCCATTGGCAATGCGACCAAGATCTGTGATGTCACACACGTACAACTCCCTCATTACTTTAGTACATATTTCACTTATATTCTCACTTTTATAGAGTCTATCACCAGGTGAGGTGTTCTCTTTATGAGAGGACAAGTACAGAGGTTTCACAACATTATATCATTGATGAATCGATTGTCATATTATTAGAATGAGCAAAAAGAGATGTTTTGGGGTATATTTTCAGCATCCAAAAGGGGAGAGTTGTTCATCAGTGACATCATAGATCTTGGTCGCATTGCCAATGGGAGGATCTCCATAGCATTAGTGATCTCGACATTCAAATGCTCATAACTCTTCTATTGCTAGTCCTATTTTACTCAAACTTTTGTTGATCTTATTCTTTGATTTTTCTGCTTTCACAAAAGCTAACTTGCTCCAAGAGTTTCATTCTCCTTTAAACACAAAAGCTGGAAGTTATAAAGAAGCAACTTGTTGCAGAGATAAGAAGGACCTCTTCACTTGGATTTCATGCCATGGTTAACTTCAAACTGGTTAATTCCATAAGTGAGATCAATGTATATTATCCTTTAATAGGTCTAGACTCTAGTCTGTATACATAATTAGTCCAAATCTAAATAAATGTTAAAATCTAATCTAGTCTGCAGACCTTGATAGACTATGATCAGCATGAAACATATTCTAACATCAGGCACAGTGAGCAGAACATGCATGAAAGCTGTCTATGTTTAACGCACGGCTCTGCACATACTATTGCCATCGCAGAGTAAACTCCTGATCTTGACCCTCCGTCTTGATCAACAAAATATAATAGATCGATCTGCATTTTCTTCACCAATTATTAAGTCTTTAATTTCCCGTGCTCCAAATCAGCAATTGTGTTACTAGATCTAATTCTATATACGGACTAGACCTATTAAACCAAGGTGACCAAGCTCAATGGTCTATCGTAAGTAATTAACCAATTCTAAGTTAATCATGGCATTAGTCAGCCGCAGGCATATACATGTATAGACAGGTCCAGATTTGAGATAAGTTAATGTGCTGGCCTAGGCTAGCCATAGCTTAGCCTAGCCCTCATTAATGGCAATTTGAAAAGTGTTTAATAATTGGATCTAGATAAAGATCTAAACCTAAGGCCAATACAAAGGTACATGTACCAGCAATTTGAAGGTGCTGATTCATTCATGGCAACGCGACCACAATTTTGTAAAGATCAGGTCCACGCGCATGTGTACTCTTATACCGAAGATGCAAGTCATGAATATTCCGATCAGCTTCCACAACTGCGGTGGGGAAAATAATTTCGCTACCCGGAAAGTTAGGATTACAGGAGAAATGGCAAGATTAATTATGTAAAAAAAAACTTTTCATTTCATGTCATCCACATCATGACTGGTTGGGGGCATAAATATTCATATCATATAGAACTAAATTAGAATTGTGACAAGAAGATTTTGAGGAATTTACCAAAACTATCCAGCCTCTATAAATGGGTATGAGGTAGGATGTGGAAGCCTATGCAGTACTTGTAGCAAGCCAGTCTTGAAACTCTTCTTGGAATGCTCCCCATGGATTGGAGAAAAAAGCATACACTGTGTGCGAGCATGCCTGGATCCAATGACCGGGGTGAAAATAATTACACTGTAAGTGCTTAGAAATATCAATTACAAGTACAAGCAAAGTTGAGATGTCCATGATTCTTAGCCATCAAAAACACATTTTGTCTGAAAGGTATACATAAAATCTATATATTAAAGAGGGTTCATAAGATACACTGGACTACATGTACATTCAATCTCTCAAGCCAGTGATGCATATCATGCAATTATTTGTCATTCAGAAGGCATACAATTATCTATTTTGTAAAACATAAAAGCATGCTGACTGATCAAATTCACATTTAAGGGTAAATTTGGTGAAAGAACAATTTGAGAAAATTACACCAAAATATAGAACCTCCTCCCCCTAAATATTTAAATAATGACAGACTTCAGCAGATTAAAAAAAACTACCTTTGTAAGAGGTAGGTTTAATAAAAAAATAATTTTAACAAACACATAAACACTGTTATTATTATTATTAAGTAATGCCATTTCCCTTCAGATCATCATGTATCTAGAAGATGAATGACATATGTGCTGGCTATTATAGTTCATGGTTGTTTTGGAATCTCATTGTATATAAGAGAGAAGGCTTAGATCATTTTGTAGCACACCATGTCATTTCTTTGCAATCTCATTCTTCATCCGATACATATGCTTCTTTGGATTTATTCCATAGGCTTTAAGTCTGGCTTCAGACACTGTTCCTGCACCAACCTTCACCCTGCCCCTCATCACATCGAGTTGTTTCACTTTCTTCCTTGTCTTTAGTCCTTTCAGTCTGGCCAGGATCTCTCTCTTTCTCTGTTTCTTCTTTTCTCGAGACGAGAGGGCCGATTTGCTAGATGATGTATCACCCATGGATTCTTCAGTTTCTAGACTTTCTTTGTCTGCTGCCATCATCCGATTTGGCTTTAGAATGTTCCTTCCATTCAAGGATACTGTTGTCTGAACTCCTACAGCATCTGATGGACTTATATCATTTTGGATGTGGGTCATTTCCTTTGTCTTCCTGCTATCTGCAGATGGTTTCATGGAGGAAGAACTGCAATCACTCTGTTTTCTACCACCCTTCCGCTGTTTGCCACCTATACACTTAGATTCTGACTGTGTTCTTGATTGAGCATTATCTGCATCTTCTGCATCCTCACTGTCACTGGAAGGAAATAATATAAACACAAGGCATAAGCGATGTTGTGTAATAGTGTCTCACCACTTGTGAAAATGACCAAAAATATCACAATTTGCAAGGGCACGCAACAATGAAATAACTGGGATGGATAACATTTGTCTTAAGAGTCTTGCATGTAAACTTTAATGTTTGACCTTACCATGTGACCTCAGAACATAATAACTTGCAGGTCTCCCGAGTACAGCTACAACCTAATGTAACTTTGATTTGAAATTGACTTATGGATGCAGAGTTGTGTCATAAGAGAGTCTTGCATGTAAATTTTAATGTTAACCTGAAAATGACCTTTGACCTTACCATGTGACATCTGACTGCAGCATAACATGCAGGTCTAGTACATCTACAATCTAAGTTTGGTTGAAAAGTGACTTACGGTTGCAGAGTTATGTGTCATAATGTTTGTGATGGATGGACGCCTTCACCTCTGGTGGGCGAGACAAAAAACAATGGTGATGGATATACCGATAATTGGGTGTTATTACCAAGTATCAGTGGTGATGATGTATAAGGACATGTTTGGGTGTTGTCACTTTCACACTTGCAGAAATTGCAAAATAAAGATTAAAACTTGACAAATTCTAGTGTGGCATTCAAGTGAAATAAAAATAAAATCGAGATGGGGACAATACCTTATATCTCAAAAAGCTAAATAATCAGGAAGCTGTTTATCATTTGACTGATTAGCAGATCTGGTAATTTATCAGATCTTCCCAATTTCAATTTAATTCAATTCAGTTTGGATTATTGTATTAAAGATATTGCAAAACAGTCTGGAGACTGAAACGTACAAAGTGTACGGAACATAGAAAAATACACGAAATGAATAGATACTTACGAATCAAACTATAATCAAATAAGAACTATGAAATTATGAAGGTAACATAATATTACTATTAAATATTGCACTTCAGGTTTAGATACTAAATGTGCTATACTTTGGGACTTGTCTCCTAAGTAATTTGAATTACTTTATCACAGAATTGTGATATCCCTCATGGAAATGTGTGCAGCAGAAATTGCACATGGTGGTTATGATAACGGCTCGGTGTAAAAATGGCAGAGGTAAAAATGGCAGAGGTAAAAATGGCAGAGGTAAAAATGGCAAAGGTAAAAATGGCAGAGGTAAAAATGGCAAAGGTAAAAATGGCAGAGCTAAAAATGGCAGAGGTAAAAATGGCAAAGGTAAAAATGGCAGAGGTAAAAAATGGCAAAGGTAAAAACGGCAGAGGTAATAATGGCAGAGGTAAAAATGACAGAGGTATGAATGGCCAGTCTTAAATCCCCATGCCAAAAAATCCAATATCCCCTCCATGTACAGTAGATTAAATAAGAAAGGTTCTGAGAAGAAAATCTGAATTGTAATGTTTGACTAATGGAATGGGTAACATTTTTTTAATTATACTGAAGATTTTCTGCACCAAATTGATAACACAATGAGGTATTGCTCTGAAAAATTAATCACTAATTGCTATTATTATATCATTTACATTAAACTATATACGTATCATATCAATGTCTATTCGGATCCATTATGATGTTAAAATATGAAAAATTACTTTTATTACAGAACGTTTTATTTTTCTGTTATCAAAGTGATGCAAGTGGTTCGAAGAAATCCCGAACTTGTCTATTTCAGTGTGTTGATGGTAACGCACATTTGGTGTTTACATTAAAATTCGTTTGGTATGTATGTGATTAAGCGCTGTTCTACTCTACGAAATGGCCAAGATAAATCCTTTCATCACTCACTAATTGAAATCATTTTGGCATGAAAATGTTTGAGCTTAATCATATCAACGATAAAGTATAGAGCTGACCTAAAATGATTTAAAAATCTAAATAATATCTTTTCAGCTCATAATGCTCATTCAGTCGATAGGAGTCCATTCAAGGCCAATAATTATGACTGATATTAACTAGAAAGGCTCTGTCTTTTCCTTGTTGATGTAGCATGTCATAATCTTTACCTCAGTCATTTTTAACTCTGCCATTTTTACATCTGCTATTATTACCTCTGCCATTTTTACCTCTGCCATTTTTACCTCTGCCATTATTACCTCTGCAATTTTTACCTCTGCCATTTTTACCTCTGCCATTATTACCTTTGCCATTTTTACCTCTGCCATTTTTACCTCTGCCATTATTACCTCTGCCATTTTTACCTCTGCCATTTTTACCTGGCACCATGATAACAGATCCCTGAGTACATGCAACTCTCTCCCTGTGCCCCCAAGAGCACTGCTGAAACAATTGGAACGGCTCTGGCAGTCTCGCCTGCATTACACAATTCGATATAGCAGCAGTGCTGCCTTTGAAAAGAGCTAATGAATAATTGTTCACAGAAGAAAACACTAATGATAATAAAATATTATGTCCACTGACCCAAAATGTCTTTTGACCATGACCATGTGATTTAAGACATGTGCAAAACTATCAGTCATACTTGATTATGTTGATATTTCATGAGCTACACTGTAGATCCACAAACTTTCTAAGCTATGATGCCACATACATGTACATGTACTCCCAACATGGCCAGTGTTCACTGACATTTTATCTTGGCCATGTTCCTGAAACGCAAACAGGGTATTCACGGATGCATTGCTGCTCTTATGTCCAGGTTTCATGAACTAGATCCATAAACTTTTATAGTTACATGTATGATGACAATTCCACAAATACCCCAAACATTACCAAAGTTTGTTGACTTTAAATGACCTTTGACCTTGGTCATGTGACCTGAAACTCCAACAGGATGTTCCAAGATACATGATTGCTCTTATGTCAACATTTCATTAACTAGATCTATAAACTTTTTAAGTTATGATGACAATTCCTCAAATAACCCAAACATGGTCTAAGTTCATTGATCCTATGACCTTTGACCTTGGTCATGTGACCTGAAACTCAGGCAGGATATTCAGTAATACTTGATTACCCTTAGGTCTAAATTTCATGAACTAGGTCCAAATACTTTATAAGTTATGATAACCTTGGTTAAGATTTCAATGTTGACAACGCCGCCGTCGGAAAAGTGGCGCCTACATGTAGTCTTGCTCTGCTATGCAGGCGAGACAAAAATAACTTAGTAGCAGCACAGGTACACACGGGAGGAGAAAAAAGATGCAGCTTGGCAGGAAACCTGCGCCGTCTTGTCAGCAGAGGAACACAGGGACTTTGTGCCCTGTGCCAACCTATTTCAAGGCTTGATTAGAAATGTCAATTTAGTGGGATAATCAGAGTAATACTCAGAATGGTGGGAAGCTAACCCAAAGTGGGATAGTTGGAAGGTCTGTTTTTACCTATAAATCACATCATTATTTCTACTTTACTATACAACTCTACTAATTTTATCTTTTTATGATCAGAATGAAGTCGGCAATGATTTCCTTGATGAAACAACGAAAAACAAGAAGTAAATAACAAATTATGCAGAAGAAATTTTCAACAATAAAATATGTAAGAAAAAAATTGCAATAAGAAATTTTTAGAAAAGCACATTTGATCAGAATCCTCCTAAGAGTCTGTGATTAGAAAATAAGCAGTTTGGGGCTGTATTTAGTTGATTAGATTAAATTTTATATTTCACTAAAAAAATAACAAAATTAACAACAAGAGTGTCACTAAGGCGAGCACATAATACGCCCGTCTGTAACGCGGGAAATGGAGCTATTGGTCAAGCAAGAAAAGTGGAAGATGGCGACTTCACCTTTGCCCTTCTGATCTCAAAATCAATAGAATTGCTAGGATTCATGCTAGTATCATACACACCAAACTACATGTACATGTATATGAGCCTAGGTTAAGTTCAATTAAAGTTATCGCGTTAACAAGGACTGCAGAAGGGTAAGATGAAAACATGTCACTGTGACCTTGACCTTTGGTCTTTTGACCTCAAAATCATTAGGCTTCCTGGGATCCATGCTAGTATCATACACACCAAATTATATGAGCCTAGGTTAAGTTAAACTTAAGTAAACACGTTTACAAGGACCGCAGAAGGGTACGATGAAAATAGGTCACTTTGACCTTGACCTTTTGGCCTCAAAATCAATAGGTTTCCTGGGATCCATGCTAGTATCATACACACCAAATTATATGAGCCTAGGTTAAGTTAAACTTAAGTAAACGCGTTTACAAGGACCGCAGAAGGGTACAATGAAAATAGGTCACTTTGACCTTGACCTTTGACCTTTTGACCTCAAAATCAAAAGATTTCCTGGGATCCATGCTAGTACCATATACACCAAATTATATGAGCCTCTAGAGGTTAAGTTAAACTGAAGTTATTGCGTTTACAAGGAAAAGTAAACGGATGGACGGACAGACGGACGGACACCGAGCGTGATACCATAATACGTCCCGTCGAGACAGGCGTATAAAAACTTTACAGCCATGCAGATTACATATTACCACTATGCAAATTTCAAGATCTCAGATTGCGAACGCCCCCCCCCCCCCTGTGCTGTGAGATGGGTTCAAATAACCTGGCTTTAATAGGGTTAAAAATAAAAACAGGATTTCCCCTAAATTTGAAGAAAAATAATGTCACTCCAAATTTAGAGGGTTAGTTTTCTGAGATATAATACACCAAATTTTACCAGGATCCCATTGGCTGAAACTCTTTCCGTAGTGGCAACTACTACTATCATTAATATTAGTACTTAGTATTTATTTGACCAATATAAGAAAGAACATACACATAAAGTATACATACAAGCAAAGAAATGTGGGAGGGGCAAGTGGATAACAGGGCACGAAGTGAAATTCAGCACTTGCCCAGAGGCATGTGCCCAAACACATGCCACTCCCGCAACATAAATCAAATATATAAATTCTCTTACAAAAAATATTGCAAATTTAAAAATGGAAATGCAAAGGCAGGCCTCCCCCCCAAAAAAAAAAAATCAAAGAACAAAGATGTATTGAGAACATAAAAAATATTACCACTGCAAAAAATGTAGAAATATAATTAAGTGAATAAAAACAGCACCTCACGCTGAACAGCAATATATTCATTGCATTAGCGAGTTACATCTGATTATTTAACCCTAATAAGACCCCCTCAACATTTTTCACGATAAATCTGCTGCGCAAAATCTTTTGAACGCATCGCTCGCTGACTTTTTACTTTCAAGTGTCTCGCAACTTTTGAGACCAAAATTGTGACCCCTGATATGCGGTTCCAAAATTATGCAACATTTCGTAAACTGCATGCAGACCCCAAATTGCTCAAAAACGTGAATTTGTGCACAAATCCAATGCAAATAGTGTTTAGAGACAAAAATTAATAAATGTATCAGTTTTTTCTTTTTACTGATAAAAAAAAATCAATTAATTTCATCTGGTTAATGGTCAAAATAAAGTCCTTGACAATTACATTAAAAAAACAATTAAAAACAAAAAGACGATAGTAAATAAAGAGGCTTTTATAGGAGGAAATTATAATTTTCGGCATTACTCCTTTTTGTTTAAGATCAGTATGCTCGATCTGTAATGAAAATCATAAGTCAGAAAAAATTGGAACCAGTGGGATTCGAACCTGCCATCTACTGCTTTCCGGGCAGCGACTCCACCACCAGGCCATTCTGGTTCACGGCTAAGCCACGATGAACTGGAATTCAAATACCCTCGGTCCTCTTCTTTCTGACTCATTAATATTCAAATGCCGTCCGCCGTGGACAATAGATGGTAAATAAAGAGGCTTTTATAGGAGGAAATTATAATTTGTTCACAAGTTTTCGGCATTAATTACTCCTATTTGTTTAAGATCAGTATGCTCGATCTGTAATGAAAATCATAAATCAGAAAAAATTGGAACCAGTGGGATTCGAACCTGCCATCTACTGCTTTCCGGGCAGCGACTCAACCACCAGGCTATTCTGGTTCATGGCTAAGCCACGATGCCACGATGAACTGGAATTCAAATACCTTTTCTGACTTATGATATATCATACGATTGTAGGAGGGAGGCTAAATGTTCATTAACCCTAAATGATATTTGACCTTGATCATCAGACCTACATGTAACACTTGTCAGTGATACTTGAATACTCTTATGTCCAAATTTTATGAACTAAAACAATATACTTTCAGAGTTATGATGGTAATTCAACAAATACCCCAACATGGTCAAAGTTCATTGACCTTTGTCATGTGACCTGAAACTCGCACAGGATGTTTAGTGATACTTGATCACTTTTATGTCCAAGTTTTATGAATCAGATCCATAGACTTTCAGAGTTATGATGGATATACAAAAAATACCCCCAACTTGGCCAAAGTTCATAGACTTAAATGACCTTTGACCTAGGTCATGTGACCTGAAACTTGCACAATGTTCAGTAATACTTAATTACTCTTATGTTCAAGTTTTATGAATCAGATCCATATGGTAATTCAACAAATACCCCCAACATGGTCAAAGTTCATTGACCCTTAATGACCTTTGACCTTCTTCAGGTGACTTGAAACTCCGGCAGGATGTTCAGAAATACTTGATTAAATTTCATGAACTAGGTCCATATAATCGCTAGAGGGTATTCATTTGTCTCGCAATCTACTATGGTCAACAAGGAAATTCGTGATCACTCTCGCAAAAAGTGTTCACTAGCTTACAAGTTCACAAGCTTTCGAGTGCCGCTGCAACTCTTTATCAAGTGACGAAAATTATCTGATAACGTAGTCTATTTATACCAATCCCCAGGACCGTACGCACGAACGCGGGAACAATAGGTGGGCACTGATCCGTTATGTGATTGGTCGGGCGTATATGCAAATAAGCCGGAGGTATATGCAAATACGCATCAGAGCAGACAATTAACGAACAAGAATCCATGATCTCTTTTGATGTAGTCTCCCTCTTCACTAACGTACCGATAGAGGGCGCATGCAGTACGGCCCTGCAACGCATGCAATCCGACCCTACATTAGCAGAACGTACCACACTTATGCCCGAACAAATAGCCGAACTCCTGGAGTTCGTCCTCAGATCCACATATTTTCTGTTCAGAGGCTCTTTCTATGAGCAAACAGAAGGAGCAGCAATGGGTAGCCCAGTCTCAGCGGTTGTGGCTAACATATATATGGAAGGTTTTGAACAGAACGCCTTGCCCAAGTGTCCTTCCACATGCCGCCCTCGGGTGTGGAAGAGATATGTCGATGACACTTTCATAATTGTAAATAGTTCCGAAACGGACAGCCTACTCGCATACATGAATAGCCAGCAATAGGGTTGCAAAGAGCTGGAAACTTTCCGGAAATTTTGGAAAATTTGCATGGAAACTTTCGGGAATTTTCAGCTGCCGGGAATTTTGATTTTTTCAAAAAAAGTGATAAATTCTGTTTTTAAATACAATATTATAAATTGTATCCTCAAATATCATACTTTCCATTTGTATTTATACTATTCTTCATTCTTTGAATTGCCCAGGGTATAAAATATTCATCAAACTGTACATAAATACATTATACATGTAGTACATGTATCCAGTAACATGATGGAGCATTATGTACAAAATGAAGCTTTTCAATTCAACATGAAAAAAAAAAAACTTTGCATTACACTTTTTTTTCATTTTTCAATAAATATCAATTTTTTTTATATGTGAGAACCTGACATTATATATTATTAACCATATCAGACATCTGAGCAGGGCAACTTTGAAACATTGTTGCCTGTTTAAGACTGGGATCAAATGGCCGGTCAATAAAATTCCAATTGTTTATCCACAGGCCCAATTTATTGCCTGCTCAGGAAAGTCAATGAGAAAATGCATGGAAATGTAGCGGGCAATAAAATGCAGTGCTAATATCCGGGTATTCTACGCGTTTTTGGACGCGTCCTTGAACCACGCAGTGCTATACGTCATAATGGTAATCAAGTTAAGACAACGCTGGATACTGCGTCCCTAGGCCAGGGATGCGTCATTTCAATTACATGTACGTCACAATGGTAAAGTTCAGAGGCCCAGTCTGCTCAACATGAGGAACTAGATTCTCATTCTAAAACTGTAAAATATCTAAATTTTAACGATTTTTGCTCTAGATGTCTGATTTGGTTAATAATAGCAATATTGACTAGCCTGGGGGCGAAAGGACATATATCGCCCTCACTAAATTGATATCACCCTCGTCTTCGACTCGGGTGATATAAATCTAGTTTGGGCGATATATGTCGTATCGCCCCGAGGCCAGTCAATATTGCTTTAATAACATGTTAAGAGAACATTGCCCCCTACATGTAGTCTGCAAGCACAGACCCTTATTGAAACTTTGATCCACAAATGGGATTTCACACAAGACTAGCACGAATACAACTTTCTGTTGAACAGAAGGACCTTCTGTACACAAGTCATTGGCAGAAACCTATATTAGGCTGCATATTCTGACCACTTTCCTCAAGTGAAGGGTTTGCACTTAGTCTGCTGTGTAAAGCCTTCACTCGAGTTAAGGGTCTGAATGTGCAGCCTACTCATGCCTTGTGAACTGAAGGCCCTCTCGCTTAGGAAACAACAAGATTTTATGTGCTAGTCTTTGCATGGAGACACACTTCTTGATCAAAGTTTCAATCAGGGTCTGTGCCTGCAGACTAGGTTTGCACAGCAGACTAATCCCACCAGCAGCTAAAGCACTGGCTTAAGTCTTTAAATGGGAAAAATCAGGTCCAAGAACGAAAAATTTTAAATTACTAATTTATTTCTGATGCCCCCCTCCATCCCCCAAAAAATGGGAAATAACAATATTATAATGGCTGACTTTGAAAACAATCAATATGAATAATTTTTCACAAAGGGAGAAAAAAATGCACTATTAAAGTTTGTTGACCTCAAATGACCTTTGACCTTGATTGAGATTGAGAAACTTGTTATCGATTTCATATCTTTTGTGATATTAAATGACAATCTCATATCCGTTTCATTTAATTTGATCTAGTATTCTGAAAATAATGAACAATATGTTTATTTCTAAGAGGGTTAATTGAACTGAAATTAACTTTAAGCTTGAACCAGAAAACTGTATTTATACCCATCAAATTAATGCTGCAAACAGCACCGAGTTCTCACTTCTGCTATGCAGAAATAAATGAGAAATAAAGTAATGATAATATAATAATGATAATAATATAATGCTAATAACAACAATAATGTCATAATTATTATAAATAATAATTCTCATCTGCAAAAAGATTATCTGACTGTCTTAGCAGTTAGCATTATATTTTGCTTGAAACTTGCTGACAAAGCACAATCAAGCATCATCTGCCAGGGCAATCCTTTCAATTCCTGTATATAAATATCAGAAAATTGCTACTTTTTGAAAATTCCTAACATTTCTTGAAAATTCCCAACACTTTTTGAAAATACCCGAAAATTGCCGAAAATTCCCAAAATTTCCAATAAATTCCCGTTTATTCCCATGGAAAGTTTCCACCGCGAAAATTCCCGGGAATTTTGCAACCCTAGCCAGCAACCGTCCATCCAGTTCACTCTGGAGACTGAGCAAGGAGGGAAATTAGCATTCCTTGACACGCTAGTCCAAAGACACGAGGGCGGGAAACTCTCCACCTCTGTCTACCGCAAGCCCACTCATACAGACCAATACATACCATATGATTCTCATCACGACAAATCAGTCAAGAAGGGTCTTGTTAAATGCCTGTTCGACAGAGCAGCACGTATTATAACTCACCCACCTGAACTCCCGAAAGAAAGAGCACACATACGTGGCGCCTTACAGCAACTGCTACCCACGCCGTTTTATCAAGAACACTTTCAAGAAGAAACAACCGCCAAAGGATCATAAGGTTTTCAAGACTTGCACAGTCTTGCCATACATAGATGGTCTTTCACCACAACTCAAACGCCGATTAGAAGGTCACGGTATCCGAATGGTTTTCCGCTCGGACACCACCCTACACAAACAGCTTGTGCACCCCAAAGACCCCATCCCTGATCACAGACGTGATGGCGTAGTATACAACATTCCCTGCAAGGGATGTGACGGGTCTTACATCGGTGAAACAGCCCGACCGATAGTTGAACACATTTCTGAATACAAGCGCGATGTTCTGTTACAGCGAACCGACACATCCGCGGTGGCAGAACATGCTTGGGAGAAGCAACACCACCCAGATTGGGTGTACATTGCGTTGCCAAAGAGAGACATTGGTATACACGTAGGATTAAGGAGGCTATTAGTATACAACAGAGACAGCGGGATCGACATCCCCGATTTCTGGATGCGACCCATCCGACAGCACAATACTCCCTTACCTGGCAGTGCACGCCGACCCGATCGTTCCCGGCCCCGAGCGAGGGACCGCTCAGCTAGTCAACCCCCACCCACGAGAAACTAGCAAGCCCGCCAATTTTGTCTTATTTGCATATTGCCGACTCGCGGCGTATTTGCATATACCTCCGGCTTATTTGCATATACGCCCGACCAATCACATAACGGATCAGCGCCCACCTATTGTTCCCGCGTTCGTGCGTATGGTCCTGGGGATTGGTATAAATAGACTACGTTATCAGATAATTTTCGTCACTTGATAAAGAGTTGCAGCGGCACTCGAAAGCTCATGAACTTGTAAGCTAGTGAACACTTTTTGCGAGAGTGATCACGAATTTCCTAGAAAGCTAGTGAACACTTTGCGAGAGTGATTATGAATTTCCTTGTTGACCATAGTAGATTGCGAGACAAATGAATACCCTCTAGCGATTATTTCAGTCCGCAATAATGAACCTATTTAGTAGGTCCATATACTTTCAAAGTTATGCTGTCATGTTTTTACTTTATGTTTATATGCATAAAGGTGTATCAGGTCATAATATGTTTTACACATATATTTGGGGTTTAAACCAATCTTACATTGGCCTTGACTGTGCTGATATGCAGTTGCTGATGACCACGGTGTCAAATTGCCTGATTGCTCTTAATCAAAACTGCGCTCTTTTTATTGTGGTTGGTAATGTTCAGTTCATTCTATTTATTTTCTCACCAATATAAAAATAATATCTAATATGTACAAGAATGAAAATGACATGTATAAAAGAAAGTTTGAAGAAACCTGTGAGATGTGCTAGCACTGTATAAAAACAAGGTATTACTATACACCCACTGTGACGTAACCCAAGATAAACTTACCTTTCTTCATGCATACTGAGAAATATCCTCTTCTTTTTTCCTTCATTTTGAGCCATTTTCTGGAATAATGTAATGTCTCTCTTCTCCTCCTCTTCAGACCTGGAGAAATAAGAATTATTAAAGTATTCGGTAGATATCCAACACAATAAACACTTCAATTACGTAAGACAAACACAACTGAACAAAACTGTACAGCACCATATACTGAACTGAACTATTGCAGTAACACCACAATATTTAGATACTGGATACACCTTGATGAGCTGCCTGGCATTGGGCAAAGTTAACCAAATAACTGTAGTCCACAGATGGCAAAAACCTGGGGGGGGGGGGGGCAATCAAATATATTGCTGTACACATGCATGACCCCAAAAACGCGTTTAAAAGGGTTTTTTCAGTTTTGGACGCGGTCTGCGTGTGGACTCGTTAAGGGTATCAAAAACACAAATTTTCAAGAAAAGGGGTGGTTTTGAAAGACTGGTCAATGGTCAATCGTGGGGTCAAACGTATTTACAACTGTAGGGTATTTTTTTCCCCAAAGCTTTTTTTTAAAGACTAGCCAAACGTGTTTAGGGTATGTTTTTTTCCCCAAGCTTTTTTCCCCCGAGGTCATATTTTGGCGACAACTTGTTTAGGGGCCAAAATGTGTAAATAAAGCCCGCAAAAAACTTGTTTAGGAGGTTATTTTGCACGCAGAGAAAAACTCGTTTTGGGGGTATTTGGAAATTCCTTGGTCACGCGTGTGTACAGCAATATATTTGACTGGCCCCTCCCCCCCCCCCCCCCCCCCGGCAAAAACCCATGCACCTTCCAGGTGAATCAAATGTTGCAGTATTACAATGTACAGGTATGTGACATAATCATACCATGAATTTATATTTAAAATACATATAAGAAAGCAAATTATGTTGAAATTAGAAATTTGACGTGTCCAAAGGACACAGATGCCCCCACTTAATGCAACCAGAAATTCATTCAATATGATTGAACTTAATATCGTGCAGAAACCAATATGCATACATGTGTATATAATGAACAAATTTAGACCTTTGAACCAACTCGCATATACTAGAGCTATGGCCTTTGACCTGCAGACTCCAAATTTGAACTTAGCCTGTATTTTGGTGTCATCTACAATGTACATGTACCTACTGTATACAACCAATTTTTTTAAAATCTGTTAATAAGTTATCATGCGGAAACCAACTCGCATATTTAATGAGCTGTGACCTTGGACCTGCGGACCAGGGTGACCAGACGTCCCGTATTTCCCGGGACAGTGCTGTATTTTGCTCCTTAGTTCCGGCGTCCCGACAAACCCTTCCGGGACGCCGATTTGTCCTGTATTTCAGAATATTGAACAAAATATAACTAGAGAAGCGCGGCGGGTCGCGCAGCCGAGCACATGTATCCCCTAAACCACCGCGTCATCCGTCATTGCCATACATGTATATAGAGCTCACACAGAAATTTGACAAATAAATACAATTGTCATGGCAACAATGACCCTGCCCACATTTTGCCTGTGGGTACCAAATTTGATGACAATAATATGACGTAGCAGCATGACTCTGCAGAACCTAAAGTATTGTCCAGTATCACCTTTTGGGGAATACAATTACAGAGTAATCTGGATATATTTTGTAATCCTAACCCTAAGACCCCCCATCAAAAATGATAGGCATCTTTGCTTCACCTTCTAATATTGCTTCTGTGTGTCAACTGTTATGACAAACTGGAAAAAAAGGAGAAGTTACAGGTTTTTACCAAATTTCCCACAAAAATATGGTTACCATGTCAACGATGTCTCCACCCACTCCAAAATCATTAGGCAGCTTTGCTTTACCATAAAAAAAGGACCTTCATGACAAATTTGAAGATAATTAGAGAAGAAATGCAGCCAGTAGAGCACTCTCACGTAAATCTGCGCTATTTCACAAAAACTCGTTACCATGGCAACAATGTCTACGCCCACACCAAAATCAATACTCGGCTTTGCTTTACAATAATGGACCTTCATGCCACATTTGAAGATGATGGGAGAAGAAATGCAGCTGGTAGAGCGCTCACAAGGACATACCTGTATCTGCTATTTCCACAAAAACTTGTTATCATGGCAACAATGTCTCCACCCACACCAAAAATCAATAGGCGGCTTTGCTTTGACATAATGGACCTTCATGCCACATTTGAAGATGATCAGAGAAAAAATGCAGCTAGTAGAGCGCTCAAAAGGACATCTCTGCTATTCCATAACAAGTGGAATGCCTCTGGCCGTCTCACCTGCATCACGCGATTCAATATAGCAGCAGTGCTGATTTTGAAAACTACTATAACTCGCACAAGATGTTCAGTGATACTTGGTTACTCTTATTTCCACGTTTTATGAACTAGACCAATACACTTATAGAGATATGATGGCAATTCAACAAATACCCCCAACGTGGCCAAAGTTCTTTGACCTTACATGACCTTTGACCTTGATCATGTGACCTGAAACTCGCACAGGATGTTCAGTGATACTTGATTACTATTATGTCCAAGTTTTATGAACTAGACCAACACACTTTCAAATTTATGGCTGTAATTCAACAAATACCCCAATTTGGCCAAAGTTCATTGACCCTAAATGACCTTTGACCTTGATCATGTGACCTGAAACTTGCACAGGATGTTCAGTAATACTTGATTACTATTATGTCCAAGTTTCATGAATCAGATCCATAAACTTTCAAAGTTATGATGGTAATTCAACAGATACCCCCAATTCGGCCAAAGTTCATTGACCCTAAATGACCTTTGACCTTGGTCATGTGACGTGAAGCTCATGCAGGATGTTCAGTGATACTTGATTAACATTATGTATAAGTTTCATGAACTAGGTCCATATATTTTCTAAGTTATGATGACATTTCAAAAACTTAACCTTAGGTTAAGATTTTGATGTTGATTCCCCCAACATGGTCTAAGTTCATTGACCCTAAATGACCTTTGACCTTGGTCATGTGACATGAAACTTAGGCAGGATGTTCAGTAATACTTGATTAACCTTATGGCCAAGTTTCATGAACTAGGTCCATATACTTTCTAAGTTATGCTGTCATTTCAAAAACTTAACCTCAGGTTAAGATTTGGTGTTGACGCCGCCGCCGCCGTCGCCGTCGGAAAAGCGGCGCCTATAGTCTCACTCTGCTATGCAGGTGAGACAAAAACTCTTGTTACCATGGCAACGATGTCTCCGCCCACATCAAAAACCAAAAGGCGCATTTGCTTTACCATAATGGACCTTCATACCACATTTGAAGATGATCGGAGAAGAAATGCAGCTGGTAGATCGCTCAAAAGGACATCTCTGCTATTTCCACTAAAACTCTTGTTACCATGGCAACAATGTCTCCGCCCACACCAAAATCAATACTCGGCTTCCCTTTACAATAATGGACCTTCATGTCACATTTGAAGATGATCGGAGAAGAAATGCAGCTAGTAGAGCGCTTACAAGAACATCTCTGCTATTTCCATAAAAACTATTGTTACCATGGCAACGATGTCCCCACCCACACCGAAATCAATAGGGGGCTTTGCTTTTTAATACCATACTCACCCTTCATGCCAAATTTGACGATGATCGGACAAGAAATGCAGCTGATAGAGCGCTCACAAGGAAATCTCTGTGGCGGACGCGGCAGCGCGACGAGGCCAAATCCATAGTATCCTCTAAACTCCCTCTAAACCCCCTCCCCCCCTCCACGGCCTAGATAGGGTTAAATTATACTGAATTTCATGTCATATGATAAATATACCGAAAGTAACAGTCTATTAACCGCACCTTTTTCTCGGCGGAATAGAAGCAAAAGTCGGGGGTGCGGTTTATCCACGGTGACGGGTCTGAGCCAGCCCGTCCTAACCCCTCTGCCAGTTCACAACACATCGAGTGGCCGGGCGTAGCCGCCCAGGGCAATGTCGTTTAGAGGGGTGTGAGCTGCGGGTAATGAGAAGCGATTACATGTATAACAAACGCACCCACCTTCATGACACTAATTTCGACTTTATTCTCGGTTCAAAGCAGCGAAGTTCCCTGGCTAAGTTCAAAGAGAAGCCAAGCATACTCGGTAATATTTTGTCACAGCTGAGCGAGCGCAAGAGTTGAGTTAGCTGAGCTAGCTTGCGTTGTATTGTGGTTATAGTGCAACTTAAGCTGGCGCTATTCATTTTAACCCTCGATCCCCTCCAAAGCTCGATCCCCTCCAAAGTCCCGTTTTGCGCCAGCTTATTTTTTCTTTCCCGTTTGCTTTTCATAAGATACCATGTACACCACGCAACGAGAGAGACGGCACGAAGCCGTCAAAACAACTGTAAAAAATGCCAATTTCTTTGTTTCTTGAACCTTCCAGTAATCCCGTATCCAAAATTCATGCTAAGACATCGAATGCTAGACAAATTCTGAAAGTGATTGTGAGTTTGTGATGCAAGAAATGTGAATGTTTCTTCCTCCTACGGCGAGAAAGACACAGATCATTATTTGATAAGATGTAATGGTACCGTATCGTAGTTTGCAATGTACAAGAATGGCAGTGCTGTGTGTGTGTACACTGTGACTGTGAGGTGAGTGAGTGTGTAAGTGGCCAATATTGTCGGGACCTTTCTTTCTTGCAAACATTTGTAGATGAATTGAACAAGAACAGCAGATTTCCGCATACCGGTAATCTCTTTGGATACTTTGAAATCTTTAACTTAATTTTTGTTTCTTCGTACCTCAAATATAATGTGATTTTTTTATTATTATTTTTTTTTAGTCCAAAGTTGGGGGTGCGGTTAATCCACGGGTGCGATTTATAGTCCGTTACTGTAAGGTAAGCACCGGAGATAACTTTAGAATTCAATAGAGCACTGAAGTGATGATGTCACAATAAACTTCATTTGCATCCTAGCGCTTCCCACCCCATACTCATTGAAAATCAGCATATGGGGGCCCAAGCCACGACCCCACAAATACAAAACTAACCCCACATAGGTCAATGCAACACAGGCCCAGTTCACAACATTTCAAACCTGGCCAATAACACATTGACCAAAATATGGCAAACCATTTTCATATCAAGCGTACAGGCATGTGGGTGCAGATTGTCCCAAACCAATGGGTAAACTAGCATGTGATGAGAGTTTGCAGGTCTCATATACTTCTCCCAAGTCCCCGCCAAATATTAACCCTCTAGTGGGTGTCTAAGCAGATAGTCCACACTTTGTGCATGCTCTGTTCCGAGAGTGTTGCCTACCTCCGCAGAGGCGGCGAATCTAGACGCAAACCTGATTTTCTCCTTTGCTGTAGCCTGACCTTCATCGGTTAGTGTATTAGCATCAGTTAGAACCTGCAACGTGCTGGTCAGGCATACAGGTAGTGTCACTAACCTGCTGAGAAACAGGAGAGTCTGGATATTCCATCTCTCCATGAGTGTCCATGAGATAATTATACTCGTAATAAAGTTCACCATAATCTAGATCAACTTGTTGATATTCATCCCCATAATCAATTCTTCGACTTCAAAGTCATTGTCAGTCTCAGGCCTGTAGCTATGTGCAGCATATGCACTGCTAGGCCTACTCCGTTTCTGTCTATCATGACAACAATCATGAGTCTGACTTGTCTGAGGCTGAGTTTGGCCCGAACCCGGGGGGGGGGGGGGGGGGGGGCCACTTCCATTGACGAGTGGATACCATGCGCGACCACGGGGTCTCGAAAAGCACCCTAAACACGTATTTTGCATGTTCTGAAAATGCACCCCTTAACAAGTATTGGCGTTTCAAACCCTACCCTTAAAAAGTATTGGAAACAAAACTATACTCTTGGCAAGTATTCCCTGAAATGAACCCCTAAACAAGTACAGCGATATTTTATTGTTGTGTCACGGGTCCGTCGGTCGTAGTTTACCTAATTTACACACCATTTGGTTTAGTACGACCCCATCTTCCTCACCTCGCGCAAATCGGGACTCTAAACACGTAGTGTTGGGGCAAAAAGGACATCCTTTATACAACATTTAAATTTTGTTTTATCATCCCCACAAATTTTACCCTAAACACGTAGCTTTCCTAGCGAAATAGATACCCCTTTTTCATTATTTTTGTGTTTTTGACACCCTTATCACGTTACCTACGTAACGTGCCCTATCTTGAAAAAGACATCCTTTTTATGTGTTTTTTTGGTCGCGCATGGTATCCACTCGTCAATGTAAGTGGCCCCCCTGGGGGCCCGAACTAGATCCAGTTTGAGCCTGTTTTTGCGAGCAAAGAGTCTCTAGCATAGTCTTAATCTCGTTCCACTCTTTTCGGGAGCGTTTTAATTTGTCTTCCAGTTTCCCAATTCTACTCATCATAGTTGATTTCTTACCTGGCCTTGGGCGAGTTCATTCACTTACATGTAGTTTTGGCCGAGGCCATACGGGAAGCTCTCCCTGGTGCATCCGGAACTCCCGCGACGGACCCGCTCATAGCGACGTCCCGCGAAGTAACACATGATCCCACAGAATTTTTCTTTTGGTTCGAACCAGCAGGCTCACCATTCGTTTTCCTTTTAAAAGAGGAGCCTGCAGGCTCTATTTTATCTGAAATCATATTATGTCCTGAAGGAAAATCGCTCAAAAGGTAATTTTCCAGAACTTTTGTACTCCATATCAAAATGTCTGGATGTGGCAAAACACAAGAAGTACATGTAGCGAAAGTGGCAAGGCGTATGCGCGAGGCGGGCTTCTCATATCAGGTCAAACGTAAATCGTTCAAAGTAAAATTCCTATCTCTTTGCTTCCTTTGCTCGAGTACAGGGTTAAATTGTTGGGCTAAATAAAGGAAAAATAAGTTACCGTAAGTAACAGTGTATTAACCGCACCTTTTTCTCGGCGGGACAGAATCAAAAGTCGGGGGTGCGGTTTATACACGGTGACAGGTCTGAGCCAAGCCAATCTCAGCCCGATACCACTACCAGTTTTCAACTCGCGTCGGGTGGCCGAGCGTAGCCGCTTGGGGCAATCCCGTTTAGAGGGGTATGAGCCGCGGGTATAAAAGGGAAGCAACTATGACTACCGGTATCTGCCGTAAATGTCCCTCAAAGTTATATCACGGTAACAAATGCACCTACCTTCATGAAACTGACTTTTTTTAATGGTGTGACTCTGTCTTTGTTGTCATTTTTTAGTCATCGCGGCAAAGTTCAGACGCCAATCGATCGCACAGCGCGGTGCAGCTAGCCGAATAAGACATGCATGTGTAATGTTTATCGCAACGTCAACGTAAGCTGGCGCTTTACCTTTCCGTGGAAGTTATTTTGTTTGACAAATTATTGGTATTATTTGACAATTAATTTCTTTCATTTGCCTTTCCTTCATTTCTCTCTATCATCCATCATCTCAAAATCAATCTTCAATCCCCATCTTCACTCCTTCCGACTTTTTATTTTTAATTATTATTCACTTTATTCCCGCCCAGAGCTCCCATTGAAAATACGGTATACCGGTACTAGCAATTTTTTTCCTATTTTGCTGTCTGTAAGATACCGCCACACACGTACTGAGAACTACCGGTAGTGGTTCAAAGCAGACAAGAAAAACACCTGAACAAAATCGCAAATTTCTCGTATCTTGAACCTTCCCGTATTCCCTTGTCTAAAATTCATGTCAAGACATTGAATGCCAGACAGAATTCTGAAAGCAAAAGTGGGGCTGTGATGCAGGAAATATGATATGAACGATCTTCTCGTATGGGTGAGCTCCCATGTTGATGCTGGTATCGGTACTTGCAATGAACACCGGTACCATATGTGTGTGTGTGAGGTGACTCGGAGTGTGGAAGTTGCCAATAATATCGGCAACTTGCAGATAAGTGACGAAGCGCTGATTTCCCATCATTTTTTACCAGTAATTCTTCGATATTTTTTGGTTCTTGACTCTTTCTTAAATACGCATATTAGAGATAGAAAGTAAGTTTGATTAAATTTTTTTTTTAATGATTTTTTTTTTTTTTAATGATTTTTTTTTTTTTTTTTTCCATCCGAAAATGGGGGGTGCGGTTAATACACGGGTGCGGTTAATACACCGTTACTTACGGTAATTAAAAAAAAATGCATTTTCATTGTGACACAGGCTGCTAGCCACAATATTGATGTGCTCCCTCACTCTTATTTACAAACTGATAATTGGCACACTAACCTATATTGACAAGTTTTCTTCAATGAAACCCACTGATTCAACTCTTTCTCTCGGGAGCGAAGAATCTCATCGGTCGTCAGGCCAAAGTTATTGGGAGGGACAGTGCGGTACTTGAATCGGCAAGGCAAGTCACCGATCATGTCCTCGTAGTCAAGCCGATAGTACTCCTCAATGTAATCCTCGAATGATTTATCTTCTAAGAGTAAAAAAAAGTCAGAAAGAAAGAGACAAAGAAAGAGAGAAAGAAAAAGAGAGACAGAGGGAGAAAGAAAGAGAGAAAGAAAGAGAAAAAGAGAGAGAGAAGAGGATACATGTAGGTAATTTTAAAAATTTGACTCAATAAAACGTTTATTTCATTCAAGTACAGGAAAAAACAATTATTTTTACATGAAATATTCAATATGAATAAATGAATACATGATCAGCAGAGAAATCCAATGAGAGGGTATTTACTGACTCTTAAAGGAGAATGAAACCTTTAGAACAAGATAGCTTGTGTGAAAACAGAAAAATCAAAGAAAAAGATCAACGAAAGTTTGAGAAAAATCCGACAGATAATGAGAAGGTTATGAGCATTTGAATATTGCGATCACTAATGCTATAGAGATCCTCACATTGGCAATGCGACAAAGATGTGTGATGTCACCTGTGAACAACTCTCCCCATTACTATATTTCACTTAAATTGCTTCTTTTATCAGACCTATTTGTAGATCATGTGTTCTTTCCAGAGGAGGGCATTTATTGCAGCTTATTAAAGAATACATCATAAATAAAGAGTTTGCCTTACCACAAGACAAGGCAAAAGCGATTTTGTGTCTCGCCCACTTATGAAAATATCCAGAAATATCGTGATTTGCGAGGGCACGCAACAGAATTGTATCGAAACTTCATTGTGAAATGACTGGGATGGAATTAAAATTGACATAAGAGCCTTGCACATAAACTTTAATGTTGACCTGAAAAAGACATTTGACCTTACCATGTGACCTCCAACTGCAGCATAATATGAAGGTCCCCCAAGTTCATCTACCATCCAAGTTTTGTTGAAAAACGACTTACGGTTGAGGAGTTAGGTGTCACAAGAGAGTCTTGCATGTAAACTTTAACGTTGACCTGAAAATGACCTTTGACCTTACCATGTGACCTCTGACTGTAGCATAACATGCAGGTCCCCCAAGTCCATCTACCATCCAAGTTTGGTTGAAAAGCGACTTACCGTTGAGGAGTTAGGTGTCATAAGAGAGTCTTGCATGTAAACTTTAACGTTGACCTGAAAGTGACCTTTGACCTTACCATGTGACCTCCGACTGCAGCATAACATGCAGGTCCCCCAAGAAAAGCGACTTACGGTTGTGGAGTTATGTGTCATTAGGTTTGTGACGAACAGACGACGGACGACATTTGGATCCCTAAGTCTCGCCTTCACCTCTGGTGGGCGAGACAAAAAAGCAAAAAGAGACATTTTGGCGGTATTTTATACATGTAGTCCATCAAAGGGAAAGTTGTTCACATGTGACATCACACATCCTTGTCACATTGCCAATGGGAGGATCTCCATAGCATTAGTGATTGCAAAATTCAAATGCTCATTGTTTGTCTGATTTTTCTCAAACTTTCGTTTATCAGTTTCTTTGATTTTTCTGTTTTAACACAAGCTATCTTGATCCAAAGGTTTCATTCTCCTTTAAGTAACAATAAAGTACAAATGAGATAAAAAGAAAGACAAAGATAAAAAAATGATAAAAGATGAAATGAATGAGAAGACAGAGAAAAGGATCAAGAACAAGAGAAAGAGAAATAAAATGACAAAGAAAGAGAAGAAACAGAGAAAATGATAGCAACAACCTTAGAACATCCCCTTTCATGGCAGTATTATAAATACATGTAAGTTTAAATTTTTACTTTCCCTGACAAGGGTATATTTGTACTCTATATCGATTCTCCCACATTGGACTATGGTACATGTATACATGTAATAAGCCAGTTCGTACATGTAGTTCCACTCTGCGCATGATCAGAGGAAGGTCATTGGTACAAAAAAAAAACATGGTGGTTTAAAATTTAATGAGATAAGCATCAACTTTGAAGTCTTGGTTATTCATATATTCTTTTGAAATGTATTTTTCATTTCCATCCACAAAAAAGAACAATGCGTCAATGAACGACTGGTATTTCAGTTTGCCAAGTACATGTAGGCCTACGTTGTAAAACATGCTATTCAAAGTATAAATGCAACTAATACCTTCATATAGTGTTACTTGGTCTATTCATTTTCTTCATCCTGCTATGTAAGGCATGCTTAGGTAATAACTTGCTTTGAAATGTGCCTATCATAATGAAAAGAAATGTCATTTGACCAAAATTGTCCATGAAGTAACTACGAATTGGTCTACTACTGCATGGGGTTATTATACAAATATATCAGGCTTAGAGAAAGTATAGTAAACAAATATATCAGGCTTTGAGAAAGTATAGTGGAATTATTTATCCAAGGTTGGTCTGGCAAGTACTATTTTTCCCGAGGGGGCGAAGCCCCGAGGGAAATATAGTAGTTTTGCCAGTCCAACCGAGGATTAATAATTCCCACTATGCTTTCGAATGAAACGCCTGATATATTTGTTTTATATCCTACTTTTAATAATTTATTAAAAGTCCGGTTACTTGAGTTGAATTACCTACTTTTCTCCGAGCCATATCGCGCTCAGCGGAACGCAGATTAGAGCCTGCGCCGACGCATCGCTGGACTTGCCCGGGAGAGAGAGCGCGCTGGCCGGTACGCCCGAGAGTTTAGCTCATAGGTTTAGCTAGATATCCAGTTTTGTGAAATAATGACGTCAGACCTCGATATATCCAAAAATATATCGAGGTCTGACGTCACGCAACATCATAGTTGAAATATATTCGGTCACATGATGCTACTTGAACCAATCACCATACAGGTTTTACTCAATGTAGGATATAATGAAAATTATATCCTACATAAGTTATATCATGTACATGTATGCTGATTGGTTTAAATAGCAACATGTGACCAAACATATTCTCGTTAAAAAAATGAAATGCCCACTGAAGAAAAAAATAACTACATGTATTCTATAACGTCAATGTTGGAAAAGTGCACTATTTCATCATTGACCTAACAGATTTCCACATACATGTAGAATGAACACCTGTTTGAATTCTTGTGTGTAATAATCAGATTTGACTTTACACAGCTGGTAAGTCACAAAATTTCTATATTTTGTTTTATATCCTACATGTACATAGATTGAATCCTGTATAGTGATTGGTTCAAATAGCATCATGTGACCAAATATATTTCGACTATGATGTTGCGTGACGTCAGACCTCGATATATTTTTTGTTATACCAATATTCTGACGTCTTTATTTCAGAAAACTGGATATTTAGCTGAACTCTCGGGTGAACCGGCCAGCGAGCTCTCTCTCCCGGGCAAGTCTTGTGATGCGTCGGCGCAGGCACTGATCTGCGTTCCGCTGAGCGTGGTGGCTCGGAGAAAAGTAGGTAAGGTAATTCAACGCAAGTAACCGGACTTTGCAAGCTCAGCGCATAGATTTTGGTTATAAATTATCAAAAGTAGGATATAAAACAAATATATCAGGCGTTTCATTCGAAAGCATAGTGGAAATCATTAATCCTCCTTTGGACTGGCAAACTACTATATTTCCCTCAAAGCCCTCGGGAAAAATAGTAATTGCCAGACCAACCTCGGATAAATAATTCCACTATACTTTCTCAAAGCATGTATTTCTAAATACATGTATTTGTTTATTATTTGATATAACCCTAAAAGCCCCGGGAGGCAAATTACCCCCCTCTACATTTTTCAAGATACAAGTAAATCTGCCGCGCAAAATTTTTCAACCGTGCCGCTCGCTGACTTTTTACTTTCAAATCTCGCCCACCTTATGAGACCAAATCTGCAATACCCGGGTACGCAGTTACGAAATTACGCAACATTATGTAAGTGCATGTCAGACCAAAAATTGCTCAGAAACATGAATTCATGTACAAATCCAATGCAAATCGTGTATTTAGCCAAAATTCATTAATGTATCATTATTTATATTTTTACTGATTAAACTCAATTAATTTTATCTTGTTTATGATCACAATTATTAAGTCAGCAACAATTTCCACCAAAAAACCAATAAAATACAAAGGAAAAAAATTACAATACCAAATTTTTTTAAGAGTAGGCCTACATTTGATTGGGATCCTACAAAGAGTCTGTGAATAAAAAAGTAGCAGTTTTGAGGCAGTATGATAGTAGATTAGAGCAAATGTTTTATGAATAAATTAGCATAATTAATTCATTAAATGAAATATCTTATTATTTCAAAGAAATCAACCATTCAGCCTTGTAGATTATATCGCACACCACACTATGCAAATATTCGCGGTGCTCGCGCAATTGAAGGCCAATATTTCAGGGGGGAGGCAGAATCCCTCCCCGGATGTGAGATGGGACCTAATTAAATCTGTTGGATTTTTAATACATTTCTTATAGTTTATTTGTTTTATACATAATTTCCTAAGATCCCTAGTCAGCCATGGTTTCTTATTCCTTTTCTTAATAGAATAGGTTGTTATGGGAAAGCAGTCATTTTAAAGACGTAAAAATAGACCTAAAAAATGGTTGTACTTTTTTCAACGTTGTTACTTGAACATCAAATTGAAAGTTAGACAAAGAGGTTATGTACATGTAACAGTTAGTCATAAAAGCAACTCCTAGTGTATTGAATATCAGCAGATTTTGTTGAAGTGGTTTACAGTACATCATGTGTGAAGTCCTGGAGGGACTGAAATAAGAAAAGAGGATAGAAATGAAGATGAAATGGAAAGGCGAGAACGTGCAGGAGACGGAAAGCCAACCTGCCAGAAACGTCCAGTCTACTCTCCTGCTTCTGCTACCACTGTATTCGCTGATTCAAGCCAGCCTTCTCTCACCTACTCAAGCTTTTTACTCAAGCCTCCCTACTACTCAGCTTTCCACTCCTGGTTTACAGTCCTTTTGAGGACTACACTCATTTCGAATTGAATACTCTAGTTTCAAACCTCCACTTTCTCGCCTTTCCAATTCACCTCCAACTCTTATCCAATTTTCTTATCTCAGTCCCTCCAGGACTTTACACAATGATGTACTGTAAACCACTTCTGCAATTGTTAATACCACCAAACATTATCGGTAGATTTATAGGAAATTGAAGGTAGCAAAAAGAAATACCAGAAGATGATCACTTACATCTGCCACTAAAATTCCAGAATTTATGAAATCAATAGAATTTGTGAAAATAGTATCTAGCAGGGTAGCAGAGGGATTAGTGATTCTGGTGGGTTTGAAAGAGTTGCATGTAAAGAAAACGCATTAAATTCATAAATCTTCAATACTGTTGGAGTAATTATTAATCAAATTTAAATTAAAATCTCCCATTATAAAAGAAGAGTTAGAACTATCATTCAATTTGTTTAAAACATGAGATAATTTGACTTGAAACTCCTCTATTGATTGTCATGGAGGATGGTATGTTACACCAATAATCTTGTTTACATAATACTTCTACAAATACATGTAGAGTTTCTACTGATTTTTTTACATTTATATGTCAGATTATTTCACACCTTGAATCATAAAGACTTATGAATATATCAGTCACTTCCACCTCCTCGTTAATAATTCCATGGATTATTTATGAATTCATAATCAGGAATATTGTAAAGATTAGTTAGTGAAGAATTGGTAAGCCATGATTAGGTGAGGACAATGATTTTGAATTTATTAGATTTTTTGGGAAACTCCTGCAGTTGAAATGAATGATTGAGAAACAACTGGATAAAGAATCTGCATCAAATTGTTTATAAAAACTTGTATACAGAATAGTACATGTAGGTGTGTTCAGAAATGTCTGAACTATTCTCTCTATGAGAGACTGAAATAAATACATGTAATTGTTTTCCACAGTAAGAACTATTGGAATTGTCATTATTATTTAGAAGAGGTTTCTCATAACATGGTCAAAAATTTTATTGAAAGGAAATACATTACTGTGCAATTGATACAGTGTCAAAGCAAGGAGGTTTCAAATGACATGGAGTAATAGCAAATAAAATCTCTTTGAACAAGGTTAAAAGCCGCCAGCAGAAAGTATGTCAGGCATGCACTTTGCTCAACATCTCTTGCAATTGTGTAGACAAATGATTCCCGCATGACACCGCAGCTATACATGTAGGTCATACATAAAGGGAAATATGCTTTTGTGATGATAATTACTTTTTCGCTGCATCTTGGTCTGGTTATATGCGTAGTACATAATTCGGAGGCATGCGTAAATAAACTATGCAATATGTCTTGAAATATGACTCAAATTTGCTCGTCTGGGCATGTGCGGGCACTAATCTGGCATATACAGTAATGAACAACAATATTCCACTGACCACATTTGAAATTTTCATTCGCCGCAAACGATCGGAAAAGTGTTAAAAACTAGTTTCAATAAAGGTCAAATTCTTTCTTTTTTCACTAAAGGTTGATTAATATAATCTGGGCAAATACATGTACATGTATCTCGTCGTAATAGTGCTTGGTTATTGATGTTTTGTCATGCATTCAAATTTCAGTTTGTTTATTAATATGAAAGATGGAAAATTGATACAAATGGATATTCGTAAAATTTCACCCCTCAGATTTCTTCACTGAAACTGGTGGCTTCAAAGGCGGACATCAAAAGGTCTTTATTGCCGTTCTTTCTTTTGTGCTTTAGAAATGAACAGCTGCTTCAATAAATTTGTTGCCTGTTGGAACTCCAGTCATAGAATCTTCTTGGTCAAAGCAAAAGTCATGTTTGTAACACTCATCCACCTCTGTGACCATAAACCTTTGACCTCCATACCCCTAAAACTACTCAATTCATTGTTACTCCCATATGCATACATGAGTCAATCTGTCAAACGTTTTGAGTTATGGCAAGAACAAGAGTGTCGCTAAGGCGAGCACATAATACGCCCGTCTGTAACACGGAAAATTGAGCTATTGGTCAAGCAAGTAAAGTGGAAGATGGCGACTTCACCTTTGACCTTCTGACCTCAAAATCAATAGAATTGCTATGATCTATGCTAGTATCATACACACAAAATTACATGAGCCTAGGTTAAGTTCAACTAAAGTTATCGCATAAACAAGGACTTCAGAAGGATAAGATGAAAACATGTCACTGTGACCTTGACCTTTGACCTTTTGACCTCAAAACCAATAGGCTTCCTTGGATTCATGCTAGTATTATACATACCAAATTATATGAGCCTAGGTTAAGTTAAACTGAAGTTATCGCGTTTACAAGGAAAAGTTAACGGACGGACGGAAAGACAGATGGACGGACACCGTGATACCATAATACGTCCTGTCAAGACGGGCGTATAAAAACAAGATAGATGGATGGACAAAGAGATAGAAGGACCCCAGCAAGATCTACAATGTATGGTGGGCGGACGCATAAAAATCTCATCTCACATAAGCATTTAGATGACAGAGGATCAAATCTAACCTGGATTGAATAGAGGTTTTTTCTTGACCAGCGACTTGGCAAACATGGACATCTTCTTTCTTTTCTTCCGACTAGCCCCGAGCATCTCACTGGCTAGATTCCATCTGGACTGCTCTGGTATCTGGCTAGGATCTATGTAATCTGCATCCATCTGTAAAATAACAAATACAAGTTACATAAAAAGATAAATGAAAGTTGTGAGGACAGATAAAATTTAATCATTGTGAACTATTAAATTTGTTTCCCAGGTATTTAGGAAAAAATACAATGAAAAAATTATCCACTGCAAAGGACTGCTCTTCCTAACATGAAATACATGTAAAGCAGACAGGGCCATAGCTAGAGGGGGTATGGGTGTGACACCCCCCCCCCCCCAACATTCATGGCAGTCGGCAAAATCATGTACCAGTTGGCAAAATGGAGGATAGGGGAGAAAAAGAAAGAGGGAAAGAAAGGAAGAGAAAAAAGAAAGGAGAGAGGGGGAGAGAAAGAAAGAAAGAAAGAAAGAAGGAAGGAAGGAAGGAAGGAAGGAAGGAAGGAAGGAAAAATAGGGGTACGAACTTTGAAGAAGGTTACGACTTATAGAGTAAAGACAACCAGTTGGCAAATCCAAGTCCATGTAGCCAGGCTTAGAGCCCTACATGTACTAGTCAGCAAAATACAAAGGACAAAACAGATGGAGCTATAATAACACACAAAGTAAGCCCCCGGTCCTCCCCCAATGTAAACAAGCATGTGAGTTTGCAAATTATACCACAATTATTGACGATTTAACAAACCCATTAGTTTTGTAAAATTAGAGGCAAGACTAGGTAAAGAAATACATGTATGGGGTGGGATGAATTTCCAAGGTTTAAGTTGAATAATCAAAGCCAAAGTATAGTTGGCAAATTATAAAGTGGGCCTATTAAAGTGGCAGAACACTATACGCTCTACCAGTCAGCAAAGTGATGTACAAGTACTGCCCCGTTTCAGATCTGAAAAGAACAGAACACAAGACTTAAACAAGTGGAACGCCTCTGGCAGTCTCGCCTGCATTACGCAATTTAATATAGCAGCAGTGCTAACTTTGAAAACTACTATAAAATAATCATTCACAAAAACATCATTCATATAATGACACAATACCTCGTTCATTGACCACAAATGACATTTGAACGGAGACTTAAGACTGTCAACTACACCCGTGTCCACATTTCATTCACTCTATCCATAAACTTTCAAAGTTATGATGGCACTTCAACAATTACCCCAACATGGCCTAAGTTTATTGACCTTAACTGACCTTTGACTTGGTTTTGTGACCTGAAACTCACAGGGGATGTTCAGTGATGCTTGATTACTCTTATATCCCAAGTTTTATGAACTAGATCCATAAACTTTCAGAGTTAGGATGGTAATTCAACAAATACCCCCAACACGGCCAAAGTTCATTGACCTTTAATGACCTTTGACCATGGTCATGTGACCTGAAACTCGTACAGGATGTTCAGTGATACTTGGTTACTCTTATGTCCAAGTTTTATGAACTAGATCCATCAACTTTTAGAGTTAGGATGGTAATTTAACATATGGGCATTTTCACCACAGATGGACACAGAGGCAAAAAAATCAAGTTGATATTCATGTAAAATGCTTTATGTTTTTTAATAAAACAAGACCTGAAGTTTCTGAGACAAATTTTTTTTCCGACTCTGGCAGCCATTTTTTATTTCAAAATGGCTGCCAAAGTATGGATACAAATTAGTGTTGAAAATAGTATATTGATACATATTTTGTTTTGACAGATTTTTAAAGAACAGGTTTGATCATGATGGTTTCGCCTGTGATTTAGCTTGCTATTATAACACTTTTTAAAATCCCACAGAAAGAAACACCAGTAATTCATTCATCTGATAAAAAAACATTGATGAAGTATGTGATATGGTATGTAATGTCAGTTACCGAAAACATGAACTTTTTTTCTCATTTCCTGGAAAAGAGGATATATTATATGAAACTTGGTAGATTTCCTCTCTAGGTAACACCCCTCCCTTCTATACCAAAATTAAAGATTACCAATTAACAATGAAGCCATAGGGTACCATTAAATATATGTAATGTCAGTTACCAAGTGGAAAATGTAATGTCAGTTACCGAGATGTAATGTCAGTTACCATGATAAAACGTTGGTTACCAATATTGAAATGCAAATATGTGGTCAATTTTATGGTGAAGAAATATTGTATACTTGTTATTTAAGTCAAGTCACACCAGAAGGAGCTTGCTATTGACTTTTAAAAGGTATAGTTCACAAGGAATACTATATGAAATTATGAAGGAAGTTGCATTCCCATCGTGCAAAAAAAAATTACTATGAAATTGTTTTGTACATGCACTTACCAAGTAAATAATTGTTTGTATCAGACAATTTTTTGTTTGGTTTTCGGGGGGGGGGGGTAGGGGGTACTTTTCCCAACCTATTGCCTAAATCTGCAACATTTTTAAAGCTTAACATTGTGATGAAGGGGATTTTCAGGGTCCCTTTTTTAGTTTTTAGGATTCTTTTGAGCATTGCCTCGCTAAAAGTAAATTTCTGGTTTTTATACCTGTTAGTAGTGTGGATGTGTGATACAATTTTGTTTTTGGTTTACAAGTATAGATGAAAAGTGAAATTTGACAGTTCTGATCAATGTTGCATGGATCTACTAAAACTGGTGTTTTTTTTCTAATTTACAAATAGTTTATTTTTTGTTGACAGCTTATAAAAGAAATTAGCAAAGAAAATGATTAAACAAATTATGAAGAGAATTGAAATCCGACAGATATGAACAAGCATTGCTTGCACTGACCAGAATAGAAATCAATAAAACTACATGGCTGCATGAGATTCGGGGGAGGGGTACATGTAGCCTAGGGAAGGAAACCCTTATTCATTTTTGCCTTTTTTGAGGGGAGGGGGAGGTTGGAGAAGGAAAAGGTTTAAAAAGTCAATATAAAACTGATGAATATATTATGGGTGTATAGTCAGAAAAATCCATGCGTACAGTCAATGCAATATCAAATTACTATAGGAAAACATGTAGCTGCTATGACCCACCCCCCCCCCCCCGAGTAAGTAAAACATACATTTCTTATCTTTTGATAATTAAAAATGTGAAGTATTATGAAACTTTTATGATTTTAAAAAGCCTTACATACAGTATAAGTACCAAGAAAATTATGCCTTTGAAAATCATATAGCACTGGTAAATGTTAATTTGTATTGTCAGTTACCGACAAGTAATGATAAAAATGTTCAAATCAAAGTAAGGAATTGAGAAAAAGAAAAAGTTTTTCATTGAAATGTTCCTAAAAACTTGGGTATACTTCCACATCAAGCTCACTTTCATGTGAAGCCCTGCACAGAAGATACAATGCAATGATTCCACACATTTGACTTCCATGTGTTATCTCTATGGCAAATTAAGTGTAATGTCAGTTACCGTAATGTCAGTTACCAGCATGGTTGTGGAAAAATTATCATAGTCCCCAAAAGACAAAAACGAACTTTTTAATATTTTGACACATCTTAACCTAGTAACGGAGGTATATTTACATATTCAAATTATTAGGCCTACTCTATCTACTCAGTGACATGAGATATTTCAATTTTAATGAACACCCTGAAATTGCATGTCCTTTTGCGTAATGTCAGTTACCGACACATTTTTGCTTGCTGATGCGTAAAAAAATGTGGTTACATACATGTAGGAAAACTTAGTATCAGAGTATACAGCAAGGTTCACTTTATTAACTCTATCAAAAGCAAACTCCCATCATTTGTTGTTTTAGAGATACACACAATGAAAGGTGTGAAAACATTGTGCCGTGTAATGTCAGTTACCGTGAAAATGCCAATATACATGTACCCCAAACACGGCCAAAGTTCATTGACCTTAAATGACCATTGACCATGGTCATGTGACCTGAAACTCGCACAGGATATTCAGTGGTACTTGATTAACCTAATGTCCAAGTTTCATGAACTAAATCCATAAATTTTCAAAGTTATGATGGTAATTCAACAAATACCCCCAACTTGGCCAAAGTTCATTGACCCTAAATGACCTTTGACCTTGGTCATGTGACCTGAAACTCAGGCAGGATGTTCGCTAATACATGATTAACCTTATGTCCAAGTTTCATGGACTAGATCCATAAATTTTCAAAGTTACTATAGTAATTCAACAAATACCCCCAACTTGACCAACGTTCATTGACCCTAAATGACCTTTGACCTTGGTCACGTGACCTGAAACTCGAGCAGGATGTTAACTATTACTTGATTAACCTTATGCCCAAGTTTCATGAACTAGGTCCATATACTTTTTAAGTTATGATGTCATTTCAAAAACTTAACCTTTGGTTAAGATTTTGAAAATAATTTTCTCAACATGGTCTAAGTTCATTGACCCTAAATGACCTTTGACCTTGGTCATGTGACCTGAAACTCAGGCAGGATGTTCAGTAATACTTGATTACCCTTATGTCTAAGTTTCATAAACTAGGTCCATATACTTCCTAAGTTATGATGTCATTTCAAAAACTTAACCTTAGGTTAAGATTTGATGTTGCCGCCGCCGCCGTCGGAAAAGTGGCGCCTAGTCTCGCTCTGCTATGCAGGCGAGACAAAAACTGGTAACTCTGCAGTTGGCAAATTCATGAAGACAAGTCTACAACTTGTCTACAAGTTTGCAGTTGGCAAAAAACACAAAAATGTTCTAAGTTATAAAATTTTTACTAAATTCTGTCGCCGAAGATTTTTTTTTTTTAATTCATGGTGTCAGAATGTGCTTGGGGTGGGGATGGGTGGGAGTGGGGGCAGGTTGGGGTTGGGGTTGCAGTCAATCAAGTCAATTTCATTGGTGCAATCAATTCCAGGCTTCAAACATGCAGTTTGAAAGCTGTCTAATCCCTTTTATCCCAAGAACTGTCAAATCCACTTTACAAAATCATGCATGTTAAAATCATGTTTAAACATGTTTAAACGTGCTTTTCCAATCATCAAAAAGTCTGGTACTACATAAAAACGACTTCTGTCAAATGCCAGTACATGTGCTTAATTAGCTAGCCTACATGCTGCTAATTATCTGCCCTGATTCATTACTGTTAATATTGTTTGATTGTGATCCTGGAAATTGAAACAGATTTGAACATTGTCAACAATGGATCAACCTGAGCAACCTCAGAAACGGAAGCGGATCAAACTTCAATGTAAAGTTTGTGGAGCCATATTTTCCGACGACTATAGAAACAAACATAATCGCTTACAGCACCCTAAAATGGTGGAAAACAAGTAAACATTGGATATCAAGTAGCAAATGCACAAAAAATCAATTTGAAGCTGTTAAAAGGATATCTACTCGTACCAGTGCCAGTGAACGTTTCATCTTCATCATGTTCTACTGCAAGCTCAAGAATTAGCAAAAGTTCAGCCTCAACATCTTGTCAAGGTAGCCTAGACATAGGTAAATACATTGTTGTTGTTATTCTTAACTACATGTAGACTGCATATCATGTTGTTGACTTTTGTAAACTCTTTCCAAAAGAAGAAGATCATGAGGCATTGAAAGTGGAACTAGAATGCTTCCATGACATGGCAGTGGCAAGAGATCTGCAAAGTGTTGCTGACGCAGCCACTTCGGCATTTGACAAGAAGTCTATTCTTCCTCTCACTTGGAATGCTTACAAGCTTCTCATGACAGCACCAATAAGTGTTGCAAAGGATGAACGCACCTTCAGCCATATGAAGTTTATCAAGAACTTTTATAGATCAACCATGGGAGACCGGCGACTGGACAACCTGCTACTCCTGAACTGTGAAAAGGACCTTACAGATACTGCCGACTTAAATCGCTTGCTAACAACTTGGTCATCAAAACCAAGACGTTAAATATGATATAGAATAACATACAAGATAAAGGTAACTTCAATAATTTCTGTAACATTTTTAATGGCTGAAAGAGATACATGTTAGCAGTAGCACTCTTGAAATTTTAGTTGAGACATCTTGCACAGAAGGTCAATTAAAAATTAACAAATCTTTGATTTTGATATTATTAATGCATCTAGGGTATATCATTATACTACAAGTTAGCAACTACGGCACACTAGCCTTTCTATTTTGATCCAAAATGTTTATTTTTACAGTGCAAATATCTTTGTATATCTTTGTATAATTTACCTTAAAGTATTCACCAAATGCCACTAATTCAATTCTAAAAATTCAAAATCTTTTAGCATGTGATTATTGTAGGGGGGCACATCCCCCATCAGACTCCCCCTGTGCTCACGTTGGCGCTGTCACGCCAAATTTAGTTGGCAAATTTAGCTGGTACACCCCCCCCCCCAACAAAATGCTTCTGGCTACGGCCCTGAAAGCAGATATCAGCAGAAACTCTTTGCTGATGATTTTGGATGTACAAAGTTGCTACCAGACTATCCCAGACATGCTTTATCTGTGTGCAGTGCATGTGACCTTAAAAAAAATTTACATTTGCTATTTGGTGATTCTGTTTCGGTGAGCACATCAACTTTCTAGCCAGAAACACTAGCTTTCTATAAATGAAGACCTATCAAATGGCATCTCCATTATTATACAAAAATACAAGGCATTGGACTGCATGGCTGGAGGATTGCAAACATCAACACATGACTGCAATGCACATTTATTAATGGAACCTCTTTCATATGTACATGTGTTCATATATACCACAGATAAAGATACGTTGCAATAGCAGCAGAATTCAAGTTAAAACATTCTCCTGTCAATCACTTACATTAAAATCTGGATCATCATAGTGTAGTTGAGTATCTTCCTCATACTGCTCATCATCATATTCCTGATACCCATTGTAGGCCTCATCTGTGTCTTGGTTAGCTGGTGTCCAGTCATCCCAATTCTCTGTTGAATATAATTAATGAGAATAAGTGGAACGCCTATGGTAGTAAAATTTCCATTGCACAATTAAATATTGAAGCAGTGCTAACTTTGAAAACAACTAAATGTATTAAGAGGGAAAACATCCGATCTATTTGATAAGTTTCTTGACCTAAATGACCTTTGTTGTTAGTCTTAAGACATTGCATTTCTTCATTTTCTGATACTTGACATCCATAATAGATGAGTTTTAAGCAATAAATACTTATACTTTCAAAGTTATCATAAAAATTGAAAATCTTAACCTTGTTTTTTTTAACCCCCACCAATTAACTAAAAACGCCTGTCAATATTAATAGCGTTTAAACATTTTTCAAAATAAACATATAATGACTCTGGCCTAATTTTTTCATATTTTCGCAGAGGGGAGGGTTGTTAAAAAAAAAATCTGACCGACCAACCCCATTTAAAAAAAATGCCCACTGTAGAACAACCAAACAATTCTTTTTTTGCCAATGGTAAATAACAAGTTAATCATATTCATACCAGTTCAAAATGCAATGGTAACGTAAGCTACATGTACATAGTATTTGGACACAAACACTAATTCGTAAGATTTCACTGAAATATTTGTTAGTTTCAAAGATTTTTGCCCTTTTTTACATAATCATAACATGATCGCCTTGTGCAAAAATTGAATCAATATAACAGATTTTTTACCACCAAATAATTATTTGCACAAAAATGCTACTATGGCAAAAGGCCATTTTCATTACTATTTATTTTGATGATTGTGTGAACCAAACAAAAATGGCCGGCCGACGTTTGATCTAACTTTCATTTTTTTTCGATGCACCGATTTTGCAAAATCTGCACCGGCGCTCGATGACATCGATCGAACACCAATTTTAAAATCAATTCAACTCAGGCTTAGTTGAAATGATATCCTATTTTCGCGATTTTTTCCCATGTAGCTGTATATTTTTTTTCATTCTGTTATCGAAATAGGTTTATAAAGGAAATAGTGACAGAGGTTTTAGTACATGACAATTACAAAAAAGCTGAAAAACTTAATCGAATTAGACCAAACAAGCTCGGCTTCTGTAGAAGCCCGTCTAGCTAAGTTAACGACTCGCTGGTCTTCTGTGGAAACCCATCGCACCAAAAGGGTTAAATATTGTTTACGAAGTCGGGAAAATTACTATAAATTGACGAATTCAAGGTCTAGCAGGTACCACAAAAGGGCAAATTCTAGGGGGGGTGGAGTAACTATGAATGGAATAATGATCAGACAATTCTAACCTAATTTTCGTAGTACATACCCTCTCTGTATTTAAAGCTCAGAATATGAAATAAATCCGCCGACCCCATCTTCTGACTTTTTTCAAATCTGCCAGATTGTATCAGACAGTAGCTCTTAAGTCCTACACAGCTTCTTCAATGTTATTGATTGGGCAATGATGTTTGGTATATAAAATCTCTGTTCTATGTTAACATTTTCTCATGATTAACGAAACAATTCAGTTTCAATTTTTTCTAAGGGCCCCCTCACACCTAACCGAATTGCCTAAAATATGCCTTGCGATGGCTGGCGAAAGGCATTTTTTTAATCGTTTTCAATGGTACATGTAACTGATAGTAAATCATATTTACCCTTTGCATCTGGGTTTGTACACCTTCTGAACTAACAGCTGCGATTATTCTGATTTGCGTGGAAATTTTGAACATGTTTAAAATTTCCAGACAAACAAAAAAATTGTTGGTCATCTGTTTGAATTCGCATCTCTTATTTAGTCTGCGGTAATTGTTCGTTTATGGTTCGTGTGTTATTGTTGCGCATAGTCCCTCATTGCCAAAGTGGACCGATCTCGAAAGAACCCTTAACTAACATGACTAAGCAACACAATGACACAAACGTACATGTACAAGGACGCCCGATCTATTCCCTCGTCTTCGTTTCTAATCGCATGCCATATTAAATCATTGCTCACAGTTCGTTCATCTTATTGGGTAATATCTATATATCTACATTTCACTCATGGAAGCGCGATAGCTCAGTCGGTAGAGCGGGGGTTTTGGATTCCGGTGACCCGGTTTCGATTCCCAAGTGGTGCGCTAATGCCCTTTGGTAAGGCATTTATCCTCATTACCAGGTCCCTCGGAGGGGACCTAAAGCCATTGGTCCCCTGGTTGCTTGATCACAGGCATTCGTGCTTTCTTAGCAGTCAGGTAAAAAACCTCGATATATATATATATATACATGTACATGTATATATATATGTCAGAGTGATGTCACCTTTGGCAGCAATTTACTCAAAGAGGTGAACCGAAAAATTGATATCCTTCACAGGTCATACATGTATTTATCCTTCGCTTACCCTTCGTTGATAAAATTTGAAAGTAGTTACTGATCGCATGATTTGACGGAAATTTTATATGAATTTGCGTGCATTTCCCCATTCGTCATCCTTCCTCCACCTACATTCGGTCAGGTGTGAGGGGGCTTTAAAAGCTCAGAGACTTGATTACACTCAAATGTGAATGCAAAATATCATGTCCGGCCACAAATTTTCATTGGCCTAAAACTCATTCTTTCTGTTTATATGAAATATAAATGATACTTAAGGACAACTCATACTCTCAACAAAAAGAACCAACTGAAACTGATGGACGAAATAGTGTTAATTTGGCAGCATCAGACATTAAATTCCATTTTTGAGGCTGACACCATAAATGATTACTCTGGTCCACGTTTGAATATTTTTCCAACCAAAGGAAACAGAGAATGAATCCGGTTAAGCTAGTGGAGGTACATGTAGGACCTATTGATATGTAACTTACAACAATGATAGTTATTCTCTAACTCATTTATTTTTTTTTTGGCTTCTAAATGGAAAAAGTCAAAAGTGAACTCGTGAACAGGACCCCACAATAACAATCCTTACACTCAAACCATTACATTCATCAAGCAAGAAATTTGATTGGCCAGATTGTTTTAACATATTTTCAATGAATTTCAGCCAAGAAGAGTTAAACTCTGAAAGCTCGTCTTTATGCAACCTAAACATAAATTTCAATAGCACACTTAATTATTTGTTCTCAAGATTGTCCTTTTAAAATTCTCAACCAGAAGCCAATTATTCTACATTTAACATGATTCAGAATCCTGTCTCATACAATGTGCATGGCGTAAAATACATGTATGCATAAATCATGATGCACACAAAGCGACTGATCACTCTGGGCCTGACCAAATTTTGACGGCAGTGTGAAAGCACGTTCAATCAGTCGCTACGACCGTACCTTGATGTGAAAGCAGTATGAGACACAGAGGTTGCTTTTTGGTGTCATTTTTATCGAAATATTGAGTAATATACACAACAAAAAAAGTAAGTCCCCCAAAATCAAAATGCTGTAACTTTTCAACGAAATAATTTTGAGATATATTTTGTAGGTGGTTTTTTACACTCATTAAGCGACTCCTGGGGAAAAAAATGAGATCGATCGGTTGAGTCATGCATGAGTAATCAAAGATTGAATTAAAATGACAATTTTTGAAAGTCACAAGAGCTGTTTTACACATTGTGTACAGGTTCATGTAAATACAAAGTTGGACGAAGGTTGTTTTTGGGTGAATTTCATGGTGCTAATGATGTTTTACTATCCATCATTTAGCCACGCCAAACAAAATTTTGATAACGTATGTTCATGGTTGAGCTCAATTTTTTGGTGAGGTATCATCATCATACAAATTTATGGTAGTATCCTCTATAACTTAAAAAAAGCATATTAAAATTGGAAAACATTAGTGGCTCCCCTTCTCAAATTTCTTGGCCCCCCTCCATATTTTCAAATTCTGGATCCACCACTGATTTGTCCATACATACAACTGATCCTGAGAAATTGTTAGGAAGAGTATTAATTCCTACATTGTAAGTTTTCAAGTGTGCTATCTCAACCCGGGGGGGTCACTTACATTGACGAGTGGATACCATGCGCGACCAAAAAAACATAATAAGGGTGTCAAAAACACAAAAATAATTTAAAAAGGGTATCTATTTCGCTAGGAAAGTTACGTATTTAGGGTCAAATTTGCGGGGATGATAAAACAAAACTAAAATGTTTTATAAAGGAAGGCTTTTTGCCCCAACACTACGTGTTTAGGGTCCGATTTGCACGATCGAGGTGTGGAAGGTGGGGCCATACTAAACCAAATGATTTGTAAAGGTAAAACCAGCGACCGAAGGACCCGTGACATAACAATAAAATATTCCTGTACTTGTTTAGGGGTTTATTTCAGGGAATACTTGCCAAGAGTATCGTTTTGTTTCCAATACTTGTTAAGGGTAGGGTTTCACACGTCAATACTTGTTAAGGGGTGCATTTTCAGAATATGGAAAATACCTGTTTAGGGTGCTTTTCGAGACCCCATGGTCGCGCATGGTATCCACTCGTCAATGGAAGTGCCCCCCCCCCCCCCCGGGTATCTCAACCATGAAAGTGCAAAAAGTTCGGAAAAGGTGTGGTGATGAAAATGAGATGATTAAAACAACAGCGATTAAGGATGTTCCACAGTAGCGTTAGGTTTGTGCACATCATGATCTGCGCATGTTTTATGCTACGCGCACTGACGTCACAATGGATGAACAGGTGATTAATCAGCTCTAGGTGTCAGCTGATTTTTCACATTATCTGCATTCTAACTGCAGATACAATGCGATGTTTTGAAGCTTATTAGCTGAAAATAATCCATGGATCAATATCCTTAAATAACCTAACAACTTCTGAGTACTACAGTGCGTATAAAAAAAAAACAGGACAGATTTTAAAAGTCTATAAAAATTTTTGTTTCAAATTATGATCTCTATATTTTGGTGTCAATAGGTGCTCTGAGGTCCTATCTTTCAAATGCCATTAAAATAATTTAGTTTTGTTCATGCTTGAGCAAACACGGAATGTTTTTGTCTGGGGTTAAAAAGGAGGCTTGCGCCAAAATGGCATAAAATGATAAATATGATGGTCGGACTTCTTGCTAATCAGCAGACTTCCTCTTAACCTTTTCATTATCTTTGCCATAATTTTCGATTTATCTGGTAAAAATTCATTTCCAAATCTACTTCTTTGCTTGAATATTTCTGTTGTTGTTCCTTTTTAATATGTTCTCTTTTAGCTTTGAATATTCCTTCTTTAGACAAGAACATTTTTTTTTTTAACAAAAGTATTTTTCTTCAAATCCTTTCATTGTGTGCTACAAAGGTTATGGTGCGTTTGAACAGTGGCATACTGATAGGTGGGGGGTGGGGGTGTTCCCCCCCCCCACCAAATAAAAAAAAATCACGACCAATAAAAAAAGTGGAAAAAAAAAAAAAACAGAAAACATAAAAAGCGAAATATGATATCATTTTCTGAATATTATGTCAAAATCACAAAATTTGATATTTTAATAAAAAAGGGGAAATTTTTGCTTGCTCGCTTCACAACTTTTTAATACATTTTACCCGATCTGCCATATCTTGCTCCTTCAAAATTGACTCAATAATAAAAAAATTATGGCAAAGGTAATGAAAAGATTAAGATAAAATCTGCTGATCAGTCAAAAGTCTAATCATCAAATTTCTCATTTCTGCCATTTGGCGCAAGCCTCTTTTTGAACCCCCGACAAAAACGCCTCTTGTTCGCTCAAGCATGAACAAAATTTATATTTTTAAATGGCATTTGAAAGATAAAATCTAAGAGCATCTATTAACATCAAAATATAGATATATTTTGAAAAAAAAAATTTAATAGACTTTTCAAAACTGTCCCCTTTTTTTTATACGCACTGTATACTCTGAAGTACTGCAAAGTATGATGAATATGACAGAGTTCAAATTAATGGTAGAGTGGTTTGGAATTTTTGCTCACATAGACACAATACATTTGGTGCATTGGTGGTGTGTTAAATAGCACACTTGCTCCAATATAAGTGCTGATAATTTGAAAACAAGCACAGGAACCCCTATTTTTTAATGTTTACATCGCTCAAGTAAAACTTCCTCTACAAGCTTGCAAAGTTTGGTGAAAATGACATGGATAAAGTACATTACAGCATTAATTGTACTTTCCAGATTTGTTATAGAAATTTCAACTTTTTGAGATTATGTTTTTGTCATCTTTCACACAATTTGATAGAATAGCAATATGAATGAATTCTCCATCTTCAGTATACATGAACATTTCTGGACTATACTGTGACATTTGATGAAATCTACATGGACTTTTACTTAGAAATAGCAGTTTAACATCACCATAGTAATTTCATGGGGTCTAAAAATGTCAAATTCTTTTGATTGAATGCACAATTCTTGAGAACTTCCAATTGAGTGAACTTCAAAGCTCAATAGCAGAAAAATCAAGCACATGAACCCATTATTTTCCACATATTTGCTGTTCTTGATGAATTCATCTAAAAATGATAACAAAAAAGAAATTAGTTCCGACATTATTGGTCACTTACACACTCACCGCAGAGTTACACACACATCGCTGCCATTCTTGTACATTGCAAAGTATGTTACAACACAGTATACAAGATCTAAATCCCGGGACAAGATCAACAATAACGCTACCATGTACCCGGCGTAGGATTTATTCTTCATATTTATTTGTTGATATAGCATGCTACATGTACACTTGATGAATATGGTGGAAAGTTGGAAACAGAAATTAAAAGTTGAACAAGTGGAACGCCTCTGGCAGTCTCACCTGCATTACGCGATTTAATATAGCAGCAGTGCTAACTTTGAAAACTACTATAAAATAATCATTCACAAAAACACCATTCATATAATGACATAATACCACCTTCAATGACCATAAATGACATTTTAACGGTGACTTAAGACTTGTCAACTACACCCATGTCCACATTTCATTCACTCTATCCATAAACTTTCAAAGATATGATGGCAATTCAACAATTATCCCAACATGGCCTACTTTTATTGACCTTAACTGACCTTTGACCTTGGTTTTGTGACAAGAAACTCACAGGGGATGTTCAGTGATACTTGATTACTCTTACATGTATATCCCAAGTTTTATGAAATAGATCCATAAAATTTCAGAGTTAGGATGGTAATTTAACAAATACCCCCAACACCGCCAAAGGTGATTGACCTTAAATGACCATTGACCAAGGTCATGTGACCTGAAACTTGCACAGGATATTCAGTGGTACTTGATTAACCTAATGTCCAAGTTTAATGAACTAGATCCATATACTTTCTAAGTTATGATGTCATTTCAAAAACTTAACCTTAGGTTAAGATTTTGAAAATAATAAATAAGGAGAGCGATTTATTGAGCTCCACGAAATTATAAACGTGAAGGTCTGATATTTAATGAGCTGTGACCTTTGACCTGCGGACTCCAAATTCGAACTTAGCCTGTATTTTAGTGTCATCTACCTACACATCAAAAAATTTGTTTAATCCAGTGAATATTTTTCGAGTTATTGTGCGGAAACCAAGTGGGGGACGGACGGACAGACAAAGGCAACGCTTAATGCCCCCTCCAGACTTCGTCTGCGGGGGCATAAAAATTGGCATCATATTATGGTTGTTGGTATACAATACAGCATCTAATAAATAACTACAAAAATTGAGGCATTAAATAATACATATAATACATATACAAAATTACACAACAACAATATGTAATACTACTAACCCAAAACAAACTTAAAGTACGCTGCAAGAGCAGCTGTGCTGAACTTACCTGGTGTCAGGGGAATGCCCCAAGCACATTGCCTGTCCAATCATCCATTGGGCTCTGATTCCACATCAAGCAGTCACAAACACCACGCCACATATGTGTAAACAAGCACCACACCACACACTATAACAGACCAACCACCACCATACCAAACACCACTCTACATAAAAACACACCCCATACCACACATCACAAACACATTGCCACAACAAGAAACAAAAAATACCTATATTTTGCAGTGAAACCTTTTTTTTTTTTGCTTGTGAAATTTTTCTGGACCAAAACGGCCTTCATTTTGTAATGAACCCCCCCCCCCTTTAATTTTGCTTGTCAAATTTACTTCAGCACCCCCTGTAATGTTTCAAGGGCTCTGATCATTTTCTAATAAAACATAAATCATTCTGCACAGGTAACTGCTTGGGTATCGTGCACTTGTTGTCTTGAAACATTCCCTCAGCTACATGTATGCCTTGGGCTAGGCGGGCCTTGGGCTGGGCGTCATGGAACTATTCCAAATAAAGGTACCCTGTGTGTGTTATTCTTTCTAATGCCTTCAATAATGTGTATTGTACTTACCTTCTTCAAAGTCCTCCTCATTAGCAAATTGAGGTTTGGCATGCTCTTCTTGAGCTTCATATTCACCACTAAACACTTTCTACAGAAAAAAAAAATAATAAAAAAAGCGAATTGATGATATACATGTAACAGCATGAAACATTTAAGGACGTTCCACAGTTAAAGTGAAATCCATGTCATTTTCACCAAACTTTTCACATAGATACTTTAGAACCTGAATATTCGAAATATGCAAAAAATAACATAGGTCCATGTGCTTGATTTTTTGCTATAGAGCTTCAGAGTTCACCCAACTGGATGTTCTTAAGAATTGCGCATTCGCAATAATTTGGCATTTTTAGACATCGCAAGATCACTACAATGAGTTTAAACCTCTATTACTCAGTCAAACTATATGAAAAGGACATCAAATTTCGCAAGAGAGTTAATAATTGTATCGTTAGAATGGAGAATCTCTTTATAGTGCTATTTTTTTTGCAATTTTAAGTCTAACAGCACTGTCAGTTCTTAAAAATGGCGTAAAAGATAACAAAAACCCAATCTCAAAAATGTGAAATTTCAATAACAAACTACAAAAGTACAATAAATGCTGCACTTTACTCAAAATCCATGTCATTTTCACCAAAATTTGCAAAGTTGTAGAGGAAGGTAGACGTACATGTAAGAGGTGCAAACATTAAAAATAGGGGTTCATGTGCTTGTTTTCAAACTATCAGCATTTTTATTTGAGCAAATGTGTTTTTAAAAACACCAAAAATGCGCCAAATGCTTTGTATCTATGTGAAGAAAAAGTCAAAACCACTCTACCATTTATTCAAACTCGGGGTCATATTCGTGATTCTTGGCAGCACTGCAGAGTAAAGTATTTTGAAATTGTAGAGATATTTTTTAAAATGGTCCATGGAATAATTCCATTTTTTAGCTTCATAAAATAACGCATCGGATCTGCAGTTAGAGTGCAGATGATGAGAAAAATCAGCTCATACCCACAGCTAATTAATCACCTGTTTATCCATTGTGACGTCAGCGCGCAGAGTGTAAAATATGCGCAGATCATAATGCGCACAAACATAACTGTGGAACGTCCTTAAAGGAGAAACATATTGATTATGAACATATGGCCTTATTATATATCAATGGAAAGGTAAAGTAAAGGTAATGATGTGGGGATTATCATTAGGTCATTTGAAAATATCAAAAATAATACATAAGGTGGAAATCGCCAACTAAAAAGCGCTAAAATGCCTCTCCGAAATATGCCTCGCATCGGTCTCTGAATTGACTTGAATTTGATGGTACCAGATTGGCTCTCCCACATCAAGCTCTACTTGCATGTAAAACCTATTGCTAATGCTAGTGAACATGCGATTTCTCCACACTGTCACTGAGTAGTTCGATCATGAAATGCAAGAAAACCCAAAAGTTATATCTAGATTTGGATTTTGAAACAAATGTTGTTGAAGTAGAAGATATTGATGATGAAGATTCTAGCTCTAGTGAACAAGAAAGCGACATGGAAGAAGGAAAATTAGGGAAATTGTGCCGGTGATGGAGAGTGGAACGAACGCAAACCCCTGTCTTATCTCGTCAACTCACATTCATTTGCACCTGCACGGTGCAATCACTATTTTAAATTATTATTTCATTACAAAGTTGTTGAGTGAGTGAAGAGACTCTGTCGCTGACTATTTTTTCATTGTTTGGCATTTGGGTGGTGCACATACCATATGCAGGTGCAAATGAATGTGAGTTTACTAGATACGACAGGCATGACAAGGGTTCGTTCCACTCCATCAACGGCACAATTCCCCGAATTTTTCTCCTTCCGTGTCGCTTTGTTGTTCACTAGAGCTAGAATCATCATCATCAATATCTTCTTCAACAACATTTGTTTTGAAATCCAAATCGTTTTTGTACAGGGAAAATCTAAGTCACTCAAACCGAAATTACAAGCATGTACATGTACAGTAGCTCTTTTGCCATATTTTCTCGGATCCTTACTTTTGAGTAAAAATAAAGATACCAATGTAAAGCAATTTTCTTGGTCTTTCCAACCATGTATTTTTCAAGCAATGAATATGTTGTAAGGCTGGGGAACTAAGTGTGGAAATTACAGTAAACTGTGAAGTCGATTTTCTCTGAAATGAGTTTTCACCGTCGTACAGTGTGTGATACGACACTTTAGATGACCGCCAACGAATTGATAACCATTATAATATCCAGGTTTCATGAATTAGGCCCATATACTTATATATGATGACATTTCAAAAACATAAACGTCGGTTAAGATTTGATGTTGACCCGACGCCACCACCGTCGGAAAAGTGGCGCCTATAGTCTCACTCTGCTATGCAGGCGAGACAAAAATGGTCATGCATGTAACTTTAACAAATATATACCCTAACCAGACAAAAGCAAAGTTTTTCTGAAATAAATTTTTATGAGGATTAGAAAAATGGTATTAAAAATGAGGTAGGGTGAACTGCCCACATTTTATGACCCCTAATACACTTCAAACATCTCCATACAATAATTGCTCATAAAATTCCCATTCAGATATTATATGAATCACAGGGATTTAGTTCATCAAGGTAAATTTCATATGCAAAATTCATGTAAATGTCAAATATCCAAAACAATTGGTTTTGATCATGTTTTACTTTATATTTCTAATAAATCATATTAATGATTCTATATAAACTATAAAACCCCAATTTCAAGTTCCCATTCTCACCACCCCCACCCCCCCCCCCCAAATATCAGCCATCCTTTGCAGCAATTGTAATCCTTAAAGGTAAAGTCCACCCCAACAAAAAGTTGATTTAAATAAAACGAGAAATATCCAACTAGCATAACACTGAAAATTTCAACAAAATCGGATGTAAAATAAGAAAGTTATGTCATTTTTAAGTTTCGCTTTAATTTCACAAAACAGTTATATGCACATCCTGGTCGATATGCAAAAGAGGAGACTGATGACGTCATCCACTCATTATTTCTTTTGTACATGTATTTTATCATATGAAATATTCTAATTTTCTCATCATTGTCAAGTGAAACAACGATTAATTGAACTACAGTGTACCATTGACATAACACGTAGGGCAATGGGGTTCCTGTGTTATAAGCTGGTGGGGTATTTTTTAACAGAGGAAACACGTAATGATGTTGAAAACCAGAGGTACATGTATCCATGTTTAATTCTAGCAATGCAACAATCCCATAGATTCACATGTGTGACGCTTCCACCACCCGTCAACTACCTTTGTTTCATTTCTTTTATTACAGTGTCGCAAACTGACGTGCATACAGCTTATACTATTCACTCCAATACAGCTTATACTCTAATGACAGCCAGACTGCAGAGCCCTATGCTAATGAACAAGTAAGCAAGATATATCCCAAGCCTCTCATGACTCAATTCCCTTCCCTGCAGAACCTCGTCAATTGTGAGACTTCCTTTCTCATATGCTTCCGTAACTTCCGTAAAAATTACTGAAAGAACTTATACAGCAAAGGAAATTAGAAATTCTAAGTTCTAAATAAGATGCTAATATTCAACATTTGTAGTATGAATTATTTACAATTCCAAAAGCATTAAATATCGTATATAATTCTAGGGAAATTGTTTTCGTTGGCAATTTTCCCTCTTTTCAAAGTGATGTTGAAAATGAGTTGTGTAATAATAATTTGACAAGGATGAATATCTGATTTTTATGGGTACCTAGGTGGAGGGTACCTTATATGATTTATATCTGTATGATCTGGAGTGATTCAGTAAAGCACAAATTTGTAGAATATTCAAGAAAAAATGTTACGGAAGTTAATGTCTTTATGCTTTATGGACCATCGTAGTCCTTGTTTAGAAGCCCTATGAAAACTGTATTCATCATGAAAGGTGTCTCTTGTCTTATATAATACTGAATCCTTAACAGAACTTCCAAAGTGCATATTTATTTAAGGTACATGTACGTTACGGATGTTAAAGCTGTTTAGTCATACATTTCATTTCATATGATAATTCCCTATCAATTATTTATTAATGAATATCACTCTACTTGCAGACACATTATCATATAATATCAGTCAGTTTGAAAGGGAGAAAAAAACTTGTGGCTGTATTCATTACAGAGGTTGAAATGGATTTGGGACAAAGTTAAAAGTGAAAATAATCACAAAGTGATCATCAAATACTAGGATAAGCGCAATATACATGTATAAGATGGTTACACCAAGCTGCCCTCACCAGACATTAATGTAAATAAGAAATACAGACTACTTACATGTATAAAAGAGAATGATAGTAAAATCTAAAACTGACCAGAGACAGTGTCGATTCTAACAAAGGCAAAAATAAAAGGCTTTTGTAATGAAATTAGAGCTTTACTAGCCACTGGTCGCATATGTGGAGCTAGTCTATTAATGTCATTGTCTTGATAATATTTTTGTAGAAATGTTCAGGGGTGTGAAGCTAGCAGACATAAGATAGTCGAGACATGTTTTTGTGTGAATTGTAACATTTTTTTTAGAATGACGCTCAAGTTAACTCAAGTCGCAAAACAGAGTAGAAGACAGGTATATGCAGGAAGGAAATAGGCCCTATTCCTTACCGCGAGTGGCGTTGAAGCTCTGAATATTAGATATTTCTCTAAAACTTTAACCTGTTATAATTTCTTAGACTATAACTCGATTAAGAAGAAAAACAAGCTCAAAATGTGAAAGGGATGATGCAAGCTGTTGGAAAAGCGGCACCTATAGTGTCGCTCTGCTATGGAGGCGAGACAAAATCATCCAAAACATCACTTGAAATCAACTTTTTTCACGCAAGCAGCCATGTTGGAGTCTGACATCTAACCATTCAGTGTCAAACTTCACTTTTAAAAAATGAAACGATTCTCGTTTTTTCACTTTAAATCTATATGAAATTTTGCAGGGAATTTCAGAAAAAGTAAGATTTCATTTTATCCATCCAAAACAAAAAATAGTTTTGCAAGAAAATATATCTTTTTAGATAACAAGCCCCCCCAAAAAGAATTGTTTCATCTTTAAATTATCTTATTATCTTCTTATAATATATAAGAGAGTCCTTCAGTGACTTGAAACAACATATGATTTTCGCACCTGCATCAGACGATCATGTTCAGTGGGGTCAAAGTCTCCTTCAAGGTCATCAGGATCAAATCCAATCTTTTCATTGCCGGTCACTTCTTTCAGTTTATCAATGCGCTCCATAATCTCCTGCTTCTTCAGGTTCTTAAGATGTTTGAGCTCTTCTTTTTTCTTCTCTTTTACCTGCCATTAAGAAAATCAATTCGAAAATGAGTATCAAGAGAATCAGGAAGCAACACAAAGCAACCCCTTTACGTTCCCTGGTGTACAACATGAATGTATTTCCAAATGGAATAATTTTTCTATGAGATTTGAGGATAATAATAGCAATGATGATATATGACAATTTTGATGTGCCTGTATCCATGAGTAGATGCTCACAGTCCAGTCGAATCTGCATCAGTATCAGCTGTCTATTGAGACCACATACATGTATTTGGTTTCCCTATTATGACATGTACATGTATCACATGAACCAGGCAAAAAATTAATATTTTATTCACAATCATCTAAATTGACAATATTGCATTGCTAATCCTAATTTAATTTGCGATGTCTGGGTACACGTTTTAAAAATTACGTAATATTTTGTAAGACCCAAAATTGCTCAAAACGTGATTTTGTGTAAAAAGTCAATGCAAATACGTTTTTAACGAAAATTCATATAATTAAGACAAGAGTGTCGCTAAGGCGAGCACATAATACGCCCGTCTGTAACGCAGAAAATGGAGTTACATGTATTGGTCAAGCAAGAAAAGTGGGGGATGGCGACTTCACCTTTGACCTTATGGCCTCAAAATCAATAGAATTGCTAGGATCTATGCTAGTTATCATAACACCAAAATATATGAGCCTAGGTTAAGTTAAACTTAAGTTATCGCATTTACAAGGACTTCAGAAGGGTAAGATGAAAACATGTCAGTGTGACCTTGGCCTTTGACCTTTTGACCTCAAAATCAAAAGGCTGCCTGCGATCCATGCTAGTACCATACACACCAAAGTATATGAGCCTAGGTTAAGTTATACTAAAGTTATCGCATTTACAAGGACTGCAAGAGGGTAAGATGAAAACATGTCACTGCGACCTTTGACCTTTTGACCTTTTGTACATGTAGTATCATACACACCAAATTATATGAGCCTAGGTTAAGTTAAACAAAAGTTATTGCGTTTACAAGTACTTCAGAAGGGTAAGATGAAGACATATCAGTGTGACCTTGACCTTTGGACCTCAAAATCAATAGGCTTCCTGGGATCCATGTTTGTATCATACACACCAAATTAGATGGGACTGGGTTAAGTCAAACTGAAGTTATCGCATTTACAAGGAAAAGTTAACGGACAGACACCTAGCGTGATACCAAAATCCGTCTAGGATGAGCGTATAAAAAAATAAAATTCTGTACCGCAATGAATTTGCATATATTGAAACCTCGCCATGCTAACATGCCTGACTTGATTTCTACATGTGCCATAGCAGTCTTACAGCAAAACAAAATAATAATATTGAAGAATACAACAAAGAGTCTGTAAAATTATATTAGGACATAATTACATCACATACTCAAATGCATGTCACAGTCAGGTATGTAATTTACCAACACCTGAGGAGAGAAGATTGGCACTGTGTAAAAAATTTGCAAAATCATTTTCAACTCAATCTCTGTGTAAGACTTGGATACAGTACCTTGGAAAAAACAAACATATCTCTTTGTCGTACAACTATCAACAATTTCTAATAAGAACAAGATTTAAAAACAGTCCATTGCCTTTTCTTGGTTGACATACAGTGTACTCAACAAAAGATGAGTGTGTCCACTAGAAATGGCAATGCACAATGATCACCCCCACCCCACGACACAATTATTTTTGTCATTTCAACGTCGAATCCACCGCAGAAAATGTTGCTTTGAATAAAAAAGAACAAGGGTGTCGCTAAGGTGAGCACATAATACAACCGCCTGTAACACAGAAAATGGAGTGATTGGTCAAGCAAGAAAAGTGGAAGGTGGTGACTTCACCTTTGACCTTCTGACCTCTAAATCAATTGCTGGGATCTATGCAAGTATCATACACACCAAGTTTTATGAGCCTAGGTTAAGTTAAACTAAAGTTATCGCATTCACAAGGACTTCAGAATGGTAAGATGAAAACATGTCAGTGTGACCTTGACCTTTAACCTCAAAATCGATAGGCTTCCTGGGATCCATGTTAGTATCATACACACCAAATTATATGAGCCTAGATTCTAGGTTAAGTTAAGCTAAAGTTATCACGTTTACAAGGACATTAGAAGGGTAAGATAGAAAAAAGATTATCTTGTGACCTTGACCTTGACCTTTTGACCTCAAAATCAATAGGCTACCTGAGATCCATGCTACACTGTAGTATCATACACACCAAATTATATGAGCCTGGGTTAAGTTAAGCTAACGTTATCGCGTTTACAAGGACTTCAGATTGGTAAGATGAAAACATGTCAGTGTATCCTTGACCTTTGACCTCAAAATCAATAGGCTTCCTGGTAGCTATGCTAGTATTATACACACCAAATTATATGAGCCTAAGTTAAGTCAAATTGAAGTTATCACGTTTACAAGGAAAAGTTAATATTTCAAAGAAAAACTTGTCGTTATTAATTGGGATGAAATATCATTCTGTGAAAAACAGTGAAATAGTTTATAATAAATATTTAATGAAATATACATTTATGTCTTTCAAAAGGTTTCTAGATCCAAAGAAATGAGAAAAGCAAAGAAACCATGGATTGATTCAACACTGTTAAAACTACAGAAAAGGAATAGACTTTAAGAAATGTTGTGCAAATTCTAATGAGAATTAAATTACAAAATATGTGAAAATAAGAAATTTTGTAAACAAAGCACTAAAGAATACATGTAAAAGATTTTACGAACAGAGGTTTAAAGAGATTCATGATAATTTGCAAAAGACATGGATCATCATTAAAGGAGTACTTGGAAATAAAAATAAGCTGCCTAACTATATAAATGTAAATGTTAACGATGTTCATGGGGATACAAATATAGGAAACAGTTATTTTTTGTGAAGATTGGAGTGAAGATAAATGAATCTGGGGATTGTTTAGATAATAAAACAACAAATTCTTGTCACAGAAATGTATTTGAAAGTCTTTATTTTTTAAACCTATTACTGAGAATGAAATACCTTTAAATGATAACCAATTTGGTTTTTTAAGAGATGTATCAACTGAAATGGCAGAGATATGATTATATAATTAACTCATTGAATAAGAAATGCCATACGATTTAAACATTTTTAGATCTTAGTAAAGATTTTTCATTTAGACATCATGCACCAGTGTGGAATAATCTCCCTATCACATAAAGTCTTTCAACTTAATGTACAGTGTATGTTGTTAAAAGAAAATTGAAATTTTATATAATCAATAGTAATTAAATTTTGTCTTTACTACACTGCTCTTGGGCTGCTCTTGGGTTTGTGCAGATTTTGTTTTGTTGTCATGAGGCAAAACCAGAGAAAGTAAACCCCTACATGGGAAACCAAAATCATCCCAGGCCAGTTATCTAAACATGACTTTTGTTTCTTGACCTCGATGGGTCCGAAAAGAAGTAAACCACAATGACATACACAGCGTGCTGATTCCAGCTCACCATCGCATGCAGTCATTTTTATTTCTCTTTAACGGTTTCCTTATTTCGGGGGCCAATTTTCTTTGTTCGAAATTGAAAACAAATTAACATTGGATTTAAAAATACAATATGCCTTTGAAAACTTGATTAAATATTAAATACTATAAATAAAGGGGAATCCAACCCAAATAATTACATGTTTTTATAGGAAAAAAAAAACATCAGACAAGTTGATAGGTGAAAGTTTGAACAACATCGGACAAACAATAAGAAACTAGAAAGATATGGATTTTTAAACGTTGTAGATATTAATCGCTAGAGGGTATTCATTTGTCTCGCAATCTACTATGGTCAACAAGGAAATTCGTGATCACTCTCGCAAAAAGTGTTCACTAGCTTTCTAGGAAATTTGTGACCACTCTCGCAAAAAGTGTTCACTAGCTTACAAGTTCACAAGCTTTCGAGTGCCCCTGCAACTCTTTATCAAGTGACGAAAATCATCTGACAACGTAGCCTATTTATACCAACACCCAGGACCGTACGCACGAAAGCGGGAACAATAGGTGGGCACTGATCCGTTATGTGATTGGTTGGGCGTATATGCAAATAAGCTGCAAATACGCCGTGAGTCGGCAATATGCAAATAAGACATAATTGGCGGGCTCGCTAGTTTCCCGTGGGTGGGGGTTGACTAGCTGAGCTAGCGAGCCCGCCAATTTTGTCTTATTTGCATATTGCCGACTCGCTTCCATGTACTCCAATACTTGAAAAGGCTAAAATTTCATTTTTCCCAAAAGTTTTATTTCAAATCATATTTTTCTTTCATGAGGACATAAAACAATATACTACCTGGACTATATTTAGATTACTGCAGCAGGGGAACAGGTACTTAGGGGAAAACCACAAATCCCTGATTAATAAATACAGTGTACATGGCATACGAGAAAGTTGTCCTTGCCCCTTGTTATATGTATTTTACTTACCCAGTTGCCAATTTGAAATCTTCATAGTCTTAGTGATCTCAATTTTAAAGCAGCTACATGTACATGTATAACTTTATTGCTTGTCCGATTTCTTTTCATACTTTCACCATTCTGTTTAATATATTTTTCTCCTTTCCAGCACAACATTTTATGGCCAAGGCTGGACTCCCCTTTAAATTTCAAAAGGCCAACTACAGGCAGAGCTCCTCTTATGTAATATCACAGCTGTTATTTATGGTCAAACCCTCGGGCTTGCCTGTGGAGGTGAAATGTTACATAAGAGGGATTATTAGGCGATACAGGGTTGATAGCGCTTGGGAATGAAATATCTTGGATCCTCTAACAAGGTTTTCGTTACAAGGGTATAAAACCGCAGTTCAGGGCCTAAACTTCGGTCGTCTCCCCAACAAGGGTTTGACGTAATACTTCTGCTTTGTTTTCATTGTACAATTATATGCCTATTACCTACATGTATTCATAAATTATCTTTACTTAAATTTAATTTACGGATTAATGGATTACGTATTAATGGATTTAATCTAATTCTACATTGTATTCTTATCAAGGGTGATTATCAAGATTTGGTTTTTAATGACCACCCTATTCCAATACTGATGTGTTTTTTTTTATATTGTACATTACATTTTGATATCATTTTTTCATCTTTTAAGTTAAGTGTTCATGCAATTGTATGATATATGTACGTTTTATTGAATACAGGTAGATGAATTGAATGAACCATTGAGTGCTAAACTAATATTCAAAATACTTCAAACATTAAATGCTGAATAAAGGAGAAAAATGAAAATTGCTGTTTGAAATGAAAAATTGGAATTCCGTGAAAAATCTGAGATTTTACACACCTGTATTAAAGTAACAATCCTAAAATACGGCAAATTTTTTGATGCAATCATGGAAGAGTAACTTCCCATTCGTATGTGCGTGGAATTCTTTTCATACAATGCACACAGTCTACGGTATGAAAAATGGCTGCTCGTACGTACAACACAACAAGGTAATCATCATACTGTAAGCGCAGCAATGTAATCAAAGAGACATGACCCATGCGTTCAATGGCACTATTTGCCGCCCTAGGATGAGTTCGCCACTTTGCAATATATTATACATGTAGGTGTACATGTATTAAAATTTTGTTCATACACTGTAGATACCTGTACATGTAGCTGGTGATCGAAAGTGTAGTAATACAGATAAAAAGCTTAGGGGCCTAATTAGGTGTGAAAAGTGTAATAATTACAACTTTTTTCTTGATAGTTGTCAGCTCTGTAGTTGTCATTTACATGTATGAGTGTGTGAATGGGAGAACTCTTTTACACCTGTTCTTTTCTTGTTTTCTTCTCCTGTCTTTTTTCAGCTCTGCTTGAATCTTTCCTCCTCACTGACTCTGCAACTGTCCTCGGATAACGCTTGATCTGTTCCACAAAGATTAATAACAAAGAAAAAAATTCAACATTGGCTATTTATTGCAATGAAACTTGTGAAAGTCCAATTAGCAAATATTAATAGCAATAACAATTCCAATCTAATGCCTGTTACTTTAATGGAAGTAAACCTAATTTTGCTTTGATGAATAGAGCACAGGGGAGTTGGTTCATGAAACATCTTGATTATAAATGAATGATGAATAAGCGCAGGAGAGTTGGTTCATGAAACATCTTGATTATAAATGAATGATGAATAGACCGCAGGGGAGTTGGTACATGAAACATCTTGATTATAAATGAATGATGAATAGAGCACAGAGGAGTTGGTTCATGAAACATCTTGATTATAAATGATTGATGAATAGAGCGCAGAGGAGTTGGTTCATGAAACATCTTGATTATAAATGATTGATGAATAGAGTGCAGAGGAGTTGGTTCATGAAACATTTTGATTATAAATGATTGATGAATAGAGCGCAGAGGAGTTGGTTCATGAAACATCTTGATTATAAATGATTGATGAATAGAGCGCAGAGGAGTTGGTTCATGAAACATCTTGATTATAAATGATTGATGAATAGAGCGCAGAGGAGTTGGTAATGAAACATTTTGATTATAAATGAATGATGAATAAAGCGCAGAGGAGTTGGTTCATGAAACATCTTGATTATAAATGAATGATGAATAGAGCACAGGAGAGTTGGTTCATGAAACATTTTGATTATAAATGAATGATGAATAGAGCACAGAGGAGTTGGTTCATGAAACATCTTGATTATAAATGACTGATGAATAGAGCACAGAGGAGTTGGTTCGTGAAACATCTTGATTCTAAATGAATGATGAATAAAGCGCAGGAGAGTTGGTAATGAAACAATTTGATTATAAATGAAAGATGAATAGACCGCAGGGGAGTTGGTACATGAAACATCTTGATTATAAATGAATGATGAATAGAGCACAGAGGAGTTGGTTCATGAAACATCTTGATTATAAATGATTGATGAATAGAGCGCAGAGGAGTTGGTAATGAAACATTTTGATTATAAATGAATGATGAATGATGAATAATGCGCAGGAGAGTTGGTAATAAAACATTTTGATTATAAATGAATGATGAATAGAGCACAGAGGAGTTGGTTCATGAAACATCTTGATTATAAATGAATGATGAATAGAGCACAGAGGAGTTGGTTCATGAAACATCTTGATTATAAATGAATGATGAATAGAGCACAGAGGAGTTGGTTCATGAAACATCTTGATTATAAATGAATGATGAATAGAGCAGAGGAGTTGGTTCATGAAACATTTTGATTATAAATGAATGATGAATAAAGCGGTTACACTTCGTAATTCCGAAGGTTCTTTATTCCGAAGGTTCGTAATTCCGAAACACGTAAATTACGTATACCTCGATGTTCGTTAATCCAAAAACGTAAAAGGGTTCGTTAATCCGATCATTTGTGGCGTTATTCCGAAGGTTCGTTATTCTGAAGGTTCGATAATCCGAAAACAAAATAAGGTTCGATGTTCCGAAGGTTCGTTAATCCGAAAAATGATCTAAGGTTCGTTGTTCCGAAGGTTCGTTAATCCGAAAACGAAATAAGGTTCGTTGTTCCGAAGGTTCGTTAGTCCGAAAACGGAATAAGGTTCGTTAATCATTTCGTTTTCGGACTAGCGAACCTTCGGAATTACGAACCTCATTTCTTTTTCGGATTAACGAACCTTCGGAATTACGAACCTCATTTCGTTTTCGGACTAACGAACCTTCGGAATTAAGAACCTTATTTTGTTTTCGGATTAACGAATCTTCGTAATTACGAACCTTCGGAATTACGAACCTTCGGAAATACGAACCTTCGGAATAACCGAACCTTCGAAATAACGAAGCTTCGGAATTACGAATGTATGCGGAATAAAGCGTAGGGGAGTTGGTTCATCAAACATCTTGATTATAAATGACATTTTCTCTCAGCCAATCAGATGCAACAAGTCCTAAAAGATTTTCACTAAATCAAGGGTTGCCACATTAAAACAACAATTGTTGATCATTCTACATCGATCCATAACATGTCATTATCAAAATATTGAAACTTCAATGTATGAATAAATTTGGTTGTGTAAATACATGATATACAGTATCACCTTTCACATTAAGTATGAATCATTGATATATTTCAGATAAACATCAATGCCTTAAAACTGTCATACATGTAAATCAAAACCATTAAAGCCACACTTTATTAATATTACCCAAATCAAACTCAATAGTGTTGATAAAACTTAGATTTGAAAATTTTTCAAAGAACTTTTGAGGGACGATTAATCTTGATGATAATCAAATACCTCAATTAACAATATTGCAAAAAGCTTATACACAATAAAGAATCTCATTGGGTCTGATGAACAAAAAGTAGCAATTGCTTCAAGCGCAACAATAGCTAGGCCAAGAAAAGATCATACTTCAGCAATTGCTTTATTTCATAATGTAAGCATAACCATTTGCTAGTGCTTGAACCCTATTTTTCTTGCCTTACGAAAGCAACTGCTCGCTGTTTGGACAATAGCAACGTCATACTGGTGTAAACGTGACTAACAAAAAAGCAGGAATTACTGCTTCTTTTATATAACATCTTTTCCTTAGACATGGTGTCAAACTAACTTGTTTCTTTTCGATAATTTTATATATTTGGCATTTGGTTTGCACTTACTAGGAAGAAAACATGTACATCCACCTTGGGGTTCTCTCTCTCAGGTGCATAAATACGATTAACAAACGGGAACGCATCGATACAAAAAAACGCTCAAGCTGCTCTGATGGACCTTGAAAAACCCCAAGCAAGCCCTTAAACACACAAGCGAAACGTTTGCTTTATACATACATGTACGCTTTTTAGCAATAGCTTAATCGTCAAGGAAATGCTAGCGGTCGGTTAGCGATTGCTTGAACTTACAAGCAAAAGCATTTGCTTGCTCATTTTTATGTATATAGAATCAAGCAAAAGAGAAGCAAAAGCCTAGCAAAAGTAATTGCTACTTTTTATATACATGACCCAATGTCTTTGAGTGAGGCTAATCCAGAAAATACCTTCCTTAAATGATTCATCTTTGCTTTGTGTTTAATATCAAATTATCATAGTCAATGAAGTGAAGTAAAGTGAAGAAAAATAGTAATTATACAGAATTATAATTGGGTCATGACTCTTTATTAATGTGTGAAAAGCTTTGCATTTGTTCAGTAATTATATTTGCATCCGTATGATTTCTTTTGTTCTCTTTTTCTTTCCTGTAATACATACATGTATATGTACGCATATGAAAATAAGTCTACTATACTTCCTTTCCAAGGGGGATCCACAATTTACAAGCTTTGCTTTTTAGTGGATCCCCCTCATTTCCATTTATGCTCTATATTATACTGTTTTTTCTGGGGTTTTTTTACGAAGTAAGAATGCCCTTTTGTAAAATTGTAGTTGATTTGTATTACTTTATATTACTTTGTATTATGTTTTGAATGGAAATGAAATAAAGAATTGAATTGAATTGAAATATTAATATTGAATGAGTGTCAACATCAATGTGAAAATCTCAAAATGCTAGAAAGTGTGTTATCTGGCTAGTAATTTCCATACTTACAAAGTCAGAATCAGGCTCCTCAAATCTGAAATTGTATTTTCTTTCAAAATCTTCCTGTTCTTCTAATTGTCTTTCTTCTTCAGAGAAATCTTCCTCTTCTATATCATCCTCTTCATCATCACCATCTTGATCATCCATATTGAAGCCATCCCTAAGGATAGGAACAAAGTGTGTAGTAAGTTTTATGGTACACCATGGGTCTTTCATGGGTAATTTTTGGTTATAAAAAGGAACCCCAAAACTCGACCTTTTGAAGTACATTCCTGTCGTCTTCAGAAAAAGAAACCTTCAGAAGTAATGACAGAAACAGAATTGTAACTAGATTTTAATTCGTCATGACGTATAAGGTGGTCTGTCATTATTTCCAATAGAGTTGGGTCATATGAAATGAATATTAACTAAATACTGTATTAGCTGTTATTTTCGCAGATTTCGTGAATTGCCGATCGGCCGCAAATTTATTAATCAACAACTCGCCGGAAAATATTGACACAGTAAGAAATTAGTGCCAATGTCCCCTACAGCAAAGCTTTGCTATTGCAAACATCTTGTGTGGTGAAAAAAATTGAGATATGCAGCTATATACAGCTCGTCCCGAAAAAAATGTCCCTCTGACATTTGGCTTAATAGTTTCTAAAATGTGGAAGTACATGTACATGTATTATCAATGAAATGTACAGGAATAAAAAGCTCATTTCATGTTCTAACTTCTATAAAAATTTCATAGGTCTCACTTCAGCGGTTTTTAATACATATTCTGTTACGTAACAGTGGTGCATTTCAGTTAAAACGTTTCTACGTTTAAACGTTTCTAGTTTTATATTGCATAAAATGGACTCTGGATCCGCTACAGCAATGGTCCTATTAGATTTGTTTTCGGCCTACGATACTGTAGATCACAAGATACTTGTAAATACTCATGCAAGCTTAAGTAATAATAATAATAGCAAATTTTTATAAAGCGCTTTTCCCAGAATGGCCCAAAGCGCGTTACAGCATATTATAACCCCGGTCATTGGATTCATTTCAATCCCGCACGAAAAGTGCACAATTTCCACTCCCTGGGGAGCATTCCTTGCATTCATCGCAGCCTCATTATGGCGCTGGCAAATTCAAACATACAATATCTTTCGCATCCTACCGGGTACCCATTTAGCACCTGGGTCGAGAGTGGCAAAGTGTGGATTAACGCCTTGCCAAAGGACGCTAGACCGCGGTGGGATTCGAACACACGACCCTCTGTTTACAAGGCGAGAGTCAGAACCACTACACCACGGCTCTTCCAGTATCCAGGACCAGGCTCTTGAATGGTCTAGATCTTACCTATCATACCATACACAGTCTGTCGTTCTTGACAGTTTCACATCCTCCTCACATACATTCAACATAGACTCCATTTTCATTGCCAGTAATCCTGTTCCTCTCTCTGAATCATGCCGCAATCTTGTTGCCGTTTTCGATTCCCAAATGTCAATGTCAAATCAGGTCACAAGTATTTGTAAATCCGCTATCAATTACGTAACATTGGTTTCATTCACTACAAGACTCATATAGGGGAGACCGGGGTTAGTTGGAACGTGGGGTAAGTTGGAACATTGTAATTTTCTTTAACGTCTTTAAATAAATTTCTGCAATACTGCCCTCAATTTATTGTCATTATCAACAGCCATCCACCATATTACAGACAACACATGTGCAACAAGCCTGGTGAAGTAAGAAAGGAATTTTTGTTTTTTGACCTTCTGAGTAATTTTTTTTCTCTTTCAGAAATGTCTGATTATCTCAGAAAAGTTTATAGGTCAGGTTGGCCAGTTTGGGGGTATAATAGACACATATACCAAGCTACAAAATGAGGTTATTAATATGCCATGGTGAAGTCCCTTTTTTGTGCTGTAAGCTTATAAACGTCAAATGGGCCTCCGGGGTTAGTTGGAACAAAATTGAAGGGGCTAGTTGGAGCATGTTCCAACTTACCCCAAACATAACTATGAATAAAAACATTGGATATGAGAAAAAATATATAAAGTATTTCACACTCTTCTGAACATGTATTGTATACCATGCTTGTTTTGTTTCTCAGTTAGGTCTGAGTGTGCATTTAAGGATTATTGTAGGCCCCTAATGCAATATTAACCCTTATCAAACTGGGGGGGGGGGACCCCTGGACAAATTTTGTCACTACACCATCGCGTGAAATTTTTTGACTGCACCGCTCGCTGACTTTTTACTTTCAAGTCTTGCGCATCTTTTGAGACCAAATTTGGGATGCCTGGGTGCGCGATTTCGAAATTACGCAACATTTTGTATGTGCATGTCAGACCCAAAATTGGTCCAAAACGTGATTCCATGTACAAGGTCAATGCATATTGTGTTTTTCAACCAATAATCATAAATGTACATGTATAATTATTTTTACTTTTGTTGGTTCAAATGGATTTATTTTATGCTATTTATGATCGCAAAAGAGCCTGACAAAGTTTTTGGGAAAAAACAATAAAAAACAAAAGTTCGAAAAAACAAAGAAATTAAAAAAACCAAAAATACGTAAGAAATGATATTTTTTGCAATTTTTGTGGATATTATAAAGGTAAAAATTGATACTCTCACCAAAAATTAGCATTCTACTAAGAGTTAAAGGCAAAAAAATACCAAAAAGAAATTAGGGCAAATTTCATATGCTTATTTGCATAATTAATTAATTAATTAAATAATATAAACAATTAAGTTTTGTCATGTAAATTTGATGCAGAAGTACATGAAATTGCTAATAGTACACTTAATTACATGTAAAATCAAACACACACAAATAAGCGGAATTCTACTACACAGTAGGCTTGCCTGAGTGGCTGTCTAATAGAAAACATAAAGTTCAACAAAGCCACTTTTAATGTTTTGAACTTGAAAAAAATAAAGCAAATAGGCTAAAACCATGTATTACAGTTGTAAGTAGTTTTAGTATAATTCTTAATTGACCATGCAGTGTTCCAACTTACCCCATATCATGTTCCAACTTACCCCGTATAGGGGTAAGTTGGAACGCTTGCGATGGTCTCGTTCAAGGTGGATTTTTTCAGTAACCATCATAGAGTTGAACTATCAAAAGGGTGTGGCTTCCAGCTTAAAAAATCTTCTTTAAAGGTCAAGTCCACCCCAGAAAAATGTTGATTTTAATAAATAGAGAAAAATCAAACAAGCATAACTCTGAAAATTTTATCAAGATCAGATGTAAAATAAGAAAGTTACATGACATTTTAAAGTTCCGCTTATTTTTCACAAAACAGTGTTATGCACAACTCAGTGACATGCAAATGAGACAGTCGATGATGTCCCTCACTATTTCTTTTGTTTTTTATTGTTTGAATTAAACAATATTTCAATTTTTACAGATTTGACAATAAGGACCAACTTGACTGAACGACATCGTATTAAACAATACTAATTCCACATGTTTAGAGAAGAATTAATCATTGTTTCACTTGACAATGAGGAGAAAATTAGAATATTTCCTATTTCATACAATAAAATACAAAAGAAATAATGAGTGGATGACGTCATCAGTCTCCGGGAGGTCGGGGGTTCAAACCCCGGCTGCGTCAGACCAAAAGACATTAAAAGATGGGAGTTGCTGCTACCCTGTTTGGCGTTCAACGATTAAAGGGATAGAGCCTCGTCGATCTGGCGCTGCCCAGCGGCTGCCGGGCCCACAATAAATTGGGCAAAGCAAATTTTCGGAGTACTTCATTTCATGTCTATTTCGAACAATAAAATATGGATTTTCATTTTTTTTTTTTTCCTCATTTGCATACCAAACAGGATGTGCATATAACAGTTTGTGAAATTAAGCAAAACTTTAAAATGTCATAACTTTCTTATTTTACCTCCGATTTCAATGTTGGATTTTTTACCTCTTATTCAAATCAATTTTTTGTTGGGGTGGACTTGTCCTTTAAATTAAGAAAAGTGAACACGCTCAGTAACTAGCAAACAATATAGTTACCCAGAAAGAAGGACACCTGACACCTCCCCAAAATAAACAAATCAACCCATGAATACACACACATATACAAATATTAATACACCCATCGATCCGGATAGCTGCACTGTATCTATATGATATGATATGTACCCAGGAGCAGGCCAACGCCACTGCACTACCCCTTGCATTGCAATTTGGACAGCTAGCTCGCTTCCCATTTGAATTCGCATAAGCTTTAGTCATGAAGGCTTTGGGAACCCATGAATCATAGCTGCAAGAGTAGAATCTTAACACCTTGGAAAATGCTCAGAAGATGATGTCATAAAATACAGGGCGGAACGAAAATGGTATCCCCTGGAGTGGAAGGAAAACAAATCCTCAGAATGTGTTTTATTTGCAGTACTCTTTTATTTGGCCACCGGGGGTAAAATGGTATGAACAGAAAATCAAGTGTAAAAACGGGGGTCTGATATGTGGCACATACCCACTGACCACAATAAACAGAGGACCCCACCCCGTGATGAACAACATTTTTTAGAGTGGAAAAACAGCATTTCTGAGTTTACTGCAATACAAGTGTATAATAAGATTTGGGAAATAGTATTTTTTTTCTAACCTGCAATAGATTTGAGGATAAAACAGTATAAATTACTGCAAATAGGTCACCTCTAGCATCTTTGCATCAAGAAGAATGACCCTTTAATAACTTTTACCGTGCAACATAAATCAACTTTTTTAAAGCTATTCGACATGCACTCATAGGAGTAAAGTTGCATGAATGACTAGAACGCTAGAGGAAGACAACATATAATAGAACCAAAGAGACAATGGACTCTAAACGGCGAGCTGTGATTGGCTGTCCTGGTAAACAAATTAGGCTTAGTACCAGCTGTAAATTAAAGCAAATCAACTAAAATAATGCAAGGGTTCTTGCGAACTCCTTCTGGCGGCACAGAATTGGGTCTGTTAGCTGGATATAGGCTACCTCAAGCATGCACAAGTGAGTGAAACTTGCTGAGCACCTTAAACCAAGATGAACAGTATTGTTCAGCACATGCTTGGTTGCTCAGCAAGTGGTTAGCAATGGCCGAATTACTACCACCCTCTGTCACAGTACTTGCGGTACATTTTCTGCATGCGCACAGAGGTTGTGAACGAGCGCTAGTTTGACAATTCTGGATAGTCGCAGGCACATACCACGCATGGTACATGTATTTATCACACACAAAATGATCTCAGTTGTTAGAAAGGACGTGCTTCCTATCTCACACTGCAGCAATGTTATTAATGAGTTTAAAGGCCACCGCACACCTTACGACCCGACTAGTCTGCGACTGGCTTGCGACTGAGTGAGGGGAGATGAATCGCAAGGGAGTCATAAGCCTCAACACCGCACACCTTGTGATCCGACTACCATGCTGTCTGCGACTCACGCATGCACTTTATGCTTTTTGCCATAGCAACTGAGAAATGGCGCTTACTACTGCGTATGCGCGTTGTATACCATATACACGTGGTGCAACTCTGCTGTCTGATTGGCTGGAAGTTGGATTGAGCTTGCGATCCAGTAATAAGGATTCGACATGTCAAATCCTTACGATTTTCCTTGCGACTTGTCTCTGACCGGTCTGCGACTCTCAAGCTGACAAAAGCTGTGACGTCACATCTCCCCTCACTCAGTCACAAGCCAGTCATAGACCAGTCGAGTCGTAAGGTGTGCGTTGGCCTTAAGTTCCGTTGTGAAGCTCAGTATATAAGGCGTACAACCCAATGTTTAGCACATCGCATTAGCCAACATGTGCTCGCCTCTTGCCAAGCAAAGAGTTTTATTTACTTGCGCATGCTTGAGGCAGCGTATATCCAGCTAACAGACCCGATTCTGTGCCACCAGGAGGAGTTCGTAAAAACCCTTGGATTATTTCAGTTGCTTTGCTTCAATTTACAGCTGGTACCAAACCTAAATTGTTTACCTTGGCAGCCATCACAGCTCGCCATTTACATGTAGCATCCATTGTCTCCTTTGGTTCTATCATATATTTCTCACTCTAGCGTTCCAGTCATTCATACGATCTTATTCCGACGAGTGCTTGTGGAAAAGCTTCAGTATGTCCGATTTTAAGGCTTACAATTTTGCGGTACCAAACACTTTTTTATTTTTCAATACATGTATATCAATTTCTTTTAAACAGATTTTTACTGGAAAATTTTATATACATTTGCACCATCTTGAACTTTTGTTTTTTATCAACGTAGGCATGTAGACTTACCTGCCAGTTTGTTCTTTATCAATGTAGCCTTTATTGAGAATAAAATCTCTTAAGAATTTTTCTCCGTCATCAAGAGCAGGATTGGTCCAAAACTTCCTCAGAGGATTCTACAAACATAATAGAACAGACAAACAAATAAAAATGTTCATATAAACTATTGCCTTCCATTTCCACTTACATGTAGCTTGCTTGCAGGATTGTACATCAGGGCCCCATCTTACAAAGAATTGCGATTGATCCGATCAATTACAACTATGGGCAGCCAGCAACGTCAACATCTATTATGCATGTTTGTTCAAGATATTAACTATGATGCATATTCATGCATTCATTGTTTTCTTGAAAATTCACCGTGCTTCTCTTTGTTTACAAAAGGATATTGTGCAAATAACCTACAGGTACAAAAAATTATGACACTGATGGATTTCCATAGAAATGTGATTGATCGGATCAATGGTAACTCTTTGTAAGACGGGGCCCCAAATTATTAAATGGATGCACAATCAAAAACATAATATCTGCATATTTTTGCCTTGTTCATATAAAAAACCTTTTTAAGAGGAAAATGGGCTGAAAATTTCAAGATATCATATTTGTCAGTAGATTTCTAATATCCAATTACAAAATATATAATTTAAGTACTAAAATGGCTATTTTAAATGAATATAATAAATTTATAAAAACACTACCATGAAAGAGTATTTCATTTATTGATTTTTTGTTTATATGATTGACATGAATTACCTCTTAAAATTGTACACTTATATTCATACTTTGTTTCTATTTAAATTGATTATATTGTACTTTTTTTTATTTACGTTATGTTTAAATTGATAAGCGCTTAGAAACTGTATTGTATTAAGCGCTATATAAAAGCTCCATATTATTATTAAGAGTACCTGAAATCCTAACAGCTGGAAATTGCTAAGGCGAGCAAGTACATGTAATACGCCTGTCTGTAACACGGAAAACGGAGTTATTGGTCAAGCAAGAAAAGTGGAAGGTGGCAACTTCACCATTGACCTTTTGACCTCAAAATAAATAGGCTTCCTGGGATCTATGCTAGTATCATACACACAAAATTATATGAGCCTAGGTCAAATTAAACTGAAGTTATTGTGTTTACAAGGACTGCAGAAGGGTAAGATGAAAATACATGTATGTCACTATGACCTTGACCTTTTGACCTTAAAATCAATAAGGCTTCCTGGGATACATGCTAGTATCATACACACCAAATTATATGAGCCTAGGTTAAGTTAAACTGAAGTTATCGCATTTACAAGGAAAAGTTAATGGACAGACGGACGGACGGACATCGTGCGTGATACCATAATACGTCGTGACGGGTGTGTAAAAAGTTGAGATGACGCGCTGTGAGCGTTTGTGGAATTATCAGGAAACAATTTGAAGGTGCTTTTATATCACCCTCAGTCATTTTAGATTTAAGAAATTAAGTTAACGGGTCGTGTGGTCCAGTGGTTAGAGCATTGGACTCATAATCGCAAGAATGTGAGTTCGAATTCCTACTCTGCCATTGTCTCCACTTTGATAAAAAGGCACGAGAGTAATATATGTCGTCTATATTAAAGGTTAGCCACTATGACTGATTAACCTAGACGTAAAATGTTTCTTAGGTAATTGGTTATATACCAGCTTGGCGTTTACCAGCAAAACACTGTCATGCGGAGTTCCTACGTGAGTTACATGTACGATAAACAGAAACAGAAATAAGGTGTTGGTAAGAATGATTGATAAGTGTATCATCTTACCAACTCTGCAGTGTCAGCATCATCTTGTCCAAGAGTATCCTCTTCTCGTTTTAACCATTCAATGTACTTTTCTTCTTCCTCTTCCTTATGAAAAAAAGAAAATAAAAATTACCAATTGTGGAAGAGGTTCACGGTACATCATGTAAAGTTCTAAAGAAATATATACATATACATATATATACAAGTGGAGCGCCTCTGGCAGTCTCACCTGCGTCACGCGAATCAATAAAGCAGAAGTGCTGACTTTGAAAACTACTATAACATAATTATTCACAAAAAACACAATTCATATAATGATACAATATACTGTGTTCAATGACAATAAATGACAGTTGACCTTGATCATGTGACCTTAGACTTGTCAGAGATACTTGATTACCCCTATAACCACATTTTATAAACTATATCTATAAACTTTGAAAGTTATGACAGCAATCTAATAATCACCTCCAAAATGGCCAAAGTTCATTGACCTTAAATGACCTTTGACTTTAGTCAAGTGACTTGAAACTTGCATGAGATGTTCAGTGATACTTGATTACTCTTACATGTATGTCCAAGTTTTATGAACTAGATCCAAACACTTCTGGAGTTATGATGGTTATTCAACAATTCCCCCCAACATGGCCAAAGTTCATTAACCTTTGATCTTGGTCATGTGACCTAAAGCTTGCACAGGATGTTCGGTGATACTTGATAACTCTTATGTCCAGTTTTATGAACTAGACCAATACAGAGTTATGATGGTTATTCAACAAATACCCCCAACTTTGTCAAAGTTCAATGACCCTAAATGACCTTTGACCTTGGTCCTGTGACTTGAAACTCAGGCAGGAAGTTCAGTAATACTTGATTAACCTTATGTTAAAGTTTCATGAACTACATTGTAGGTCCATATACTTTCTAAGTTCTCCTGTCATCTAAAAAACGTAACCTTTGGTTAAGATTTGATGTTGACGCCGCCGCTGCTGTCGGAAAAGCGGCACCTTTAGTCTCACTCTGCTATGGAGGTGAGACATATATGTGTATATATATATATATATATAAACACATCAAAACTAAGTTCCCCCTAAAGAACCACATCAAATCATCCAGGATAACAAATCATTCAAGTTGAAACCAAGTATGGGATATAGCTAGGGTTGTTACATGTAGGAATAGGGTTCCCAGCTTTTCAAGAAAACAAACTTCCCTGATGAAGTTTAAAAATTCCCTAATAATTATTTAAACCCATTCCCAGTTTTGCATGTTTTCTAAGTTGTTGCAGTGAACTACATGTACAGGTATTTTCAGTATTAAAACAATAAATGTAAAACTAATCAATAAACACTAAACCATTGCACTAAGTGACCATGCCAAAGATATCTGATCAGGAGAGGGCAATTGCAATTGGCTTGTTGAAGGCTGGAACCTCTGTTAAAGGGGTGGCTGGAAGGATGGGTGTCAGCACCAATGCAATCAGAAAGCTGCAAGGGAAACACCAGGAGACTGGTCAGGTGAGGGATAGACCATGCAGCGGTCGTCCAAGAGTCACTACTCCAGCAAGTCAATAAAGCACAGATTTTGCTGTTTTTGAAAACGCATCATTTTCTGTTTGTGATGTGCTCATTCAGCCGATAAGTCACGGATATCTCTAATTTTCGAGGATATGATTCCCAACAACCCTAGCTATATCCCATGCTTGGTTTCAACTTGAATAATTGAATAATCTGTTACACTGGCAGATTTGATGGGGTTCTTTAGGGGGAACTTACTTTTTATGTTGTGTTTCGTAATAAAAAAAAATTACATCTGACTAGTCAACTGATTTCCTTGGTATTCATTGGCTGAAAAACACAGGTACATGTACATGTACATGTATTTGGACTGTCAATATGGTAACTGTCAAATAAAATATATAACAAGATCTTTCACAAAATGCTTCCCTTCCACGTGGCCTACAGGTGTATTTATAATATAATTTTTGTAGGTAAATACATGTACAAACTGTTCACATCTGATGATATTACATCACATGAGGCTTTCTATCAAGCTAGGAAGAAATTTCAAAGGTTTTGGGACCTTTGCCCATGCAACCATAAAAAAATAGATTTACAAAAGTCAGGTCATTCTAATGAATAACAAGTGTTAGACCTGTGGCAGTCCTGCCTGCATTACATGACTCAATATAGCAGCAGTGCTGACTTTGAAAACAACTAAGATGAATAACAATTACAAAAAAGCACCATTCATACAAAGTTTGTCAAACCTAAATGACCTCTGAACTTGATGTGACCTGAAACTTGTGCAAGATGATCAGTGATTACCCTTATGCCTTGGACAGCTCATGAACTAAGTTATGATATTTCAAAAACTTAACCTTGGTTAAGATTTCAATGTTGATACTCAAAACATGGTCACAGTTCATTGACCCTGAATGACCTTTAACCTTGGTCATGTGACCTGAAACTCGTGCAAGATGATCGGTGATACTTGAGCATCCTAATATAATAGTTTCATGAACTACGTCCATATATTTTCGAAGTTATAACGGTATTTCGAAACCTTAACCTAGGTATAGATTTCGATTTTGATGACGCCTTCATTGCTGCCACCATTGCAAACGGGGGGCCTACATCGTAGTCTATAGTCAATAATGTCTCCTAACCTCTTCCGACTTTGACTTTTTCTTTACAGTCAGGATTCCATCATCTTCCTCCTCCTCCTCCTGGACAGCTGAGAAGAAGCTGAAACAAAAATGAACATTAATAGTTACCAAATATATGAAAACAAAGTTATGTGATTGTCATATCTTACTTTAATAACTTCAACTCTTTTAATATTCATAGTTCATTTAATTTCACACTTTTTAATCAATGAAATTCACTTTTTATCAAGGAGTAGCAAGAGGTGCTAGTGGTAGAAAAATATTCCCTAATATCAGCATGATGTCATGGAATCCCCCCCCCCCCTACAGAAAAGGACAATCTTGACTTTCTGATGAATAATTCATTTCCAACATGGACCAATCACTGCCATTTTCCAAGTAATTAAGTTCAAATTAATAATCGTGCAAATATCAGATTCATATCAGCACACCTGCCAACTTTAGAGAATACAAAAAAAAAACATGAAAACAGGGGGTGTTCCCCTCACATGGTAAGGAATTTCTGCACCAAAAAACAGGTTACCTTGCCACTATCAAAGTATCCTTATGCCACCCCTGTATATTGATACACATGTAGAGCAATATGAAACAAGTGTTGCTAGGGCGAGCACATAATTCGCCCGCCTGTTATGCAGAAAAGGAGTTATTGGTCAAGCAAGAAAAGCCGCTGCAACTCTTTGATAAAGAGTTGCAGCGGCACTCGAAAGCTCGTGAACTTGTAAGCTAGTGAACACTTTTTGCGAGAGTGATCACGAATTTCCTAGAAAGCCAGTGAACACTTTTTGCGAGAGTGATCACGAATTTCCTTGTTGACCATAGTAGATTGCGAGACAAATGAATACCCTCTCGCGATTATTTCAATCCGCAATAATGAACCTATTTAGTATTAGACCAACATACTTTCAAAGTTATGATGGTAATTCAACAGATACCCCCAATTCGGCCAAAGTTCATTGACCCTAAATGACCTTTGACCTTGGTCATGTGACATGAAACTCATGCAAGATGTTCAGTGATACTTATTTAACCTTATGTCCAAGTTTCATGAACTAGGTCCATATATTTTCTACGTTATGATGACATTTCAAAAACTTAACCTTAGGTTAAGATTTTGATGTTGATTCCTCCAACATGGTCTATTGACCCTAAATGACCTTTGACCTTGGTCATGTGACATGAAACTCAGGCAGGATGTTTAGTAATACTTGATTAACCTTATGGCCAAGTTTCATGAACTAGGTCCATATACTTTCTAAGTTATGATGACGTTTCTAAAACTTAACCTTGGTTAAGATTTCAATGTTGACGACGCTGTCACCGCCATCGGAAAAGCGGCACCTACATGTATAGTCTCGCTCTGCTATGCAGGCGAGACAAAAAATTTAAAAAGAATCTGAAAAAAAAAATTATCAAAAAGGTCTTCATTCCGATTGTAGTCAAGATTATCATACCTGGTGGCAGATTTTTATGCCCTTCCAGAGATAATAATATATAAATGACATTATTATACATGTACATTGGGAGTCAGGGGGTCAGACATGGTGTATAAGAAAACATTGTAAAAAAATGCGAGCAAATATTTGAACATTTTTAAAAATATAATTTTGTGTTAGATTTTGACAAGATATTGCAGAAAATAATTTATTTCACCCTTCTTTCTTTTCATTATAATTTGGTTACATGTTGGTTACAAATTTCTATTACAAAAATGTGCAGTTGCCAAAATATGCCTTAAAAGGCTATGGCACATCTTGGTATATTGCACATTTCAGAAATTTACCATTATTTCAAACCATATATGTTGTCATCTGCAAATTTTAGGAAAATACTGAATGCAGTTTTTTTCCTGTTTATGTTGATTTTCCAGACAATCTTTGCACTTTCAGCTTAGTTGTGCAACTTTAGCCTAGGCAATGATGAGAGCTACATGTAGCACTGCAGCACATATCAGCAGATCTGATGTGCGTGACGAAGCAAAAATATGGCAGATTTTCCCACCTTGACAAAACTTGATGCATCAAAGTTCGATTGATGTAAAGCTCTCAAACACCCGTATACAAATTAAATGATATGACTTATTTTCAACACAATATACAAATGATGCATGGGTTAGAGTGGGTCAGTAGGAACTGTGCGCACAAGGTAACTTTGGCATGGTTTAGACCATAATGCCAAAGTTACCGCGTGCACACAGTTCCACTGACCCACGAAAGAAACCCATGCATCATCTGTTTTATAGAATGGAAAAAATTTATTGAATAAACCACAAAAATTAATGATTTACTGGATGCATGATAATTTCATGCATCCGGTAAATTCAATTTACCGGACTCATGAAAAAATTTACCGGACGCATGATTTTTTTTACCGGACACATTATTTATTTACCGGATGCATGAAAATTCCAAAATGTAATGCAGACCTGTTGATAACCCTGGACAACATAAATATGTATACTTAACTTGATATGTTGGCACAAAGGCATTATTATACCCAAAATGCCAGAATCCAAGATACAGCTTTGCATTGACTAACTGTTAGATCTATACTACATGTATAGTATGAGGCAGCCTCAGACCTCCAATAGCTGGGTGTGTATGCCTGGGCCGCGCCAGCGGCCAGCGCCTACAATACCGCTGCCTGGGCCTGCAGAGGAGATTTGGCTGTGCACAGCTAGCCCAGGGCAGTAGATCTAACGTTAGATCGTATGTCTGGACTTCTCAACTAACGAGTATGTGGGTAGTTTTAATTCCTATGACAATTACGGTACCGTATTTGTACTTAAGATCATTTTGCATCCTTTATTTGATTCATTCTGCCTTGATCGAAAATTTTGACGTAAACAAGCGTAACAGTACATGCGCGATGACATCACAATGACCTTTTCGGGCGATAGCTTGTTTACAGTGGATATCGTTTTGATTATCTGGATATCGTTCATGCAGCCCAGTAAAAATTCTTGCATTGCTCTCAACCAATCAGATTGCAGGGATTTTCTCATCCATTCTATAATACTGACTTACCTCCACTATCAGAATATTTTGTTCAAGAAATCAGAATTCGGAATAACACTTAAAAATCAGAAAAATTATGTACGAATTGGAATAGTAGACATGTATGCATACAATAGTACTTTAAGACTGGATACAAGAATGCCTTCTAGATTAAACAAAACAAACATGGAGTATGTGGAAGAAAAGGTGACACATGCAGGTTAACACTCCCTACTTTAAACAAACAACTCACCTATCTTTCAAATGTTGTTGCTCCTCTGCATATGTTGGAGACATGGCCCTGTCAATTTCCTCTTCACTGCCCTGCATCTTTATATCATCAGTGAACATTCCTTCCTTCTCTACAATGATCTTTCTTTCATAGTCTTTCAGGTACATAGGTTTATCTTTTCTTGAGGATTCTTTATTTTGTTTAGGTCTGCACGATGATCCTTGTTGGTTATCATCTGAACCAGAATCTAATTAAGAGGAAGAATTATAAATAAACATTTGCTCCTTAAAACCTCTCAAAAGTTCTGGTAAAAGGTCAATAATGTGATTTATACTTAAAGGTCAAGTCCATCCCAGAAAAATGTTGATTTGAATAAATAGAGAAAAATCTAACTAGCAGATAGCGCTGAAAATTTCTTCAAAATCGGATGTAAAATAATGGAGTTATGACATTTTCAAGTTTTGCTTATTTTTCACACAAAAAAGTGATATGCAAAATTTAATGACATGCAAATAAGACAGATGATGATGTCCCTCAGTATTTCTCTTGTTTTTTTGTTGTTTGAATTATACAATATTTCATTTTTTACTGATTTGACAATAAGAACCAACTTGACCGAACCATCTAGTATTAAACAATGCTAATTCCACATGTTCAGGGAGGAATTAATGGTTGTTTCACTTGATAATGAGGAGAAAATTAAAATATTTCATATAATAAAAAACAAAAGAAAGAGTGGATGACATCATCAGTCTCCTCATTTGCATACTAACCAAGATGTGCATATATACATGTAACTGGTTTGTGACATTAAGCAAAACTTTAAAATGTCATAACTCTCTTATTTAACATCCGATTTTGATGAAATTTTTAATGTTATGTTTCTTGGATTTTTCTCTCTTTATGTAAATCAACTTTTTGTTAGGGTGGACTTGTCCTTTAAGTATCATCTAACATTCCAGTTTTAAATACAAATGTGTGTCAAATCTTTCTTTACATTATGAATGTTTTGGGGCAGAATTAGAATGCCGTAAATAACGGTCTATTAACCGCACCTTTTTCTCGGCAGGATAGAAGCAAAAGTCAGGGGTGCGGTTTATCCACACTGATACATGTAGGTCTGAGCCAGACTCGCCCTGAAAAAAAGTCCATTTCCCCCTGAACGTAGGTTATTCACAGGGAAATCGGTTTTGGTTTATTTTACATAACTAACGTGATATTGGGGGTCTGTTATGATGACAAGGCTAGAGAAAGACTCAAGAAAATAATAATTAGCAACCCGTCGTAACCCCTACTGAACATGTACCGTAGACATCTGCCAGTTCACAACACATTGGGTGGCCAGGCGTAGCCGCCTAGGGCAATGTCGTTTGGGTTATGAGCCGCGGGTAATGGGAAGCGATTATTACGATCTTTAATAATCAAGAGTTGTCCATAAAAGTTTGATTAAAAACACACCTTCCTTCATGAAACTAATTTCAACTTTATTCTTAAGTCATTGATTCAAAGCAGCGAAGTTCCCTGGCAAAGTTGAAACAGACGCCAAGCATACAGTACTTGGTAATATCTTGTCACAGCCGAGCGAGAGTCGCGTGAGAGCTTGCGTTATGCTTATAGTGCGACTAAAGCTGGTGCTATTCATTTGATCCCCCACACAGAGATACGATCTTACGTATATATGTAAGCTCCCAAAGGGGGTGTTATCCCCCCCCTCCGAAGTCCCGTTATGAAATTACTGCCCGCACGCCAGCTAATTTTTTCTTTCCTATTGCTTTTCATAAGATACCACCACACTAGAGAGAAGGCACGAAGCTGTAAAAAAAAACTGAAAAAATCGCCAATTTCTTTGTTTTTTTAACCTTCTTGTACATGTATTCCTGTATCCACAATGCATGCTAAGACATTTAATGCTAGACAAATCCTGAAAGTGGTAGTGAGGTTGTGATGCGGGAAATGTGAATGTTTCTTCCCCTCCTACGCCGGGAAAGACTCGGTAGCATAATTTGATGATATCGTGATGTGACGTACCGGTACCGTATCGTACTTTGCAATGTACAAGAACGGCAGTGCTGTGTGTGTGTGTAACACTGAGTGTGTAAGTGGCCAATAATAATAATAATAATAAACAGTTCTTGTATAGCGCATATCACAATTATGAATAATGTCTCTATGCACTTCCAAAGGACTTGGATATTATTACCCCAGCTGTAGCTTGGCAGCCGTAATTACTAAGATTACAGCGCACACGCATTTCAAGGAATACATTCCTGCCAGGTACATGTATCCATTCACCTCACCTGGGTTGAGTGCAGCACAATGTGGATAAATTTCTTGCCGTCAGAACCTTTCTTTCTTGCTATCATTTGTAGTTAATCTCTTTTGATACTTTGGAATCTTTTATTTTCTTTTCTTGGTACCTCAAATATGCATGTAATGTCAGAAGGATTATCATTTAGAAAGAGATTGTGATGATTTTTTTTTGTAATTAGTCCAAAGTTGGGGGTGCGGTTAATCCACGGGTGCGGTTTATACACTGTAGTCTGTTACTTACGGTAATACATGTATATGTCATGGAAAAATATCATTCAATTCATTTGACATGTGTGGTGTGAATTATATTTTCCTCCTGACCGTCATGCTGTGTGTATGTGTGTAACACTGTGAGGTGAGTGTGTAAGTGGCCATAATGTGAAATAAGTTAAATTTTCTGAAGGATTTGTTTTTTTTTAATATCATATGTACATGTATTTCTTTTTTACCAATCATTTTTTTTTTTTTTTATTTCATGTTTTAATTTTCATATTTATGGTATTTTGATCCAAACATTACCACAAAAAAATAAACTAAAACCCAATTCATTTTGATCAGATATAGCAAAAAATAAGCACACAAATGTTAATTTTGGTGAAAAAAATTAAATTCCTGATTAGTGTGATTAGAGCTACATGTATGTACCCAATAATCACAAAGTGAGTCTCAAAATATATTTAAGACCTGAAAAAATGTAAAAAAAAAAAAAAAAAAAAAAACTTTTGAGGGAAGAGCTCATCACTTTAATACTTACTCGTCTGGAAGTCTCACCAATTCAATTTCAATTCAATTCATTTATTCTTTTCCATTAAAAAACAACAAAATATGTACATTTGAAATACACATGTATACCGGTATACAAAAATATATAAAATACATAAGCATAGTAAATTAATATTGTAAGTGATAGAAATAAATGGAAAATGGAACACCTGTAGAAAGCTTTTTTAAAAAAGCTTGTAAATGGCAGGAGTCCAAAAGTTAACAAAGTACAAATATAATAACATTTGATAATAATATTAGATGGCGCATAATTTAAATTCAACGTCTTGCCCCCCTATCCCCACCTGCCCCCTGTCCCCACCCCACCCCTATCCCCACCTCCCCCTACCCCACCTGCCCCCTGTCCCCACCTCCCCCTACCCCACCTGCCCCCCTACCCCACCTGCCCCCCTATCCCCACCTGCCCCCTGTCCCCAACCCCCCTATCCCCACCTGCCCCATGTCCCCAACCCCCCTGTCCCCACCTGCCCCCTGTCCCCACCTGCCCCCTGTCCCCACCTCCCCCTACCCCACCGGCCCCCCTATCCCCACCTGCCCCCTGTCCCCACCTCCCCCTACCCCATCTCTCTATCAGCATTAGAATTATGGGAATCAATGTACACGTATCACCAGTGCTTACTTTAAAAACAACTTAATAATTATTCACACAAAACATGCCATTCATATGAATACTAGGTTTATAAACCCTAAATGGCCTTTGACCTTGATCATGTGACCTAAGACTCATACAAGACGATAAGTCATACCTCAATACCTTTATGTCCATATTTGATGAACTAGATCCATAAACGTTCAAAGTTATGATGGCATTCAACAAGTACCCCAACATGGTCACGGATTGCAATGTTGACGACGCCATCACCACTGCCGGGGCTGTCGGGAGAGCAGCGCCTATAGTCTCGCTCTACTATGCAGACGAGACAGAAATGTTGGGGGGATCTCTTGTTACGGCCGCACAGAAACGTTGTTAGCACAACAGTAGGTCCATTAGCATCTTTCGGAATCTGATGTCAAACGTTGATCCAAGATGTAAATAATGCATTCTTGTGAAATTACTGTACGAATAGCTGAGTCATATTTGAGGCATTACCGTTTGTAACAGGGCCTCTGTCATGTGAATTGTCAGCATTTACCAATGTTTCTGTGCGGCCGGTACAGGTCTTTTCATGATACATGTAACTAATCTAAATGAATATAGGCAAATCAAAATAACCTTCACTGTGATAAAACTTGATGTCCTTTGTGTACATCTTGGGGTCTCTACTCTTAATGATGGATAGAGTCTTGAAGAAATCTTTCTCAATCTGCGGGGTGAGACCCTGGTAATAAAAACAAAACAGATATGCAGGTAAAGAAAAAATTATGCAGATATTGAAAATAAAAGTTGAATATTAGAACTATAACTGAAGTTGATTACTACCCCGCCGTATGCCATCCGTTACCATGGCAACAGTTTCCAACACATGGAAAAAATATGTCTTGCCAATTTTTACCCCAAGACCAGTGTGCGAGCTACACGTACATTTAACTATTGGTTAAAAACTGATGAAGTACTTGAAACCGCAGTATTTTTGCCTAATTTTGAAATGTTACATTGTTCCGATGGCAACATGATTTCCAACTTACGGTTGCAGAGTTAGGTATCATAAGAGAGTCTTGCATGTAAACTTTAACGTTGACCTGAAAATGACCTTTGACCTTAATACCATGTGACCTCCGACTGCAGCATAACATGCAGGTCCCCCAAGTCCATCTACCATCCAAGTTTGGTTGAAAAGAGACATACGGTTGCGGAGTTAGGTGTCATAAGAGAGTCTTGCATGAAAACTTTTAACGTTGACCTGAAAATGACCTTTGACCTTACCATGTGACCTCAGACTGCAGCATAACATGCAGGTTCCCCAAGTCCATCTACCATCCAAGCTTGGTTGAAAAGCGACTTACGGTTGTGGAGTTATGTGTCATTAGGTTTGTGACGGACGGACGACAGACGACGGACAACATTTGGATCCCTAAGTCTCGCCTTCACCTCTGGTGGGCGAGACAAAAAAGCAATTTTGAGGGGGCATGGCCTAAAAATACTGACTCATCATCTCTTGATAATGGACAAAGTCCTATTGAGCTGATTCTAGTGTCTATTTATCTATTTATAACCCACCTCTATTAATATTTTGCAATGCAAGGTTTTAACCCTATCTTAACTGGGCTATTTTAGACCATCATATACTTGCTTATATAATATATAATTGCTTATATTTTTTTATTAATCAATTATAAATAATCATGAAATTTGCCCTAATTTGGGGTTTTAACTCACTTTATATATATAGCTAGTGGAATGCTAATTTTGGGTGAACATGTAAAATTTTACATTTCTAACAAAAACCTACAAAATAATTTCCCAAAATAATTAATTTCCTACGTATCTTATTGTTTTTTTAATTATGTATTTCTTTCTTTTGCATTGACTTTGTACATGTAATCACGTTTATTAGCAATTTAGGGACCAACATGCGCTTTTTACCAAATATTGCGTAATTTCGAGAAACGCATACCCGAGCATCGCAAATTTGGTCTCAAAAGAAGCACAAGACTTGAAAGTAAAAAGTTGGCAAGCGGCGCGGTCAAACAAATTTGCGTGGCGGCGTAGCATCAAAATTTGTTAAAGGGGGGGGGGGTCAAATTGACCCCCCTCTCCATTCTCTTCATTCAATAAGGGTTAACACCCCAGTGATCACTAATTAGACTTCATTCATCTTCAAACATACCTCTGCATCTTCATCTTCAGTCTCTGAAGAGCTGGATTCATCTCCTTCGTCATAATCACCATATTTGTCTTTGTCTGAAATAGAAGTCAAGCAACATTCATATTATTAACGGGTGTCACTTTAAAATTGTTAGATTACACTAACAAGTGGAACGCCTCTGGCTCTCTCGCCTGAATTACGCGATTACTGACTTTGAAAACAGCTATTGAATAATTATTTGCAAAAGAAAACACTCATATGAAAATACTATGTACATTGACCCAACATGACCTTTGACTATGATTAAGTGACCTAAGACGTGTGCAAAACAATCTTTCATACTTGATTAACCTTATACATGTGTAGATCCCTAAACTTTTTAAGTTCTGGTCACATTTCAACAAATACATGTACCCCCAACAGGGCCAAAGGTTATGACCTTAAATTACCTTTGATCTTGATCATGTCACCTGAAACTTGCACAGGATATTAAGGGATACATGGTTACTCTTATGATCAAGTTTCATGAACGAGATCTATAAACTTTAAAAGCTATGATGACAAATGAAATTTCAACATCATCCATACAATTTATCTCACCCGACAAACTGACCAATGTAGAGAGGAGAAAGAGGTATTTATATTGTGAAATTGTGACTGGCATATAGAGCAAATGGGGGGGGGGTCTGAGAAAGAAATATTAATTAAAGCAAAGAGAAAACAAAACGCATTATATTTAATTTTTAAAAAATAGGGGGTCTGAGGGGATGAGAGTTCAAAAAAATAAATATGCAGAGGGTGACTTTGAAATAAGTATATGGGGGGCTGGCACAAGTATGTAAAGAGGGGGGCAGGTTTGCCAGAAATGTGAGCAAAACAAAAAATAAATTATAATAACTTTATTCAAAATAATGAAGTTAACAAAATCAAATTTTAGTTCAATTACAAGAAGTAATCATTTTTTTTATAATGAGCTCTTATTTGAGCCTATTCAAATAGGCAGGTAATTAGAGGTATTGTAGCAATAAATATAAGAGAGGAAATGAATACAAAGTGAGAGAGTTATGTCTTAGAAACACAACCTTGGAAAATTAAACGAGTGGGAGAGACGTCTGAGATACAAATTGAGGGGGGGGGGGTTACTGTTATCAAGACATATAGTTCTACAGCAGGTAACATCAATTTTAACAAGTGGAATGCCTCTGGCAGTCTCGCCTGCTTTACGCAATTCGATATAGCAGCTAATGAACACTAATATGATATTGAAATATTATTTTGATCTGTTTAATATAAAGAATTGTGTAATTATGTGACTTATTATCATGTTTATATCATTATTGTAAAACGATTCTGCAATTCAGCCTTTGGCTGCTATTGAATTTTTTAAATAAACCATTACCACTTACCATTATGTCCATTGACCCAAAATGTGAACTGATTCACAGTATTTTGAGCACACACAAAACCATTATTCCATAAACTAAAGACTCTAACAGTATTTGACATAAATTCACTTCAAAGTTTACTGCTGATGTTCAACTACATAAATAACATGCTTCCATCTTCATTCCACAATTTTCATACAAGGAACACATCTATTCATTCATACCCTACACAGAACTCTTCAAATTTTCACTTAAACAACCCAAAATTGCTCATTGCACAGAGATCCATAAGACACCACAGTCCCGATTTATGGAACTCTCTACCATAGTCTATCAAAAAATGTTCATCTCTTTACTCATTCGAGGCGAATGTTAATTTCTAATATATTATCAGAATATTTAAAGTAAGTTTTCTGTGTCAGTATTTCAGTTAATCATGAGATGTTAATGAGCAAATGAGCCAGATTTATCAAAATCCTCTTGTGGCTGAATTCATATCCCTACAAAATCTCGTGAATTGTGAGACTTTTTTCCTCAAAGAATTTATCCATTTTCTCCTTGAGTAAAATTTATTATTTTTGTACCATAGGAAAGAGTAAACGTTACTCTTTTATATTGGTTATTTCTTTTCAAGAAAATATTTTGATAAATAGGTGAATTTCAGGCCTGAAAATAGCCCTCAAACAGAGTTGTCTTCCTCTGTTTTGTCTTGCAAATTGTGCAAAATTTTGTGTTTTGGGCAAAAACATTATTTATATCATCAGAAAGCTCAAACTCTCTACTTTCATACAATGTCACTCTTGATATATGTGACATCTTTTAGATGGGTCAGCAGCCAGCCTTTTCCATCAAGATGCAAGACGAGATTTCTGAAATTTTTGAGTAGCATGAAATCTAGAGTTCTGATTGGCTGAATAATGTTTTCAAAACAACAGGTGCGGGTAATTTGAAGAGATTACCACATGTTGAGTGTGACCTTCAGAGGCCCAGTGTGGGGAACATTGGAATTTGCGTGGGTGTGTGGTCTCTATGACAATCAGAGCGCAGTATTCTTGTTTTTGAGCTGCTAAATGTACTTAGCCTATGAAAAGCTGGCTGCTGACCCATCTAAAATATCTCTTCTTATAAAATTTATATCATATTAAAGCTTAGATCTTCAGCTTTATCATAATCTAAAAATCATTTGTGCTCAAACAGAAATTAAGGGTAAAAACAACAACTTTTGTTTGCTCATGAAAATAATTATTTTCTATAATGTTTTAGATCAAAAGTTTCCCCTATAATACAACATTTTTTAAACAATCCAAACACATGACCTGAAAGAATGATTTTTCTTTATAAAGATACCAAAAACATGAAATTTGGCCAATAGAGCAGCAATGGCAGAATAAAAAGAGGTGTTTTGGACCGCACCAAGCTCATTAACAATGCAAAAACACTCAAGTCATGAATATCACTTGGATATAAAAAGAAGCCACTTTTTAAGGGCTTGCCGACTGACTGGAAGGTTCCAAAATTGTTTAATAAAAAGATGAAAATTTTAATGTTTCTTACCAGACCAATCTCGCGTAGATCCCTCGATCCGTTTGTCAACAAAGCAAATACAATAGGTCTGACCCTTGAACATGTTATGACGTAAATTCGATTAGTGATGTTACAAAATGCCGTTTTGAAGAACAATTTATAGATACAAATTATTACTTAATACTAAAATTTAATACGTGATTATTAGGGACAGTGATTTTCCGCAATCGCAGAAAACGGACGGAATTCGCGGAAAAGGCCTTCTGAAACGGAAATTGGCATTTCAAACGGCAAATCACAGAAAACATATTTTTCCTCAGAATACACAGAACAGCAACATAAATAACTCCAAAATCTTAACAAAATATGAATATTAAATGGCCACAAAACCTCACAAAACACGATCTCAATTCACTACAATCCACACATCGTGACTGCTCTTCACTCATCAAACTCGATCGTACCCCTCGCCCCAGCCCTTCCCGGCCGCGCCGGTGGGGTACGGTCGATCGGCCGTATTGAAAACATTTACATGCAGGTCGTGTGTTGCTGCCTCCAAACAGCATTTTGTAACACAGAGAGACTGAAGGCACTCAACCTCCGATCCCTTCAGTACCGCAGACGTCGTGGAGACATAATCCAAGTGTACAAAATTGTTCATGGATTTGAATGCATCCCAAGTGATGCCTTCTTTGAACTTTCAGCAGGCAATACAAGAGGTCACAGTCTGAAGCTCTCTAAACCCAGATGCTTGACCAAACTGAGGCAAGATTCATTCAGCCAGCGGGTCACAAATGACTGGAACTCACTCCCCGAAGAGGTAGTTACAGCTCAGACTGTGAATAGCTTCAAGATCAGACTGGACAAGGTGTGGCAGACCAGCGGTTCTGCTCACCATATGAGTAGCAAACCCCTAAGTTATAGAAGATAGAGATCTGAGCCAAAACGACACTGAGCAGACACCAAACCAATCACTGAGATGGATGAAAATGGCAAAGAACTGGAAACCTGACTGCTGGGATGCACAGCATTCTTCCAGAATCTCGGGTAAAGGTAAAGATAAAGGTAACATCGCTAATCGAATGTACGTCATAACAAAGCGGTTCAACATGTTCAAGGGTCAGACCTATTGTATTTGCTTTGTTGACAAACGGATCGAGGGATCTACACGCGGTTCATGGTGTGAGGTTAGTATACAAATACTATTGTGAGCCTAAAGTTTTGATATATTTTTATGAACATGATGAAATAAAGACAAACATCAATGAGCCCCGTCAGGGGGATTTTGCATTGTTAACCCCATAATGGTGGCTGCACAATAGCGAGCCGTCTGTGTACGAGAAATTAAAAAAAAAATTTAATGTTTAAAAACTTCTCGAAACAGATGGCTGCCAGCTGTCTATTTAGGAATCCTCAAGCCAGGCTAGGTGGAGCGGAGTGTAGTAAAGTAGAGTGGAGCCTGCACGTGCATGAACATCGCTGTGGGTGATGTACCTCGAGCGAAGTTTGTGCAGCAGGCTCCACTCCACTTCACTACTGCTACACTACACTCCACCTACCCGAACTTCGGGTAGATGAGACTTAAGCAGGAGAGAGTGGGGCAAGAATGGAGGTTACTTCTGTGTCTGAAAATCCATTTAAATCTCTTTGATCCTTCTGGTTTTTTGAGTTTTGTTGCTATTATTCTGCTAATTAGATTGTTACAATCCAGATTGTTGATTTTGGTGGGATATTTTTGACATCAAAAAGGATATTTTGAAGCTGAAAATTTTGAGTCTCCCTGCATCTGTATGTCCTCTGCCTGGCTCTGGTCCCACATGCTGGATTTCTAGTGGGACATGTCAACAAGAGGTTGTGTGGCACATAGACATCTCTACCAAGTTACAGTCTAGCAAGTATAACTATCCTTGTGATTAATTGCCATTTATAGATATTTTACACCAAATTGAAGAACTTGAGGTTGTCAATTGATGAGTTTTGATTGCACTATTTCTTGATCATTTGTGATAATATGGATGATGTGGATTTTCTGAATTCACCCTACTTCATTAGCCTACTATAAATGTAAAGCCTACCTAGTCTACTAAGGACACACTCATACTACATCTCTGGACTGTAGAAGAGCAAGAATTAACCATCACTGTGTCTGTGAAGGATTGTTGGCTGAAAGAGTTAGAATATTATCAGCTGACAAGGATCTTACCCTCATAGCCATTATTGTAGATCATTACAGTGCCTCTAGTATCAGTATCACTAATTGTGCTGCATTTTTTGCCAATCATTAAACTCTGCAAGTAGTATAATGGCTAGCAGCACAATCCCACATCAAGCTTCACAGAGAAATAAACGTGGGAAAACTTCAAGAAAGGCTAACTTATCAAGCTTGAATGGCGAAAATGTAACTCCATCAGCAAGTCAAAATTCAAAGCGACAAGTCAAAAGTAATGCCCCGCTAATCCTCAACAGCAGCAACTCCCCAAGTTACTGCTCAGGAAATTCTACAATTGGTAGTCAGCATCGGCATATCACTGCCGTAAAGAGTAAAAACAGTACCAGTGGCAGTGCACCTACAAAGAGTAAAAGAGGAAGGAAGAAAAATGTATCAGACATAAGTAAATCATCAGATTTCCCATCGACTGATATTGACCTGCATTGTGACGGTTGTCAGGGGACCCGCACAACGTCTCTAGTCGAGTGTGAACTACTGTATGTAAGAAATGGTTATGCCCACAATGTGCAAATCTTGAAACCAAAAAAAATCAAGGACATTGGAAAATGCAGTACCATTCATTTTTTCTGCATGGCATGCGATCTGGAAGCAAAATTGAAGTTATGTGCACTAGCTACTCCATGTACGGTAGATGAAACCACACCATCCTATCAAAGCAATGCATACTCTGTCTCTGGAACTCAAACAGATCAGTTCAAGTCTGTCTATGGTAGACAGACCGACCACTTCAACTCCGTCTCTGGGACACAGACAGATCACTTCAACTCTGTCACTGGTACACAGACTGAGAACTTCGACCCTGTCATGGATATGAAGCAAAGGATTGAGGCAAAAATCGCCAGGCTAGAAATTGACAATAAACAGCTAAAGGCAGATTTACACCGTATTGTAGACAAATCACCTATCCGTTGTATAGATAATGCCTGCTATGGTGAAAGTGCGTCAGTAGTTGATGATGATCAAAAGACAGGAAAATTTTCTCAAGGTGCAATTCCAGATGCAATACCAGTTCTCGAAGAGTACAGAGACCGGGATAGAAGAAGAAATAATATCATCATCCATAATGGAGAAGAGAGCAAATCAGAGACATTTGCTAAGAGACAAGATGACGATATTCATTTTGTGTCAAAAATTCTGACTGTTCTGCAGATCAAGAACACAAACATTGTGAAAGTAACCAGACTTGGATACAAGCGCCGTGATAATAACATCCCGACGATTCTCCTAGTTCAGAGATGAGATTCTGTACAAAGCTAAAATGCTGAGACATCAAGGGTTCTACAAGAATATATTTATTGACCCTGACCGAACACCCTCTGAAAGAAAAATACACAAACTGATGCGGGATGAACTCAAAATGCGTAGGGCCAATGGTGAGAGATGTATAATTTGTGGAGGTAGAATTGTGAATTTGGGAAATGCTCACAGATCCAGCAATCCATGGACTAACTCATATAGCGCAAACACACAAAGCCCTCAACCAAAGCGATCTGATGTTGAAGTTATTGGCATATCAAGCAATGATGACATACGGTCTCACAAACACCTGACCAAACCTAGCAGAAAGGGAGATGAGTATACTGACTTCCCAACATTAAATGAAAGTATACATATTGATGGGCGGCAGATGTCAGACATCCCTAGGATTTTGAAGCGAAGTGAGGTGAACACTAGTCCCAAGGTGCAGACAGGCAATGTAGGGGTCACTGCTAATACCCCACAGACTGGAAAAGGACATGCAATCCTAAATGAAACTGAACTAAATAGCAACATGGATTCAATTAACTTACCACTCGATAATGAGCAGCGTCAATTGAATATAGCTACAGATTTCGACCATGACACTGATCCCTCAGAAGAGAAGCAGAGTGAGCAGTTGAAAACAGTTAGGAATTCTAACCTCAACTATGAAGGTTCAGTTGATCCCAAGGCTCAGAATTCCACAGATACTGATAAAAATATAGAGCTGTGACTAGACCTTACACCACTTTACAACAGCAGTGAAGATGTTAGTAACTGTAATGAAACTGATGATTTTGATGATGAAAATGGAATGTATTATCACTTAAGTGACAATGAATCGGTTGTTAATAGTTCTGATGAAGATGATGGATGTACAGTAAATAATGTAGCTAGAAATGGTAACATTGGATTAAACACTGAGGGGAATGAAAGTGATATTGAAGTTGATAGGAGAAGGACGTCACATGAATACAATAGCAGAATGGAAGTATTGTCATACCAAGTGAATAGCAAAGAACTTGCCACAGATGGAGATAATCAGTCTGCTATCACCAATAACAGAAGGAACCTACATGAATGCATTCAAATAGATGGTGCGAGTTCATACAGAGGAAGGAGGGAACAACTCGCCACAGATGGAAACAAAGGTGCTACAAGAACATGTACTACATGTAGGGAATCCATTGTAAGCAACAACATCTCCTTATTCACCCTGAATAGTGAATTTTATAAATATACCGGTGATGCGACTAGAGATATGGATGAAACTGTGACATCTATCACAAGTGGTGGTGACAGTTCCACTTTGACTTCAACTGTTGATGATGATGAGTGGCAGGTAAACTCTGAAAATGAAACTCAGCAAGAACAAACAATGCCAAATAACAGGAAAAGAGGTACACTGAAGGCATACTACACAAATTGTGGTTCTCTTTTAAATAAGCGGAATGAACTGTTAATGCTTCTTGAAGTACACAAATTGGACTTGGTCTTTCTGACTGAGATCTGCCCAAAGAATGCCAAGAATCCACTTCATGAACAGGACTTATATTTAGATGGATATGACATACACTCCAATCTCCCAAATGGAAAGAGGGGTGTTGATATAGAATTCATAGACGCCATAGCCGACTGCTTCCTACACCAGCAAGTCCATTTCCCAACAAGACATAAGGTAGGACAAAATGACAGCACTCTGGATTTGGTGTTCACTAATAATGACCATTTGATTGATGATATTGAATTACTGCCTCCTCTTGGATTGAGTGACCATCTTGGGCTTATTTTGACCATCACCCTCTCAGCTCCAGAAAAAGAAGCACAGTTTCCAAAACTTCAGTTCAGTCTTGGACAATACAATGACATATGTGAGTAGCTTGATAAAGTTGAGTGGGAACAGTCAATGAAGGACATGGATACTGAACAGTCCTGGTCATTCTTCCATACAATCTTGACAGACATTATGAAGAAACACATACCGTGTTCTTCATCACGGCGACGTAAGAAAAAGCATAGATGGATGAATAATCAAGCACTCAGACTGCATGGACAAAAGCATTGTGCATGGCAACAAGCCCAAGTCACTAAACACCCAACTGACATTGCTAGAGCTAGGAGACTAGCAAAGGCTCTTCAGTGCCTCACGAGAGAACTGCGAAGTAACTTCGAAAAGGAACTTGCGAAGAATGTGAAGATGGATCCAAAAGCATTCTGGAGATATGCATCTGATAATCTAAAGACTAGAAAGGGGCTTCCTGATCTCAAAAAGACAGATGGTACCTTCACTTCAACAGATGAAGAGAAAGCAGAAATCTTGAATGCTTTCTTTGAGACAACATTTACTAAAGAGGACACTTCTTCCATCCCACAGCTTGAACGCAGACAGTCAACTGGATGCTTATCTGCTCTTGACATAACCCCAGAGGATGTGCATCGCAAACTTGATCTGCTTTCCAAATGGACCGGATGGTATCCATCCTTGCATTTTACGGGAAACGGCACCTTCAGTGTGTACACCATTGGCCATCATCTACACTAAGTCGTTCAAAGAAGACAAGCTTCCTTCAGCATGGAAAGCAAGTCACGTTGTTCCAGTTCACAAGAAGGGAAACAAGTCTGAAGCCACTAATTATCGACCAATAAGTTTGACTTCAGTACCTTATAAGATCATGGAGTCGCTGATCAGAGACAAGATCGTTGATCATCTGATGGAGAATGAACTAATCAGCGATTCCCAACATGGATTTGTCCCAGGAAGATCAACTGTTACACAGCTGCTCCAGACACTAGAGGACTGGACGTCCTTAATCCCGGGGGGGGGGGGGGGGCTACTTCAATTGACGAGTGGATACCATGCGCGACCATGGGGTCTCGAAAAGCACCCTAAACACGTATTTTCCATATTCTGAAAATGCACCCCTTAACAAGTATTGGCATCTGAAACCCTACCCTTAACAAGTATTGGAAACAAAACGACACTTTTGGCAAGTATTCCCTGAAATAAACCCCTAAACAAGTACAGCGATATTTGTTATGTCACGGGTCAGTCGGTTTTACCTTTACACACCATTTGGTGCACAGCCCCACCTTCCACACCTCGCGCAAATCGGACTCTAAACACGTAGTGTTGGGGCAAAGAGGACATCCTTTATAAAACATTTTAATTTTGTTTCATCATCCCCACAAATTTGACCCTAAACACGTAACTTTCCTTGCGAAATAGATACCCTTTTTCCATTATTTTTGTGTTTTTGACACCCTTATCACATTACGTACGTAACGTGCCCTATCTTGAAAAAGACATCCTTTTTACGTGTTTTTTTGGTCGCGCATGGTATCCACTCGACAATGTAAGTGGCCCCCCCGGGTCCTTACTGGATCAAGGTGAAAAGGTTGATGTTGTCTACCTAGATTTTAGAAAGGCCTTTGACAGTGTACCCCATCAACGTCTTGTGGCAAAACTAGATGCATACAACACCCAAGGGAGCTTCAAAACTTGGATTGCTGATTTTCTCAGTGGCCAAACCCAGAGGGTAGTAGTAAACAATGCCAGATATCAGTGGTGCACGGTAAAGAGTGGGGTGCCCCAGGGCAGAGTGCTCGGCCCGACATTGTTTGTGTTGTACATCAATGATCTTCCTGATGTTATGAAATCCACTATGCAGATGACACTAAGGCCTTTTCTTCTGTCTCCTCTCCAAATCAATGTGAACTTTTCCAAGCAAGTTTGCACTCACTGATCGACTGGTCCTCAAAGTGGCAACTTCAATTCAACACTGACAAGTGCAGTGTTTTGCATGTTGGATCAGGTGACCAAAGAGAGCACTACAACATCGGGAGTACAGCACTGAATGCAGTTAGAGAAGAAAAGGATTTAGGGATCATCATTGACGACGAACTAAAATTCCACAAGCAAGTGTCAAATGCTGTCAATAAGGCAAACAGGGTACTGATCAGCATCAGACGTACTTTCCAGTGTCTTGATTCGACCACTATCCCCAAACTATTTAAAGGGTTAGTGCGGCCACTCCTGGAATATGGAAATGTCATCTGGTCACCACAGTACATTGCTGATGCTAAGGCTGTCGAGAGAGTTCAGAAGAGAGCAACAAAAGTAATCTCCAGGATCAAACATCTTCCATACAAGGAAAGGCTTAAACACCTGAACTTACCATCCTTGGAGTACAAAATAAAGAGAGGTGACATGATTCAAGTGTATAAGATCACTCATGAAGTCGACAGGCTTAACCCAGACCACTTTTTTCAACTAGCTGACAGTACTAGAAGAGGTCATAGGTTCAAACTTGTAAAGCCAAGATGCAGACAAATGTGAGAAAGCAAGCTTTTAGTCACCGAGTAGTCAATGATTGGAACTCTCTCCCAGCTGAGGTAGTTGAAGCTCCCACAGTAGACACCTTCAAAATCAGGCTAGACCGACACTGGAAAGATAAGCATGATTCCCACTACTCTTAATTAGATATGAGAAGTCAATTTTCACCAACTTGCCCCACTGCCTCCTTAAACTTATTGAAGCATGAAGGAAGCTGACAAAATTAGAAGATAGACCTGGAAGCTCGACTGCTAATTCAGCATTCTTCCAGTATTTGCGGTAAGGTAAGGTAAGGTAAGTGAACTCGATTGGATATTCCGAGTGACAAAGGTGGGATGGAAATGTTATTTATTATAAAAATTATAGAAAAAAATATAACGAGAAAGAAAAATAGCTTAATTTCTTACTCTTCACCTGTATTTCACTCCGTGTCCTAGACCAAAAGCTTCAGTCTCTGTATTTTGGTTGTTCCGCTGAACTGCGTTGGCTCACTCACCAATACATAGACTGAAGAGCTTGGAGGCCATTGTACAGACAACGTATTAGCAGTAACGTTAGATCTAACATTCGGAAACCCGATTTTCCTATCGTTTTTTTGTACATAAAATGTCACATTATGAAAAAGAAATTACATCCATATTTACGAAAAAATTTATAAAATTCAGAAATATCGTACCTTAGACCGCAGTTACCGCTAATTCCTTTCAAATGATGATCGAAACATTGTCATCTTCGATCCTTTCGTTGGTCAACGTAAGTTGCCATCTTGGATGACGTCATCATCCTTACAGACATATTTACCAGTCGCTATAAATCGCAATTTGTGCCGCTGCTTTGCGCTTGCAATCTACGTGCGTGCGTTCGGAACTTGTCGCTCGCATTGTTCGCCAGGATATCGAAAATTCGAATCGGAAAGCATTGATAAAAGCACAACTCATTGAACGTAGAGGGCAACACACGGCTGCCATTTTTTCATCTCCGGCAGAAGAATTAAAAAAAATGTTCTATTAACAGAGATCTTCCCTAAGAACTATCACAACCCTCTGACTCATGGAGATCTAATGCTACAGGGGTATGATATGCACTGCAACTTGGAGGATGGGCATAGAGGAGTTGCTATATATGTTGCTAATGATCTCTGTCATCTCATCAGTGAATGTGATCTACAGTTCAATTTTCAAGAGTCGGTATGGATCTGGATGAGCGCCTTAGAGGATATGAGAAACTGCTGATAGGATGTATGTACAGGAGTCCATCAGTAGACAACCATAAGGAACTGAAAGATGCCTTCACACAAGTCACCTCTGTCAACCCCTCACATGTCCTCATAGCTGGCGACTTCAATTATCCTAACATTGATTGGGATCTTGGAAGGGCAAGGTCACACGCTGAACAAGAATTTATAGAAACTGTTGCTGATTGTTTTCTTTACCAGCATATCAGTGAACATACCAGATACAGAGAAGGACAACATCCCAGCACACTAGATCTTGTATTCACCAATGAGGAAGGTATGATTAACCATGTTGACTATGTGCCTGGTATTGGAAGAAGTGACCATATTGGAATCCTCTTTGATCTGACAGTGTACAGTCCCCAAATCCCTAACTCCACTCCTCATTACCAATTTCACAGAGCACAGTATGAGGAGATGTGTGAAGAACTCGACCAAAACAATTGGGACTCTGCTTTGAATGGTAAAAGTGTTGATGATGCATGGAAGTACTTTTGTGATATCCTGAGAGACAAAATGCAGAAATTCATACCTCTGTCTAAACCGAAACACAGTCGTAAGAAGCAGAGATGGATGACTAAAGAGGCGCTTCGGAAACAGAACCAAAAACATCGTGCATGGAAGGAAGCACAGAGAACCAATCACCCTGTGGACATCATGAGGGCAAAAAGATTGGCAAAAGAGTTGAGAATTATCACCAAGAAGTTATGCAGAAACTATGAGAAAGATATAGCTCACAATGTGAAGTCCAACCCCAAAGCATTTTGGCGGTATGCCCATAGCAAGCTCAATACATCCTGTAGATTAGGGGAAATCAGAGGGCCAGACGGAACCCCTATATCTTCAGATAAAGGAAAAGCAGATGCTTTGAATGAGTTCTTTGCAACCACCTTCACTGATGAAAATAAGACATCCATTCCGTCACTTGCATCAAAGTATTCAGGAAAGCCATTAACTTTCATCTCCATCTCAGAAGATGATGTCTATAAGAAACTAGTGAGTTTGTCAAAATATAAGAGTGCAGGAACAGATGGCATCCACTCATGTGTTTTGAAGGCAACTGCTGTTTCTATCGCAAAGCCCCTTGCCTTGATCTACAATGCATCACTAAAAGAGGGCAAACTACCAAGTGTCTGGAAGGTCAGTCATGTAGTACCTGTGCACAAAAAAGGCAGCAAGGTGGATGTTAGAAATTACAGAACAATCAGTTTGACATCTGTACCTTGCAAAATCCTAAAATCACTAATTCGGGATGAAATAGTTGGCCACCTTATAGAAAATGATCTTCTGTGTGATGAACAGCATGGCTTTGTTCCTGGACGCTCATGTGTGACACAGCTTTTGACGGTTATGGAGGAATGGACAGTGATGCTGGATGTAGGAAGTCCTATTGATGTAATCTACCTGGATTTCCAAAAAGCTTTCGATAGTGTCCCTCATCTGCGCCTCCTCTCCACACTTGAGGCTTATGGTATAGGTGGCGAAATCAAAGCCTGGATAACGGACTTTCTCCAAGGAAGACAACAAAGAGTTAAAGTCAATAATGAATTATCTGACTGGACAAGGGTAAGGAGCGGAGTGCCGCAAGGCAGTATCCTCGGCCCAGCAATGTTTGTACTTTGCATCAATGATCTACCAGACAGCCTACAGGGGAAAGTCAAGATATATGCCGATGACACTAAACTCTATGGCAAAGCCTCCACCAATCAAGACCTCTGTGCTATTCTGGCTGACCTTGATGCACTGGTAGACTGGAGTAATAGATGGCAATTGCACTTTAACTCTCAAAAGTGTAAAGTACTACATGTAGGCCCTGGAAATGTCAAACACTCCTACTCACTCGGAGAAGACGTTCTTGAGCATACCGCAGTGGAGAGAGACCTTGGCATACTGGTTGATGAAGAGCTCAAATTCCATAACCATGTTGCATATGTTGTCAAAAAAGCCAATGGGATACTTTCATGCATTCGCCGCAGTTTTGAATGTAGAGACAAATCTACAATCCCAAAACTGTACAAAGGACTTGTCAGGCCGATCATTGACTTTGGCAACTCTATATGGTATCCGAGATTCAAGAGTGACAGTAAAGCCATTGAGAAGGTACAGAAGAGAGCAACAAAAATGATCTATGCCATCAGAAACTGCACATACACAGAGAGATTAAAAGCACTCAATCTTCCTTCTCTCAAGTACCGCAGAAGACGAGGAGATATGATACAGGTGTTCAAAATAATCCATGGATTTGAACGCATTCCAGGTGATACTTTCTTTGTGTTTGCAACAGGCAACACAAGAGGGCATAGTCTGAAGCTCTCAAAACCCAGATGCTTGACAAAGATCAGACAAGATGTATTCAGCCAGCGTGTCATAAATGACTGGAATTCGCTGCCCGAAGAGGTAGTCACAGCTCAGACAGTGAACAGTTTCAAAATAAGGCTAGACAAGGTGTGGGCAGACCAGCGGTACTGCTCACCCTATGATGTATAAACCATACTAATGTCGAGGACGGTGTAGATTTCCAAGTTAGACTGCTATGAAGATACCTAACTAACGAGAAGGATGAAGGACTTGAACTGGAAGCACGACTGCTGGGATCATTAGCATTCTTCCAGAATCTCGGGTAAAGGTAAATCATCGGTAACGTATATTTTCAATATTTTTTATCAAAAGAAAGATTAGAGTCTAACAAAAATATGGGGCATTCGTTCAAAATGATAATGTCATTTAGAATTTTTTTTAAATAAAAATCTATAAACCCGGTCACTCAAATTGGGAGAAATGATTACACATGCAGGCTCGCACTAACACACTACCGTCGGTCACTCACATGTATTGCGAGGTTAGTATGAGTATACTAACCTCGCACCACGAACCGCGTTTGGCAGTGGATTTCTAACTAGTGGGTCGCGCGTGCTGGGATCTCACTTCTTGGGTCCACAACACACGACTTCTATGGCTTGATTTTTCTGTGCGCGGCGGCATGTAATGAACCCTTGGGTGACCGTCGGTGAATGGGGATGATAGTAAAATGTCAGAAGTTGTTGAATGAATCCCCAGAAACGACGGTTATTCCTGTCTATCCGTGTCCCACCCATGGGTTCATATCATCTCGCGTGCGAAGGAATATCATTCATATGCACGCGACACACACGACACATCCATAAACTACTGGGCTTTCGCCCACATAAAACATCACGCATAATCCGGTATTTCACATTCTGCTATGACACTTACCGAATCATTTAGATCATTCCGTGCCTTCTCTTTGAAGTTTCTTTTAAAAAATATATATATTTTCTTGATCTTTAGTGAAGATTTCACGGAGATAAAAATGTGTCAGCGCGAATATCAATTTTTGCCTTAAGAGGGCGCACGATGTATATTCATATCAAAGACACGACAAGGGAAAGACTAGGCACCTACACTATTTTACACGCAAATCGACGCCAGGCATTACGCTAAGTCCGTAAAGTGTCCAATCTTTTCATTGTATAGACTTTGGTATACCGTATTATTGACGTTCGTTAAAGCCTGTACTGCTGGTATCATTCCAGGCACGTATATTTTTTTCAATTTTTCTTTATTAGTCATCGTTTTAAATTTATTGCAAAAAAGTGTTATCATCGCCAATAATAATCTTGAATTATGTTTTTGAAGGTATTTCATTTATTGGTGCCCATAATTAGTAAATCAATCATGAGAATTGCGCATTCAAAGAATTTAGACACAGTTATAAATTACCGAGGAGCTGAATCAAGGTTGTGAAATTTAATAGCGCCACCAACGGGCTTCCTTGTATTTCCATAGAAGAGACAAGCGAAGTCACTTTCCAGGCCGAGGTAAGCGAAATTTGCTCTTTTTGACCGATTATTATATTCAAATTACATTTTTAATTTTTTAATGTATTGCTACTTACCGGAAAGAGCCCCGGTGAGTAGCGAGGAGTTTCGGCAAATATTACATCAGCAATGAAGCGATGTTTGCCGACTACTTCGAAATCCAGGGTCAAACACGGTCCGGTGTACGAGGTTAGTATATATACTAACCTCGTACTAGTGTGAGTGTCCGTGTCCATCCTCCGGTTATCCTCAAAATTGGTAATTTTGGGCCAGTATCTATTTCCTCACACGTATTATTCACGGCCGATTTCAAAATATTGCATGCATTTGACCTTATATCGGTATATTAATGCTGTTTGACCTGCAACGATCGCATGCGATGTTTTGAAATCAGCCGTGAATAATCATACGTGTGAGGAAATAGATACTGGCCCAAAATCATCAATTTTGAGGATAACCGGAGGATGGACACGGAGTGAAATGCGGGTGAAGAGTAAGAAATTAAGGTTTTTTTTCTTTCTCGTTATATTTTTTTTCTATAATTTTTATAATAACATTTCCATCCCACCTTTGTCACTCGGAATATCCGATCGAGTTCACCGTCCCGAAGGCGAAGTTCGGGCACTCAATCAAGGGTTCATTACATGCCGCCGTGCACAAAAAAAATCAAGCAATAGAAGTTGTGCGTTGTGGACACCAGAAGTGGGATCGCAGCACGCGTGAGTTAGAAATCCATTGCCAAATGTGGTTAATGGTGCGAGGTTAGTATACCCAGTTGTTGTGTGTCCGGACAGGTTGTGTGTCCGGACGCACTCACACAACATGCGAGGTTAGTATACTAACCTCGCACAACGCATGTCATTTCATAATGAATTATGACATTTTCATTCATCACACGAATGTGAGAATATGAAACACGCCTAAATCTTCACAATATACTAAATTTAGTCATCTTAATCTTATAATGTAATCTAATTTTAAAAATCAGCACGAACGTATCTATAAAAATGGATTTTAAACGCTTACCTCCAAATCTCAGCCAGTTACTCCGTCCGATCCTTAATACTGCGGTGGAAATTACGCAAACAACAATCGAAATGCGAATTTTTCCTATCGAACAGTCTAGATTCAAGTCGCCGGCGCATAATAGGAAATCGTACCAAAAAATCAACAGGTTGCATGTCACGTATAATCGCTGATGGCGCTACATCATAAAATAACAGTGAACAGCGAAAAAAATGTGGAGCGCCTAGAACGCAACCAGCAGTACAGCTGATCTGACGTCAACGACACAAACAAGCAAGTTTATTAAATAATATCGCGCGCCCTCTCTGTGCGTATAGAGAGAACCAGCGAATCGGCCCCATGCCTGCTTCGACATCAAGAAAAATCATCGATATAAAGTACCAGAAAGACAGAAAGGAATTGAAATTGGCTTCATATCGTTTGGTAAGTTTCATATCCAAAGCTTATCTCACATTAGGCCAAGAGAATGAAAGTTTTAGATTTGCGTCCACCGCCCGCATGCTCCAAAACCTCCCGCATGAAAATTTCATTATTTCTAAAAAATTTCATTATTTCAAAAAAAGTCATTTCCTTGCTCTCCATCACGAAATTACAAGTTCCAAATCATCGCAGGGCAGTAAATATGCACTTACTACGTGCATACGGTATACCACTGCAGCGCACCTTCGATCTTCGCACAGCTAGCTAGCTGTGGCAAATTGTACAACAGATAGACTGTCTCGGCTCAGCGAATCGGAGATCGCTGATTGGCCAATCGCGCAGATCACGTCATGACTACGTGTTGCCAAAATAATTCCTTCGGACTGCGTGCGAAAGTATCGATAGCGATAACGATATCCGGTCACATTGTCTACGCGGGAAATGGTCTGGTTCGTGATCGGATCGCTCCAGTATTGATCGAAAATTATCGAGACTCGACAATTCATGCATATTCACGAGACGCTCCGAAACCCGGAAATCAATTGACTTTGTACACGTTGCGATAGACTCTACAAACTCCAACGAACACGATGCCATATCGACGCTAATTCGTAAGATTTTGACCGAAAAGCAAGAAGTAATCGAAATTCACTTACCTGTGCGGTATCGGTGAGAAAATAGATCCTCCGAGAATACCTTTCATAATTCACATGAAATATAGGAAAGTGAAATTCTAGGTCGATTTTGGTACGAGGTGATAGAGAATTGCACACTTGTTTTGGTGGAATACTGTGTGGGGCTATGGAAGGCTTGCAATGCGCATGCTTACATGTACTATATTTTCATTCATAAATTGGCTCTCAGCAGTGGCTAGATGACGTCATGTAATAAGCAAAATGCACACGCCCGCTAGACAATGAATAATGAAAAAAAGCCTCATGTCATTTGAAAAAATTTTGGACGCAAATCTAATACCTTACTTCTCATGGCCTTAAATAGGTATCTATTTCTAATTTTTACAATAGACGAATAAACGTATTGCAAGTGCCGTGCCAGTGGTTATCCTGTGCACAGCGGTGGTAATGTACCCGTGGGTGGTCCGGACGATCAATTTTAGAAAGTCATTTGGAAAAAATTACAAGCGAAGTTACATCAATTTTTAGTACAAAATGTTAGAAAATATTATTTATACTTTTTATAGAGAACAAAATAGAGGATGATTACAACTATTGAATTCATATTGGCCTTCATATTTTTAGTGTAATCTTAAGACAAAAAGGAAGGCTTCAAAAATATAAAGTGTCCGGACACCCGACCCCCCATCCTATACCACCCAAGGGTTCATTACATGCCGCCGCGCACAGAAAATTCAAGCCATAGAAGTCGTGTGTTGTGGACCCAAGAAGTGAGATCCTAGCACGCGCGACCCACTAGTTAGAAATCCACTGCCAAACGCGGTTCGTGGTGCGAGGTTAGTATACTAATACTAACCTCGCAATACGTGTGAGTGATCCTATACTAATTCTAACCTCGCAATACGTGTGAGTGAAGTTTGGGTAGGTGGAGTGTAGTGTAGCGGTACCGTACGCTGCCCAATCGTCGCTCAGTTTACGTATTTTCCTTTATGTTTCATTCAATTAGCTATGATACCCTTTCTTCTTTATGTCAACTGAAAGAGAAAAGACTGGAAAATTGTTTCATAGGATAATAATTATATGTCTTCAAAGCACCGCTGTGTAATTCGCCGTTTTCGGCACCCCTTGCGCCTGTCCCATTCGCCGCTCACCACTGCCCTAACTCCGCTCACTTAGCGCGCGCATTCATACATGTAGTTTATAAGGCCTGATACTGTCTAACCCTTTTTTCTACCCTTTTTTCTTGCACTTCTGAGTGAGAAAGTGTGTAATTTTGTTGTGATTAAATGTACTGTAATACAAGTTTTATAGTACTATACACTGTATAAAATGTTTCTTTCGCCAAGTGCAATTATTTTTAGGGCCTCAAACTTTTTGTTACTGATCTACGCCTATATATCATTTTTTTTTATCCTCCAAACTTTATTCCGTATTTTTTATAAAATACATATTTTCAAAAAACCTTTCCCGACAAACTTTTAACTGATTTCAATTGTCTAATAATATGAATATGATTCTAATCCATTCATGAATTTTATGAGTATATCATTATTTATTTATTTATTTATTTCGGAAATGAAAAGTATATGAAATTGGAACAATTAATGTAATACAACATTAACAGAGTATAGATTGAGCACCCACTGGATCAAATAAATTACTGTTGTCAATAAAGACCATGACCCTAACCAGTGCTATAATAAGGGTGCTTACATAAAATCGGAAGTGGATAAAAGAGTCAGCATGAACAAAAATGTTATATATAATAGAATAACATGCTTGATATAGTTAAGTTAACTTAATTAACTTAAAATATCAATATTGATGAATTTACATTCTTATAAATAAAACGCTATAAAGCTCTTTTAGCACATTCGCCATTCAAAGTAATCATTTTCGCCACTCATCCAACTTGAGTGCCCCCCCCCCCCTTGTTGTCCCTTCCGCTCATCGCCCCCTGATGCCATTGACCATTGGGTGATTTCAAGTACGGTGTTGAAATCTGGTGTTGGTGTTGTGACAACACTAGCCACAACACCGTACTTGAAATCAGGCTGGTGTTGGGATTGACCTCGGAAAATATGACGTATTTCCGGCAGATCGTGTTGAATGCTGGTGTTGAATGTCGTCTGCTGAACCCAGCACTGCGGCTGGTGTTGACGATCTACGTGCAATTTCCCCATTCACCAACACCAACCCCCAGGGATTGGGAAAATCATGATTTCAAGTTCGGTGTTGGTGTTGGTGTTGGCAATCTCAAGCTCTTGAACAGGCGGCGAACACGATGAAACATCCCCGTAAAATTAGCTTTTACAGTTTAGCTATAAAGTACAAATCATTTGAGCTGTATATATTTTGATGAAGAATAATGTTCACTCTTTTGAATTCTTGAATTAATTAAAACATTTGTATTCTGAACGATGAGCATTTAATGCATTTCTCTCAGATTTCATTTTCGTCGTCGAGACTTCTCGCGTGGAGTTTAGATGATTTAGCAGCGCAGCGCAGAGGTGTGACGTCATGTGCTATCGATAACGCAATCGGTATCATTCCTCTGAACCCAGCTCGGTGTTGGAGCTCGGTTCAGCGGCCTTTTTACGCTCTCAACACCAACACCGAACACCGAACTTGAAATCACCCATTGATTTCCATTATTTTTTTTTTTTTTTAGAAATAATTATTTGCATCCTCCTTCAGGTTCTAATTCAAATTTGTTGCTTTTACACTGTCTTGACTCATTATTTATCAAGTATGTATTCGTGTATCCCACTTTTTTGTTTACTCTTTATTACTTTTTCTTGTCGTATTGATATTTTATGGGACTCTCACTGCATATTCTTTGGAGCCTTCAACCAACAAGCTTTGCTTTTACTTTTAGCTCCCTCATATCCACATCTCTCATTTTCTTTCTTTGTCATAATTTTAGAACCAATTACAAGAATACATTCTAGTACTTTTTTCTATTGTTATATTATGTATACATTTAATATTTTAACGATGTTTATTTATGCTTATCTATGAAAACTTGTATTGTATAATATTATTGTTTGTATTGAATTCTTGATTTTTTGAAAATGTGAAATGTTGATGTGCATAAACCTTGAACCCTGAACTCCGATAATATTTTTGGGGGATTCCCTTATATTGACTTTCATTTAAAAAAAGCTCATCTTGAAAAACAACAATAAATATTTAATCACCTCGCTGGTTTAAGTTCATATTCGAACTCCCGTCAATAATAGGAGAGGGAAAAAGGCACTCAAGAAAATTCTATTTGTTCAAAATAAATTGGTCAATTTAAATCCTGTTCCGTTTTCAAACAAAACACAATAAAAAAAGGAAATCTCCAGAAACATGACAAAGTTTCATCTATTCAAATCAATCAGGAAACTACTGACCGAGTTCAAAAGGCCTATATAGGCCCATTAGTGGGAGATTTTTTCTTATTTATTCATTTAAATTCTTTATTTTATTTAGATTTTTAGATATGAATCAGATAGGCATGCAGATAATGCGTATGGGCCTAACATAAAATATATGTATCATTAGGCTCATAAGTTATCACATATAGGCCTAATTACACATCTATTTGAGGTGACGTGTATAAAATCCTTGTTTCATTCCAATTAAATTATCCATAAATTTCATACTCTGAGTAAATAATATTGATAATCATCAAAATATGAATACGCCACATAAAAAACCAGTATTACGATCGATAATAGCCTAGAAGACATGCCAGGGGCCGCGGAACCGGGGGAGGGGCTTCACCCCAGAACAAAAAAAAACTATCCCTATATCTCCAAGTTGTTTGTACGTCGGTATTTAGTGATAAACATCGAAGTCTCATTTTTTAGCATTGATGACCCTACGATTCATTATATAGCAAGATAATTTTTGTAAAACTTTTTCCCACACACTTTGGACTGGGACAATGATTACAATTAAATCTCGAAATATTTCTGGTGACTCAGTGACAAACTCTTATGATCATCTTTCAACATTTCTGTAAACATCAGCTTATCTGCCTGCTCCATGATAAATCGTTGACGACCGAGGGGCTTTTTTTGCCGTCACCCTCAGCTAAAGGGAGAGAGAGGGGGAGATAGAGAAGAAATCATAGGAGAAGTGAGAGAGGAAAATGTAAAAGAGTATAAAGAAGAAAAAATGGCCGCGTCGCAAAAAATACAACGGAAGAGGTATCAATCGAGGCCGGAATAGGAAAATAATGAAATGAAAAAAAAAGATTAAGAGGAAGGAAAATAAAAGGAAGAAGACAAGACGAAAATGAGAGTTGGGGGACTGACAAATACCTGTACCCTTCATTTAGAACAAAATAACTATTCAGCCTGCGCTTCGTGCCCGCATTGCCCGTTTGTTTCATTATTCATGTCTTGTTTTCAAGTCATTCTCGGTTTGTAAGATAAAACATCATTACAAAAGTGCTTAAAATGTCTCATTTTTTCTCTGAATCAGGGGCGGAAATCTTTCCCAAAAAGTAGGGGGTGAGGCAAGGGGCTGGAAAATTTGACAAGCAAAAAAAATTTGTTCATGAATTTATATGACACTCGATCTCTTTTCGATCTCTTTTAAGACTGACTTTATTATTCATGCATTACAGTTATAATCTGCTCTAGCTAACATAATGAGCATAATAATATAGGCTGATCAATCGAGCTGATTTCTCTTAGAAAGTTGTACAAGCAAATATTACCACTATTTTTATTGAAGCGATGTTTCTTATGAGGTAGGCCTATACTGAATTATGACCTGAAATAAATTCAGACATTCCTACATTGTTTACTCTTAATTTTTATCTCATATTAAATTCACGAGTTGAATTAGTAGAGTAATCAGGCGTTACCATGGCAACATACCATTACCATGCATTCAAATGAACTTATATCCATGCAGAACACTCTGTTGTTTTCGATATTTAATTCAAATGAATTAGTCAAACCTATATAAATTTTGGCATTTTCATTGTCATTTTCCACCATTCATCTTTTCCCACCATAATGTTGATTTATGATGGCAATTCAATAAATGCCCCCAACGTCATTGGCCAAAGTTCATTTACCTTAAATTACCTTTGACCGTGGCATGACCTGAAACTCACTATAGGATTTTCACTGACTCCCTTATTTCTAAGTTTCATGATAGGCATTGATAGCTATAAAAACCTGTAGGCCTATTTCAAACTTATGATTACATTTCACAAACATATCCTGTTTTAAGATTTCAATGTTTACGACGCCGCCCGCGCGGCGCCGTCGGAAAAAGCGGCGCCGTCTCGGCAGGCAATCAAGACAATTGTATTTTTCTGCGGGAAAGATAAGCCGTTACCATGGCAATGGATCTTTTGCAAATACTTTGATGACTTGATAGGCCTATATCTAGAAATCGAATTTGGAAGGCTTAAGAATGATAGATTGGACCATTTAAATTGACAGGGTAATGTGCCATATATATAGGCACAATATGTTATTTTTTAAAAACATATTAATCAGTTGCCATGGCAACGGCGGAAGGAGGCATTTATGAAACTGGCAACAAGCGGATTCATGTTCAGCACCATCAAAATAGAGGAAATGACACAAAAAATCAGATTCTAAAGAAAAGTCTACTTGAAAAATTATGACAATTCCGTTTAGGCCCTATACTCTTACAATGATTATCATACACAATCAGGGTGAGCGGAGTTAGGGCAGGCTGCTATCTCAAGGTATGCCCTCGCTAATTCATTCACACAACAAATATTCATTCTAGAAAAATTTGTCATGACGACATATCAGGATCTCCCGCACCTACGACTCTCACATTTTCTTTCATCATATAAGAATATAACATTTTTCACTGTTTTTAGGAGTTTTTAAAGTGATTGAAAAAAAACGTAATTTGGTGCAGTTGCGGTACCGGTACAGTTGATCGAAGTTCAAACAGTTATCGGGTTACATTTAAAGCAGTATTTCACGATGAATTATAAATTTAAAGGGATTGATTTTATTTTTCCACACTTGGTTTTTTCATGTAATGGTCTCCTCTTGGCAGTAGAGGCGCTGGTCCAAAAATTGGGATTGTCCCAGAAAACAAGGATATCCTCATAAACCAAGACAAATCATGTCTTGATATTAAATTGAGACTGTCCTTGTTTATTATGGGGACGTTTTTTTTTCACTTCCCCCTACGGGACAAAGACAGCAATTACGGGAATTGAGAGTGCTAAAAATAGATTCAGTGACCTCAATTCCCCCCAGTTCACCGTCTATTTTTCATGACTTACTGTCTTCCAATAATCTTGTTATGAAACCCGATATGTTTACATTGACTAGCACACTTGAATGGTGTCGGCACTTGACAGGTGAATGAACTTTCCTAGATTTCTTGTGTGAAGAAATCCTTATAAACTGAGACAGTCCCTGTAAACTGGGACGATCCCAATTTTCTGACCAGCGCCTCTACTGCTTGGCTGCTTAATTATGCGAGTATACTAAACAATAAGGAATTTGGGACGAATTTAAAATGATAATCATAATAAGCAGCGTGCGCATCGCGCTTTTTTCAAGTGAGGGTGAGCGAGAATTGGGCAGCGTCCGGTACCGGTACCTACCGGTACCGTAGGCGTAGTGAAGTGGAGTGGAGCCTGCACGAACTTCGCTCGAGCCTCGAGGTGATGATGCCAACTCATCTAGATACTAGATCTAACTTATTTGTTTCGGACCAGAAGTGATCTATAACTACTTACACTTCTGCATTTCTTCTTTCCTTCTCCATTTATTGTAATTCTGTGCATAACTCTTATTAATGCCGAATTCCACTGTTTCATCAGCCATGGTCTGGATTTTGGAACGAAACATGTTCGGAATCTCGTCAACTACGGTGTCGCTGTTATACAAGAAAACAAAATAAAAATGAAAAACTTCTTTTTATACCCCCAAATAAATACTGACCTAGAATATTCTTAACGCAGGTATGTCATGCTGCAGGGCCCTGGGAACGATTTTTACTCAATTTTTTACTCATAATTATGGGACCCACATGAATTCCACTTACCCCAAATGGGATTCATCTAGCGTTTGCACCCGGGTTCCCAAATAGGTTCTGAATTATTCGCCCAGAGGGCCAGGGCTGGGGCCAGTCAAATATTGCTGAACACATGCGTGACCCAGGAATTTCCAAAAAAACCCTAAACGAGTTTTTCCCTGTGTGCAAAATACCCCCCTAAACAAGTTTTTTTGCAGGTTATATTTTCACATTTTGGCCCCTCAACAAGTTGTCGCCAATATGACCTGGGGGCCGGGGGGCCATACCCTAAACACGTTTGGCTAGTCTTTAAAAAAAAAAAAGCCTTGGGGAAAAAACATACCATAAATACGTTCGACCCCATGACTGACCATTGACCAGTCTTTCAAAACCACCCTTTTTCTTAAAAATTTGTGTTTTTGATACCCTTAACGAGTCCACGCGCAAACCGCGTCCAAAACTGAAAAAAACACCCTAAACACGATTTTTGGTGTGTACAGCAATATATATTTGACTGCTCCCCGCCCCCCCCCCCCCCGGGCCAAAGGGACCACTTACATTGACGAGTAGATACCATGCATGCGGGACCAAAAAACACGTAAAAATTATGTCTTTTGACGTACGTAAAGTAATATTAAGGGTGTCAAAAACACTAAAATAATTTTTAAAAAAAGGTATCTACATGTATATCGCTAGGAAAGCTACGTGTTTAGGGTCAGATTTGCGAGGGTATAAACTAAAATGTTTTATAAAGGATGTACCAGTACTTTTTGCCGGACTTTTTGCCCCGTCAATTCCGTGTTGAGTCCGAATTGCGCAAGGTGTGGGAGGTTGGGCTGTATACCCAATGATGTAGTTAAAGGGGAATCCAGCCTTGGCCATTGAATGATGTGTTGGGAAGGAGAAAAATAAATTAAACAGAATGATGAAAATTTGAAAGAAATCGGACAAGCAATAAGAAAGTTATAGCTGCTTTAAAATTGAGATCACTAATACTATGTAGATTTCAAATTGGCAACTGGGTAAGTAAATTATGACAAGGGGCAAGGACAACTTTCCCATAGGCCATGTACTTTATTATCAGGGATTTGTGGTTTTCTCCTAAGTACCCATTCCCCTGTGGTAGTAATCTAAATATAACCCAGGTAGTATATTGTTTTATGTCCTCATGAAAGAAAAATATAATTTGAAATAAAACTTTTTGGAAAAATTACATTTTTAGCCATAATATGTATTGGAGTACATGGAAGAGTAGTCCTTGCCTTACATCACTATATGACATCCCATATGCGGCCAATTTGAAGTCCCCATGGGTATAGTAATTACCAATATTTACAACTTTTAAAAATTCATAACTTTCTTGTTGTTTGTCCATTATTGTTCAAACTTTGACCTATCAACTTGTTTGATTTTTATTTTTCTTATAAAAACAAGTTTTTATTTGGGTTGGATTTCCCTTTAAGGTAAAACCGACGACCGCGTACGTCCGTGACATAACTAAAATATCGCTGTTTAGGGGTTCAATTCAGGGAATATAGGCATTCAATACACCTTTTATCATGAAAATCAAAGCGAGCGTGAAGCGCGAGCTTAAACTGTTTGATATACCGATAGAAAAAGAGTCAATTTCAGCTCTATATTTCAAGCACTTTGTAGGAAAATTGTGAGGTGGATATGGATCGCGCTAAACGAGCTGATATTTTTTATTATAATTACTTTGAGTTTTGACATAGGACCGGGACGGCTCGGTGTAAAAATGGCAGAGGTAAAAATGGCAAATGTAAAGTAGGCAGAGGTAAAAATGGCAAAGGTAAAAAAGGCAGAAGTAAAAATTGCAAAGGTAAAAAAGGCAGAGGTAAAAATGGCAAAGGTATAAATGGCAGAGGTAAAAATGGCAAAGGTAAAAAAAAACAGAGGTAAAAATGGCAGAGGTAAAAATGGCAAAGGTAAAAATGACAGAGCTAAAAATGGCAAAGGTAAAAATGGCAAAGGTAAAAAAGACAGAGGGGAAAAATGGCAAAGGTAAAAATGGCAGAGGTAAAAATGGCAGAGGTAAAAATGGCAAAGGTAAAAATGACAGAGGTAAAAATGGCAAAGGTAAAAAAATACAAGCTCTCTGATTATATCATTGGCTAAGAGCAAATTTTTTCACTGACAAATGAAACAAGCTATCTGATTGGCTAAGAGCAAATTGTTTCACTGACAAATGATACAAGCTATCTGATTGGCTAAGAGCAAATTATTTCACTGACAAATGATATGAGCTATCTGATTGGCTAAGAGCAAATTATTTCACTGACAAATGAAACGAGCTATCTGATTGGCTAAGAGCAAATTATTACAAATGAAACGAGCTATCTGATTGGCTAAGAGCAAATTATTTCACTGACAACTGATACGAGCTATCTGATTGGCTAAGAGCAAATTATTTCAGTGACAAATGATACATGATGCATGTTTTTTAAGGAGGTGTGTGAAATTATGATTAAAGATAATAGTAATATAAATACATTTTCAAGAATTTGTTCGATGGTCTTATAATAGACTTATACATGTGTACAGTTATTTATTTATTTCACCAAAAATTGAAATGATTGTGAAAGTTTAACATGTTTAAGGTATTCATTAAGAAAGTTATAATTATTATGTATGTTTTATCTTGTTCATATTTTAGATCATTTAACATTTCAAGTATTTGCTAAAAACATTTCATGTATATATTTTTGCGATGATGTGTAAAGCCTCTGTGTTAGAACGAATTGTACATCTTGAAATGTTTTATATTTAATCAATTAAGCATCTGAGAATTTGAGCATTTATATTGTGACATTTGGTGTATCATTTGAATTCTGAACCTGATATTTAGAATTAACTTTTGAACGCTTACAATATGTATGCTAGCAAGATAGAGCCACGCCCAGAATCATTGCTACCGAAGGGACCTAAACCCGTTTTCCTTCGTCAGTGCAGACGATGTGAGGAATACTCGAGGATAGGGCTCTCTCGTCGGAGGAACTATACATTTACCTGTCAAAAGTTGTTTCTACCGAAAACATCACAGGAATTCAGCAGATACGCCGACTATGGAGAGTTTATCTCAACTCACACGACGAACGGGTAAAGCCCATTGCGGATGGTCTACCCATTCGAGGGGCGATATCCCATCTATGATGTAAATCCATTCACGAGACTGAGAGATGAAAACCTTACAAAAATCATCATCAAGGACATCCCCCTATCAGTCGGCGATGAGCTCATCAAAGCTGAGCTCCAACCTCCAAGGCTATGAAATGCGACATACCAGGGGACATTCTGCGCCAAAAACTACGAGTTAATAATATTGGCAGTTAACATCATGTCTGAATGGTGACAGAGTCCTGCACATCAGCCATCCTACAAAGCCCCTCCCAGAAAGATAACCTTCGGAGGTACCTTCATGCATGGGGCGAGTCTACGGCCCCCCGGGGGGGGGGGGCACTCAGTATATAATGCATATAGTGGGTATGTGCCGCGGAGGGGACGTACCCCCATTTTTACACTCAAATTTCCGTTCCAAGGCATAGCATTTTTGTCTTATTGAGAAAAAGAACAAAGAAAGCCGCTCCATGCAGGCATATAGTATTTCCTTCTTATCGAGAAAAAAAAAGAAGAAAGAAATCCGCTCCAAAGCTTCGCATATTTTTCGTTACGCCGTTCCGGTCGCATTGATCTGCTACAATTTTGGTGAAAAGCGGCCGTAGAGCGCTTTTCGACCATCGCCTAAGCGCGAGCGCACCCGGCGGAGGCCGCGCTAGCTGCGTCATGCACGATTGCCCGTTCCATAGCTATGCATACGCACTCACAGACATACGGAGATCCGTTCCGAGGACCCCCGTTTTCACAAACATTTGTAGTTCCCAAGCCCGTTCCGAGGACCCTCCTTTTTACAATAAGCCCGCTCCAAGGCCCCCGTTTTTTTGCCTCGCCCGCGGCACACCCCTACCACTTTTTTGGTCGAGTGCCCCCCGGGGGGGCACGTACAAAGTCAGTGCCAGCAAAACGAGAATGTGCTACGTAACGCCCGGGATACCGCAACAGTCATCCTAGATGATGTCGATCAACCGAGATCAGCCGACATGGATCGAGAAAGCGAAACATGTTGAAAAGAAACACCAAGCAACACTCGCGGACTTCCTGCGTCAACAACCTTCGCTCCCCATGAATGATCATCGTGAGAAAGCGTCCGTCGATACCGTAGCTACGTATGCATCCGACTCCGCAATTCAATATGTTGGCTCCACTAGCGTACCTACGGGGGGGGGCAGTCTGCCCCCCCTGACGAGCCACAACCCATACAAAAAACATATCCCTGCCCCCCTGACGAGCTTGAAAGACCTTTTTTGCCCCCCCCCCCTCTGACGAGCTTTAAGACCTTTATTGCTCCCCCCCCCCCCCCTAACGAGCTTGAAGACCTTTTTTTTTTTTTTTTTTTTTTTTTTTGCTTTTCAATTTTTTTTCCGGTACAAAAACCTTAATTTTGATTGAAGACCTTTTTTTTTTTTTCTTTTTTTTTTCTTTGCTTGTCAATTTTTTTTGCGGCCGATTTTGCCCCCTGTGGAAAATCCTAGGTACGCCACTGGTTGGCTCGCAAGCGGCAAGAAAGAGAATAAGAAAAGTGAAAGTAATCAAAGGTGCAGTGATGGAAATAGCGCTGATGATGAAAGTGAAAGTGATCAATCCATCGTATCACCTGAAAGCCCACCAGTCAGGGCCGTAGCTAGAGGGGGGGGGGGGGTATGGGGGGTGTGACACCCCCCCCCCCCCCCAACATTCGTGGCAGTCGGCAAAATCATGTACCAGTTGGCAAAATGGAGGATAGGGTAGAAAAAGAAAGAAAGAATGAGAGAGAGAGGGGGGAGAGGGGGAGAGAAAGAAAGAAAGAAAGAAAGAAAGAAAGAAAGAAAGAAAGAAAGGAAAGAAAAGGAAAGAAAAATAGGGGTACTAACTTCGAAGAAGGTTACGACTTTTGGAGTAAAGACAACCAATTGGCAAATCCAAGTCCCATGTAGCCAGGCTTAGAGCCCTACTAGTCAGCAAAATAGACAAAAAACAGGAAGCTATAATAACACACAAAGTAAGCCCCCGGTCCTCCCCCAATATAAACAAGCTTGTTAGTTTGCAAATTATACCACAATTATTGACGATTTAACAAACACATTAGTTTGTAAAATTAGAGGCAAGACTAGGTACATAAATATTGGGTGGGATGAATTTCCAAGGTTTAAGTTGAATAATCAAAGCCAAAGTATAGTTGGCAAATTATAAAGTGGGCCTATTAAAGTGGCAGAACACTATACGCTCTACCAGTCAGCAAAGTGATGTACAAGTACTGCCCCGTTTCAGATCTGAAAAGAATAGAACACATGACTTAAAAAACTGGTAACTCTGCAGTTGGCAAATTCATGAAGACAAGTCTACAACTCGTAGACTTGTCTACAAGTTTGCAGTTGGCAAAAAACACAAAAATGTTCTAAGTTATTTTTACTAAACATTTTTTTTTAAATTTATGGTGTCAGAATGTGCTTAGGGTGGGGATGGGGGCAGGTTGTGGTTGCATCATTCCTGGTGCTCGCATTGTCTTACTAATGAGATATATAAGTCCTGTTGTATTTTAAGTCCATAAAGATTATGCACCAAACTATCTCCTCGCACTTCAAGTTATCATTGTTTCATGTCGTGACATATGCTTTTTTCATGACTATATGCTTAAAGTGATTGCCCCCTTTAAGGCCTTAATAAAACATTTCCAGTCTGTGCTTACGTTCGCATTGGTGTGGACCGATATAGATACCGGGCTGGTGTTAAATCAACACCGGCGTTTTTGCAGTGCACGAATTCCTAAAGACAGTCCTTAAAATGTCCCTTTTTCCGATCTAATTATAACAAATTTTCAGCTCGCGCTTCGCGCTCGCATCACTTAATTAGTGAAATAGTAAATTCCTACAAACAAGCCATAGAATACCCCTCTTCAGGTCTGAATTTCAAAAATTGTCAGCTCGCGCTTCTCGCCCGCAATATTTCATTAGTGAAATACGTATCATGTTCATGATTACAATGACCACAAAAAGAGCTTCATGTGCCAGTGTAATTCTAACAAAATCAGCAAGCGCTTGGCGCTCGCATTAGATGACTATGATGAGATACGTATATACGCACTTCATAAATTCCAAAAGATAGTCCTGAAAATGTCCCTTTTTAGGGTTAAGTTATACAAACAATTTCAGCTAGCGCTTCGCGCTCGCATTGTTTGTTTTGTAAGACAGGTACGTATCATGACTACAAAACTTTGCTTATAACTCCCATTCTCCGATCTCTCCATTGGCTACCAGTTGATAAAAGAATTATATTCAAAATTTTGTTGCTAGTTCATCACTCTGTCTACTCTGTTTCCCCCTTATACCTGTGCAACTCAATTTCTCGATATTGCCCGACACGAAGTCTTCGTTCTTCATCAGATACATTGTTGCTTCAGATACCAAGAACCAGACACACATGGGGGGATAGGGCTTTCTCTGTCATGGGTCCAAAACTCTGGAACGAACTCCCGCTACGAATTCGACAGTTGTCTTCTACAGAATCATTCAAATCCCAACTAAAAACCTATCTATTCCCCTGAAATGATTAATTTAATAATTTAATTTGCCTTGTCCAGGAGATATTTTATTTTATTATTCTTTCTTTTTCTCTTTCCTTTTTTTTTTTTTTTTTTTTTTTTTTCCTAAGCGCCATGAGCACCTTAATGTGGACCTGTGCGCTATACAAATAACCACTATTATTATTATAATGTCCCTTTTTAGGACTGAATATCAAACATTTTCAGCTCACACTTCGCGCTCGCATTATTTGATCACTAAGATACATATCCGTTTAATGGCACAGTCCTTAAAATGTCTCTATCAGGTCAGTATACCTGGCAATTGAGCGCGCTTCGCGCGCCCACTTAATGACTCTAAATTTTTGCTGGTGCCCCCCCCCCCCATGCCGTGACCCACGGTACGCCACTGTTAGCAGTAGCACTCTTGAAATTTTAGTTGAGACATCTTGCACAAAAGGTCAATTCAAAATTAACAAATCTTTGATTATGATATTATTAATGCATAGGGTATATCATTATACTGCAAGTATAGCAACTACGGCACACTAGCCTTTCTATTTTGATCCAAAATGTTTATTTTTAAAGTGCAAATATCTTTGTATATCTTTGTATAATTTACCTTAAAGTATTCACCAAATGCCACTAATTCAATTCTAAAAATTCAAAATCTTTTAGCATGTGATTATTGTAGGGGGGGGGGCACATCCCCCATCAGACCCCCCCCCCCCTGTGCTCACGTTGGCGCTGTCACGCCAAATTTAGTTGGCAAATTTAGCTGGTACACCCCCCCCCCCCAACAAAATGCTTCTGGCTACGGCCCTGGACGGAGTGGGCGCAACCGGACACGGAGATGGTGATGGTAGTCCGCCAGACACAGCAGTAGGTGTCAAGATCGACGGGGCAGATGGGGTGTTCGGGTAACTCCGGGTTCGAAGATCATCTTCCACCGTCCTCGGTGGCAAGGGCCGATGGACCGGAGTGTAATGCCGTAGAAACTTGCGATTCCTTAGTGAGATCCGGCCGGATCCATCAACACGGACTAGGTATTGGTCATGCTGCCGTACTTCAATCACCACGCCGGTCTATTGTCCCATTTCAGAGGATGCGGCCCTGTTTGGTTCTGAATGCGGACGTGGTTGCCAACAACTAGTGGAAGAAGCCGTTTGGTGTGTTCCTTCCAGCGTTCTGCTCCCTTCATGTGACGGTTGCGAAGGGCCTCCTCCCTTGCCTGTAGGGTCTCGCACCAGGTGTCGGCTCAGTGTATTTGCCAGGGGCAATAGGAATAAAGTCCTGGATCGGGTGGCCAAAGACACACATGGCTGGGGATAGCTTCGTGTCCCTGTCTGGGGTGTTGCGATACTGAAGTATCGCCCGTTGAAAGTGATCTGTATCAAGGGAACCAGTAGTGCCCGTGTTGCTCATGATAAGGCGCTTAATGGTCTTCACAGCAACCTCAGCTCGACAGTTGCTGTGGGGAAATGCAACAGAGGCAAGACGATGATGGATGCCCCAATCCGAAAGGAAACGACGCGAAGCTACCGCTGTGAACTCAGGGCCACCATCAGAAGCCAGCTCGTCGGGAATGCCGAAGGTAGCGAAGACACGACGGAGACATGTGTTGACTCCATTCGCCCCATGTGCAGACCGTTCGACGATTTGCCAGTTCGAGTACCTGTCCACTATGACCAAATAGTTGCATCCTTTGTAATGAAAATAGTCTGCACAGATACACTGAAAGGGGAAGGCCGGCGAGATCAGGGGAGCCGGCGGTGCACTGGGATTGGATGGGGCTATCCGGTTACACTGAGTGCATCCTCTATAGAAAAGATGGAAAAAATAAAATATGAGTTAGATGCCTGGTATAAATATAGATGTAAAGGTGCGTTTGTGAGATCTAGGGATAAATGGCTAGAGCATGGTGAAAAGTGCACGAAATATTTTTTACAGTTGGAAAAAAGAAGAAGTGTTAAAAAAGAAATAAATTGTGTAGAAATTAAAGGTAAAAAAGTACATGACGGTGAAAAAGTTTTAGAACACAATCATATTTGATTATTATAAAAATCTGTATAAAGGGGATTGCAATCAAGATCAAGAGTTCGATGAATATTTTACAGAATTAAAATTAAACACTTTATCAGAAGAGCAAGCAAATTTATGTGAAGGTTTATTAACGGAAAGGAAGTGTTTTGATATACTCATGTCAATGAACACGAACAAAGCCCCAGGTAGCAATGGCCTGAGTGCAGAGTTTTACAGGTGCTTTTGGAATGATTTAAAAGATAGGTTAATTAGTAGTTTAAATACTGGTTATGAGGAGAAAAAAATATCATCCTCCCAAAGTCAAGGTGTTCTCACATTGTTATATAAAAAGGGTAATAAAGCTCTATTAGAAAATTGGAGACCAATATCACTCCTTAACATTGATTATAAAATAGCTGCAGGTGCATTGGCAAAAAGAATGAAACAAATTATTCCGCATATTATTTCGGATGATCAATCGGGATTTAGGAAACATAGGTCGGCATTAGAGAATTAGAGACTTGTACAAGATGTTATAGACTATTGTAAAATGAATAATCAATCAGGTGTTATCATGTACATAGATTTTCAAAAAGCGTTTGATAACGTTAGACACGATTTTCTGTTCACTACTTTACGTAAGATGCAATTAAAAGAGTAATTCATTCATTGGATACAAACGTTTTAGACAAATGGTAATGTCTTGAACAATGGTTGGTTGTCACAAAAAAATTATTTTAATCGAGGTGTAAGGCAGGGATGCCCGTTGGCGGCTCTGTTGTTCTTGGTAATTTCTGAAATATTAGCTCAAAAAATTAAACAAAATCCATTTATTACAGGTATAGCTGTACCAACTAAGGAAATATCTCTAGCCCAGTACGCCGATGATACTATAGTATTCGCCAATGGAACAAATTCTGTACAAAATATAATGACTGAGATTAATCGATTTGGAAATATATAGCAGGGCCGAAAGTTAATTGGTCTAAATCTAAAATAATGAAGTTAGATGAAAATATAGAGTTAAATGACCTAGAATGCACGGTCGATCTAGTAAAATGTCTTGGAATATATGACTTACTTTGGGAAAATATCTGTCATTAAGATTTTAATTGCATCACAATTTGTTTATGTTGCTTCGGCAGTTCCTGTGCCCGATTATATTTCAAAGGCATTGAATAAAAAATTATATACATTTTTATGGAATTCCAAAAAATAAAGTTAAGAGAAATGTATGTTTAAACAAAGAAATTGATGGTGGGTTAAACATGGTTGATATGAAAGCCAAATTTTCATCACTCCGATTAGCATGGATTTATAAATATATGGATGAAATAAAGGGAGCATGGAAAACTCTTTTTACCTATTGGACAAATAACATTGGTGGTTTTCCATTATGTTTACATTATAATTGTAATAGTGTAGACATTGTTAATTAAGGGAAAATGTATAATCTACCCTCCTTTTATATCGATTTTCTATACGTTTGGGCAAATTTGAATTAACCAGAATTTTTTAAAAATAACTGATATTCCAAAACCAGTTTTATGGAATAACAGTAATATAAAAATACAAAATGAAACACTAAATTTTGATAAATGGGGGAAATCTGGTGTATTGATGGTAAATCATGTTATAAAAGAAGGGAAATGGAAAAACCTCAATACAGTATTTGATGATTTTGAAAACAGAAAACTATTATACAATTTTGAACTACAAAAGTTGAAGAAAGCATTTCCAACACCTGGCTGGAAAATAGATCAAATGCACAACAAAAGGAAATAACGATTATACCTAATCTTATTGAAATATCAAATGGTGATTTAATTGATGTAAATATCTTGAAAGCTAGACATCATCATTATTATTTAGAACAAAACAGAAGCATCTTTCATTATGTTTTGGCAAAATTATTTGGGACTTCAGATAGAAATTAATTGGGACAAAGTCCTGTATTTTAAACTTAAACAAATGAAAGATAACAAGGTTAGATAATTTAATTTTAAGCTTCTGCATAACATACTTCCGTCCCAATCAAATTTATTTAAATGGAGTTTAAAAAATGATGATAAATGTAATCTTTGTTTACTTAAGGGAACAATTATGCATATGTTGATAAAATGTGAAAATACAAAACCTCTATGGAAAATGGTAGAAGATACAATTCTTTCTGTTTCTAAAGTACAGGTCTGTGTTAATGAAAATATAGTGATTTATACAGGAACCGAAATACTGGTTAATTAATATCATTCTCAATTTTACACAATACACCATTTACAGAAATTATATTGAAACGAGTATAAAAAAGGTTATTACTTTGTTAATGTAAATAGATTATGGATGATTTTGAAAATGAAACTAAGATGGTATTTAAGTTCAAAATATGTTACCAAAAATAAGAATACAAAAGAAATCGACAATCGATTGATTAATTTGATTACTGTATATACTTTGTGGTTTGTAAATTGTATTATAGAGATGTAAATAAAGTTCCTCGAAACAGGTTTAAAGAGAAAAAAAAAATTATAAAAGTTTTTGTGTTCTTGTAATTAACATTTTGTTTCATGCAATGAACATGTTGTGTTATTGAAAATATTATTGACAATATGGATTCTGAGACATTTCCCTACAGTACTTTATTTCTTTCATTCCATTTTTTTTCTTTCTTTTGCTCCGTCAACATGGTCAATAGGGGGGGGGGGCGGGCCCCTCTGGATCCGCCTATGGACCCCCCTCCCACATGAATGAAAATACATCCCTACATTACAATAAGTAAAAAAATTATTGGTAGTGCACTGTTATTACTTTTTTTTTAGCTATCATCCATATTCTTCTTCTTCTCAATTGTTATTATTATTATTAATATTGTTATCTTAAAAAAAATCTTAAAATCCATATTTTATTGTTCGAAATAGACACCAGAAATGAAATACTCCGAAAATTTGTTTTGCCCAATTGATCGTGGGCCCGGCAGCCGCTGTGCAGCAGCGCCAGATCGACGAGGCTCTATCCCTTGAATTGTTGAACGCCAAACAGGGTAGCAGCAACTCCCACTTTTAACGTCTTTTGGTCTGACGCGGCCTCCGACCCCCGACCTCCCGGTTGTGAGACGGACGCTCTACCAACTGAGCCAACACAAATATCGTTATTATTATTATTATCAGTAGTAGTAGTAGTAATAGCAATAGTAGTAGTAGTAGTATATCATTATTATTATTATTATTATTATTATATTTATCATCAAGTCCTGTTTACGCAGGGTATATAGCCTGCAGACTGTTCACTCAGAGGGCCCTGTTACATGTCCACAAATGTATACAAAAAGCAAAGGACAACAAAAAATAGAACGATGCAAAAAAAGAAAATTGGCCTTTAAAAACATATTGTAAGTTTGCAAAAAGACAAAATAAAAGTCACGGAGATAACTTATAATTTTCAATAAAAAGAAAAAATCTCATGGTAGCACTTGGAGCTAGGGTTCACAAATTATTAAATTACGTCTTGTAAAAGCAAAATGAATGAAAAGAGCTTTATACCTGGAAGATTACACGACTTAAACTACATGAAAGTATAGCGTATAATATTATGCGAATTGTTTAGGTTTAGATTTGCACAAGAACCTTTTTATTGAATATGAAAAAAAAATCGAACAACGTGATTGCGTAAACCAATATATCGATGGAAAATGGATTGCATGAGAATTAAAATTGCCTTTGAGACCCGTGGTTTTCTTGTCAGTTGAGGAAAGCTTCAGTTGTGCGAATATTTAAGAGTAGATCGACAAATTTGAGCGGGGAGCGAGGGTGGGTGGAGGGAAAAGGTGAGAGATATTGCAAGAGGGAGATTGAGAGAAACAAATAAGAGTGCAAGAGGGGGGGGGGGGTGAAACTAGAGGGAGGAGGGGGTGGCAAGGACATTATGCGAGTCCATTCATTCATGTTTAAAAAAAAAATGATGATCCTTAAAGAGAAATTCCAGTATTTGCAGTAAACACTGATTTCATGAGAAAGTCTGTAAAACAAGGCTCAATTGTCAGTATATCATCGAGGATCTAGATCTGGTACAGTTACATAAACTGAACTTTGTGAAATCTTGAAATCTACGCTGAAAAATGTTCACACTGAAGATCACCAACACAGATAGGCACACGTGGGACAGTGTATTATTATTGCTAAAATAAAGACCCGACGGAAGTGACCGAATCCGCGCTTATTTTGCTTATTTCTCAGCAATTACACAATTTCTTCCAGAATCCTTTGGCACATATTTTTTATTCATACAAACAGACACTTAGGTGGTCATTATATTAGATTCTGTAAAAAGTAATTTTAGATCGTTACCAAAACTGGAATTTATCTTTAAATGTCAGGATTTTATATCAATAAACTTTTGAATTTGAATTTGAATTTGTTTCATAAAGAAACAGAGGAGGAGAAAGGGATATCATGCAAGGGGGAGAGCAAAGAAAAAAAAGAACTTGGCTAGAGAAATAAGGAACAGAAATTTAGATGGAGGGTCAGGACATTCAGTGCGAGAGAGAGAAAGGGAGATAGATTGCAAGAGAGAGGGGAAGAGAGAAATCGAAACTTCAGAAAGCGGGGAGATTGGGATGGAGACCATGTGTACAAGAGTGTGCTCGTCCATTCGTTCATGTACAAATTGATGAAGCTATAGAACTATCGTCTAGTCCATGCGCCTGCGCACTTCAGATTTTTAGCTCAACTGACAATGACAATGACAATGACAATGATTTTATTTCTTTGACGGCCTCTCCTGGGGGCATAGAAGAAATATAACAACTACAACAATGGCAATAATAGGCATAAGAAAAAAAATACCAAGGTAACAAAAAAAAAATAGATTAATAAAAAGAAAGAAAAAAAGAATCAAACATGATGATAATAAACATATGTACAATACAAGAGCAGTAATAGAAATAGAAACGGGCACAAATTAACCCACCCACTCCCGACATGCCAGAGAGTATCTGGAGACCGGTACCCCACTGATCATGAGCATGTGCAGGTGCCATCCAACAAAATCTGAAATCATGCCCTGATACGAGAAAGTATAACCCCCCAAGACAGCAACTACACTTAAGATCATGGGTGTCGATCAGTATTCTTGGTTGGGGGGGATGATGACACAAAAGTTCTTGTGGATGGGGATCTTTCAACATTACCCCCACTACAATCACAAGTTAGGACATTTTCGAGTGATTGATATGCATGGTGTTCTTGGAAATTCCTTCATTGTTGTAGTGTACTGTACTTATATAATTTTTTTTAAAATTCAATTTGTGTTACAAGTAAGCCTATTCTAAACTCATACGAAAGAAAAAATGACAAAAATTATCTGGAACATGTACATAGTGATCTGTTGATTGAGCATGATGTATACACAGGGGCATCGATCCATTTTTCAGATTGGGGGGGGGGGGGGCAAAATCATGAATCAACGTTCCAAAGACGCTCGATCATATAAAACGAACAAACTCACCCACACACCCCTACACCCCCACACATAGGCCTATATTATATATATATATATATGAATCATGAGAAAGAGACACATATCTCAACCTCACCAACAATGCGAGCGCAAAGCGCGAGCTGAAAATTTTTAGTATGACATGAAAACAGGAAAAATGTACCTGTTTAGGTTTGCTTGTAGTAACTCATGAGGAGCATAGATACATGTATCTCACTAGAGAGCGAGCTAAAATTTCTTTATATTCTGACGTGAAAGCTTGATATTCTAAGCACTTTTGGTACCAATGATTAAGATGGGTATCTAGAAGAACAATAGATGCGAGCGCAAAGCGTCAGCTGAAAATTTTAATATTTCGATCTGGACAAAAAGACAATTTAATGGACGCTTTTAATAAAGAACAAGATATATATCCAACAAAAGATTATTGCAAATCGAAGCGGGAGTTCTTTTGAGGTATAGAACTGAAAACGGGACATTCTATTCACCTATTTAATCATGAAAAGTATGGGGTTTTGGTAAAGAAATGATGCGAGCGCGAAGCGCGAGCTGAAAAATTTTATATTCCGATCTGAAAAGCAGACATTTTGAGCACGATTTTAGATCAAAATCGAGTTGGTATCTTAATCTCGCTTGCTGGTTTCAGTGTAGCATTACAATCTTATTTTATTTTTAGTTGCACATGCAGAATTATTGGGAGGGGGGCAAAACGATATGTTCCCCCAAATATTTTCATTGGTGGGGCTATTACTCTAATAGCTATATGGTCATTCCTTAGACGATTTATCTTGCCACCCTTTTACTCCCGTTTGTTTTTCCACCCTTTTGAAATCATTGATTTATTAAAATTAATTCATTCACCACTGGTGGGATGGAACACCCTATCAACAAAAGTTGTTTTTCGTTGGGGTCCTTTTATGTCATGTGTTAAAAAATATCTTATACATAAACATTTCATTCTTTTTCATCTTGAACTTCCACCCATCTGTTTAATAGTCCTGAAAAGGAATGTTTTCATTTAATAACAATATACACAAATTGCGAGGGAAACAGACTGATTGATGGCATACTATAATCATCACTATAATCATCATGATCAAACTTTTCATTTTTTCATCATCATTATTATAATTTTTCTACCCTAAATTATTGGGGGGGATGATAATACAGGCCATCCCCCCCCCACTTGAAATATTGGGGGGGATATATCCCCCCATCCCCCCCCCCCCCCGTGATCGACACCCATGCTTAAGATATTAAAATTTTGACATAATGAATTTACAAAATCTTGACAGATTTTTCAAGTCTTTTGTATTTCTCATATGCATTTTAATCACGTTTGGTCTGACAAAATAATACCCTCTAATTAAAGCTTTCCTTTCACTTTCAAAAGCAGGACAATTAAACACATAATGAAACTCGTCACCTGGCTCATGCGAGTCACATAGAGTACAAGTTTGCAAACCTTGATTAGGCAGGTAACGACCATTAGCAATAGGCAATCTATGAATTCCACAACGATATTTACAGAGTTCAATCCTATCTGCAAAATCTAATTTCACTAAATAGTTCTCAAACCCAAAATCTTGTTTGAATATCCTATAATTCCTGCACAAACGGTTTCTATTTATTTCAGTATTCAATTCCTGTTTAGCAATATCATCCAATCTGAGACTCACAGTTGACTTAACCCACTTAACGTCCAAGACCATATTCTCAACACTCCACAGATTAGACATCCCACATCTATCCAAAATGTCTTTCACTTTTACTATCCATGGTGACTTATAAAGGTCCCTATCATGAAGTTGACGCAGAAGCCTATAAATCATACTTGACAATTTAGATTTTCCATTTACACTTTGACGAATCCTTGCCCAAAAATTTATCATACGCTTTTCAATAATATAAAGCAGACTGACTCTTCCCAATTCGCCATACCGGTATATGCCATACAATTCGCAGACCCTCGACTATAAGTCCAAGGAGGCTTTTTATAAACTTCTTATGAAACGTTTCAATACAATCTACATCACCAAACCCCCAAATTTCACTACCATATAACCACAAATTGGTACCATGTACCAGCTGATCAAACAATTCACATGAATAATTCATGTATCATAGCGTTTCCATGTACGGAAAAAGTTCCGGCCGACTAACGTTTATAACGCAAGCGCCTGGCCGGCCGGCGCGGCTCCGAGGCCGAGGATCTAGGAACGATCGACGAGGACAGCGGTTTGTGTTTTCGAAGCACTTTCAGGTAAATTCTGACAATTTTTTCCCATGGTTTTACCATGTTTACTATTTGAATTAACTGTTCTCCCAGAACTTCTGGTTTTAGTTTTCGTGTTTAATAATTTCATATGGAAGGTCGTGTAACGTTATTGTTAATTCTGTTCATCTCATCTCAAGACAATCAAGCACCATTCACAACGCGACGTTAAACTACGGTCTACGTAATCCAGCCCCACCCAGCCTGACTCCCGGCCAGCGAGCTCCGGCCCGCGACTCGTCCGTGTAATACTAGTACTAGTACCGGTATAGGGCCTAGGGCTAGGCGGACATAAGCTCTCCAAAATGGGGTAGAATGGGGTCGCAATAGCACTCAAAATAAAAGGGGGAAATATAAATTATGCACTTACCTCGATTACCGTATATATTATGGATGAAGGTCTATCGTGAGACACAGAATCCTGACATCAAGGGCAAGGCACCCAAGGCCAAGGGTTCATTAAATTCAAGCCATAGAAGTCGTGTGTTGTGGACCCAAGAAGTGAGATCCCAGCACGCGCGACCCACTAGTTAGAAATCCACTGCCAAACGCGGTTCGTGGTGCGAGGTTAGTATACTAATGCTAACCTCGCAATACGTGTGAGTGGGGCAAGGCACAAACTGGACCCTCAACCCCTCAAGAGGCTCAAGGCTAAAAAAAAAGGAAAAGTTCTGTCTTGTTCGTTCTTTTGTTTTGTAGCCGTAGGTATGTGACAAAAAAATGAAGATCATAAAATATCAATAAATTTGGTATCATTTGAAAGCTCTTAAAAAAGACCTTTCAAATGATACCAAGTCCAAGAACTCCAATTTTCATCAAGAAATTTGAAGTTATTCCAGTTTAAGTCGCGCATATTCATCAAAATTTGTGGTCATTGTCTGGGCAAGTCGACTCCAAGAAAAGGTCACCCTAGTAGTAGAAGGCAAAATTTCATCTTTAAGAAGTTATCTTTGGTGGGGTAAGAAAGCCCAAATGTTGAATTCTAAAATTTTTAAAATTTAGAAATTGATAATATGCATATTTATGCTAATTTGGGGCACCTAATTTGTATAATTGGTAAAATGGGTGTTGCGTATGGGACAATTATAAAAACTCATAGAAAATATAAAAAAGCTTGTGAGATTTAGTTATATGTGAGACATGGACCCCCTAACATCTTATTACTTATGGGGAAAAAGTGGTGTCAATACTGTCATCTAATTAAATATATGCAAATTAGGTCTTCTCCAAGGATGGAATGTCCCGTACGTAACATTTTGAGGATGTTTTTTAAAGTTATTTTTCACAATACTGTAAGCCGGGCTTGGGTGGTAGTATGGGTTGGGGTTCAAGTACTCGGTCAGGACATGCAACCATAGACAGGAAGTAGGGGTGGGTCAGCCATTTATTGAAAGCCGGGTAGATCATACAAAACAAGGAAAAACCCCTGTAAATAAGGGAATAATATGTATACAATGAATGTAATAGTTCATCAATACTGATCCAAGATCACATGATTATCATATTATATCTTGATAATTGTATTTCATCAATCATTAATTTGTATTTCATTAATCAAATGCATGATGATATATGTAATCATGGATTTAATTCAATAACCCATAGAAATTATTAAACAAAAATTGCATGCAGATATACATTAATTCATTTCTTGCTCATAAGGCTATAACATTACTAAGAAGAATTATTGATCACTTTTCAATGAAGTCTTGATTATTACAAAAAAATATATATTCCAATTAACCAATTATAATAATAACAATGACACAGCACTGATTAAATCATTCTTTTTAAGCACATTATAATATCATAATATTTAAACAATTATTGCCTTATTATCATACATGTACATGTAAATCATAACAAAATAAGAATAACTTGGCCATCCTACCAACTAACTCACCCTACTATAGGCCAAGAGATAACAGGGTACATCCACCAAGCCACCCTTCGGAGATTTCACTCGGCATCGGCCATACATGGTACGTCAAATGCAATTCCCTAAAAATTGACATAACAAAATTAACTAGTATGGTTTTTGTCTCACCTGCATAGCAGTGTGAGACTATAGGCGCCGTTTTTCTGACGGCGGCGGCGTCAACACCAAATCTTAACCGAAGGTTAAGTTTTTGAAATGACAGCATAACTTAGAAAGTATATGGACCTAGTTCATGAAACTTGGCCATAAGGTTAATCAAGTAATACTGAACATCCTGCCTGAGTTTCATGTCACATGACTAAGGTCAAAGGTCATTTAGGGTCAATGAACTAAGACCATGTTGGGGGAATCACACTGATCTCTCCACTAACTGGATATGCGGGGAGGGTCCTTTGTTTGAAGCCCGCGAGTTCTATTGTCCGCCATACCAGTTCCCCCAAAAGGAACGCGATCGCTCCACTAGCATGTGCATTGTGAGCGATACGCTAGCTGTCTGCACACTGAAGCTCTCATTGCTTTTCATACAAAACTTCATATATTTAAGGTGCCAGAATTCGCAATTTTCTTGAAACCATGGTACATTCCCAGTACATTTCGGAAACATAATTTTGAAGGGGTTGGTGTTTTTCTCACCTAAGGAAGAATGGATGAAATCCTTGACTTGTCTAGGGGTATTTTGGAGGTTTGCCAAATAACATCTTAGGGATAGGGCGAGGACTTTCTAGGTTATGCAGGCTTATAACACTGGGCTTGAAACCCCCCGTTGCGAGCGCAAGTGCAGTGGCACAGAACTTGGTAGACACGCCGTCGCGAAATTAATCAACACTTTCAAAAGATCGATGTAGAGATCAAGACTTTGGAAATTATGGAGTAAAATCGGAATTTAAATGTGAATAAATCATTTTGCTGTAAGTAAATGAGTTGGACATTATTAATTTATTATCAATCCATTCCTTTGGCTTTGTCATTATTAACGTGATCTTTGAATAATTTTCTCAATTCGCTCTATGACAGTGTCATCAGAAAAACATTCAAATTAATTCATGTAGTCGATGTAGCTAAGTGGGATGAGATTAAATTAGATTTCGATCAAATTTTGATATTATTTTTGACAAAATAAGTGACAATAGCAACTGAAATTCGTAATAATCTAAATTACATTGCCCAACCCAGTAACCCACGATACCCCTCTCCCCTCACCTGTTTTGAGCGCATTTACTACCATTTTAAAGACGTAAATAATGGGAGCAATGCGATACGCAAATGCGAGGTAAACATCTTCGCGCTTCCCACAAAAGAGATTGGGCCTCGAGTCGAGATCGTATCGTATATAGCGTAGTAGTAAGTGAGTCAAAGAAATCCCGGGAAGAAATCGTGGAGGAAATAATCGACAAGTTTATTTTAGGATCTGAAAAGCAGATTGTTTTTTTAAATATAGTATTCAGTTTTTGTGTAGATCTAGGCCTGTTTTACAGTTGTCGGGGAAGTTCACAGTTGGCGGATTTGCCCTGAAAATTTTCAGGGTTGTCGGCGCCCGCCAACCGTGACGCGTGGTATTTAGATGGTCTACTGATATTTTATTATTTTATTTCCAAAACAACCACTTGCCCAATCGGGCAATTGACTTTGAGAAATGCTTGCCCGCACGTCATTTTCACTTGCCTTGGGCAAGCGGGTTTGTCGCAACCTGCATATGTAACGGCACATCTTTTCTCTCTAAAAGGTCATATGTCACAATTTTTTGCATGATTTTTCCTCTCCTAGATGTCTACATGTACCATCATGAGGGTATTCAATCTAATCAAAGTCATTTAACACTATTTTTCAGGTCATTAAAGCCTCTGAAATGTCCCATACGTAACACGTTCAAATTCTTGGACTTGCCCGTCTTTAATGTAAAGTCAATGGAATACAAAACCGATTTTTGTGACCATTTTGTGTGACCATTTTGAACCCAAGCCTTCAACAGGCTTTAACTTCTTTGTTTTTGAGCCCTTTGAAGTAATTTTATACATGTAGGTATCAATGGAAAGGTGAAAGAAAGCTCAATTGATGTGTAATCATGTCACTTTGTAATTTTTCTTCTTAATATATATGTAAAATAATTTCTTACTATTAATTTTAATTAATTATGCAAATTACGCAAAATAACAATTACTCGCATCTTTTTTGGCAAATGAAGGTGATTATGATAATTTTATAGTTGGCATCAAAACAGCATCATGTAGATAATTTCCTCAATGAATTTAAAGTATTGTTTTTGTCATTTCTAATGTATTTCTTTGTTTTTCTGATATAAATTACAAGCTCTTTTTATATGCCCGACTCGACGTGACGTATTATGGTATCACGCTCAGTGTCCATCCGTCTGTCCGTCCGTCCGTCTGTCCGTTAACTTTTCCTTGTAAACGCGATAACTTTAGTTTGACTTAACCTAGGCTCATATAATTTGGTGTGTATGATACTAGCATAAATCCCAGGAAGCCTATTGATTTTGAGGTCAAAAGGTCAAAGGTCAAGGTCACAGTGACATATTTTCATCTTACCCTTCTGCAGTCCTTGTAAATGCTATAACTTCAGTTTAACTTAACCTAGACTCCTATAATTTAATGTGTATGATACTAGCATGGATCCCAGGAAGCCTATTTACATGTATTTTGAGGTCCAAAGGTCAAGGTCACAGTGACATATTTTCATCTTACCCTTCTGCAGTCCTTGTAAATGCGATATTAAACTTCAGTTTAACTTATAAATAGGAGAATGAAGCCTTTGGAATAAGATAGCTTGTGTGAAAACAGAAAAATCAAAGAAACAGACTAACGAAAGTTTGAGAAAAATCAGACAAATAATGAAAAAGTTATGAGCATTTGAATGTTACGATTACTAATGCTATGGAGATCCTCACATTGGCAGTGCGACAAAGATGTGTGATGTCACTTGTGAACAACTCTCCCCATTACTTTAAAACTGCTTCTTATATTACATCTATCAGTAGATCACATGTTCTTTCTATATGAGGGCCTGTAATACAGATTTTTAAAGAATACATCATGGATAAAGAGTTTGTATCACCATTATAAGAAAAAGCAAAAAGAAACATTTGGGGGGTATTTTATAGTCCATCAAAGGGAAAGTTGTTCACATGTGACATCACACATCCTTGTTGCATTGCCAATGGGAGGATCTCCATAGCATTATTATTACTGGAGTGTTGTGGCCCAGTGGCATAATTTCCTTCAGCAAGAAATTCATCCATATTGTGCTGCACCCAACCCAGGTGAGGTGAATGGGTACCTGGCAGGAATTTATTCCTTGAAATGCCTGTGCACTGTAATCTTAGTAATTACTGCTGCCAAGCTACAGCTGGGGTAATAATATCCAAGTCCTTTGGAAGCGCATACTCCATAGAGACATTATTCATAATTGTGATATGCGCTATACAATAACTGTTTATTATTATTATTATTACATGTATTAGTGATTGCAATATTCAAATACTCATAACTTTCTCATTATTTGTCCGATTTCTCTCAAACTTTCTTTGTTTTTATTCTTTGATTTTTGTGTTTCGACACAAGCCTAATTGTTCGAAAGGTTTCATTCCCCTTTATACTAGGCTCATATAATTTGGTGTGTATGATACAAGCATGGATCCCAGGAAGCCTATTGATTTTGAGGTCAAAAGTCAACGTCACAGTGACATATTTTCATCTTACCCTTCTGCAGTCCTTGTAAACGCAATAACTTCAGTTTAACTTAACCTAGGCTCATATAATTTGATGTGTATGATACTAGCATGGATCCTAGGAAGCCTATTTATTTTGAGGTCCAAAGGTCAAGGTCACACTGACATGTTTTCATCTTACCCTGCTGCAGTCCTTGTAAATGCAATAACTTTTAGTTTAACTTATCCTAGGATCATATAATTTGGTGTGTATGATACTAGCATAAATCACAGGAAGCCTATCGATTTTATGGTCAAAGAGTCAAGGTCACAATGACATATTACCCTTTTGCAGTCCTTGTAAACACAATAACTTTAGTTTAACTTATCCTCTAGGATCATATAATTTGGTGTGTATGATACTAGCATAAATCCCAGGAAGCCTATTGATTTTAAGGTCAAGGTCACAGTGACATGTTACCCTTTTGCAGTCCTTGTAAACACGATAACTTCAGTTTAACTTAACCTAGGCTCATATAATTTGGTGTGTATGATACTAGCATGGATCCTAGGAAGCCTATTGATTGTGAGGTCAAAAGGTCAAAGGTCAAGTTTACACTGACATGTTTTCATCTTACCCTGCTGCAGTCCTTGTAAACGCAATAACTTTAGTTTAACTTCTCCTAGGATCATATAATTTGGTGTGTATGATACTAGCATAAATCACAGGAAGCCTATTGATTTTAAAGTCAAAAGGTCAAGGTCATAGTGACATATTACCCTTTTGCAGTCCTTGTAAACACGATAACTTCAGTTTACCTTAACCTAGGATCATATAATTTGGTGTGTATGATACTAGCATGAATCCCAGGAAGACTATTGATTTTAAAGTCAAAAGGTGAAAGGTCAAGGTCACAGTGACATATTTTCATCTTACCCTTCTGAAGTCCTTGTTAATGTGATAACTTTAGTTGAACTTAACCTAGGCTCATATAAGTTGGTGTGTATGATACTAGCATAGATCCTAGCAATATTCTATTGATTTTGAGGTCAGAAGGTCAAAGGTGAAGTCGCCATCTTCCGCTTTTCTTGCTTGACCAATATCTCCATTTTCCGTGTTACAGGCGGGCGTATTATGTGCTTGCCTTAGCGACACTCTTGTCTTAATTATGGCTTAATAATGAAGTCACTGAATGTGGTATTTTAGTATGAGTCCCTTTATGTATATACATGTATGGAAATACCCACATGTGAGATTTGAAGCTCGTCTGAATTTTTGTCTTAAGTGTTTCATTGGGAGCTTTTGTTGCAGGAACAAATGTCATAGAATCATGATATCTAATTAAGGTCCTTTATTGTATCCTAACATTGGCTACAAAGTTTCTTTACTTCTGATGACAGAATTGTTACCTACATGTATGTCACGATGTTGAGTTGAATCTATGATTTCAGATATTAAAGGGGAAGTTCACTCTGAAGAAAAGGTTGTTGTAAAAATAGCAGGAAAATGATAAACAATTCAGTTTCAGTTTCAGTTTGGTTTATTTTTATATCTCATAAAATATCAAATACAATGTAACGTCCATCGAAAGACAGTAAATCATTCATAATCAAATAATACAATACATCACCATAATTCATAATAAATCAGACAAATGTTATACAATTGAACGTTTGGATTGGAGACAGATATATCAATAAGATGAGAATATGAAGGGCAAACTATTCAAAAAGCAGAGCTTGTAATTTATAGTTTCCCTATTAATAAAATTATGAGTAATTGTCAACTTGTTTTAATATCAATATGTTACAAGAAAAGAAAGAGTAAGAGAGAGAGAAAAAAAAAAAATATATATATATATTTCCTTAAAAAAACGAGAGAAAGTAGGAGACAAAAGGAAAAAAAACAAAGGGAGGTGGAATGACAATAGTCAAGAGGAACACTATGGAGCCGATGAATTGTCGTTTAGATATTTGTTCAAAATATAAATTTTCAATTTACGTTTAAAAGCATATATATTGGTGAAGGTTTTAGGAAAATTAATTAAAGATTAAGAAAGTTATTATAATTTTAAGTCTTGGATTTTTGACTTAATAAACAGGCAGCCGCCCCATATTTTATTTAATATAAAGTGCTAAAATTTCAATTTTTCAATAGTTTGTGATGACTTATTTTTGTTTTCTCTTTAGGGATGGGTAAGAAATGATTTGTCTATTGATATATTGAAAGTACTTAAAAACACTGTCAAATTTCAGAGAAAATAACATTTGATTGATTTATTTCATACAATTTGTTGGAAAATTTCTTGCATACAGTATGACATCAAGTAAAATTGTAATGACTTTTTTTATTCGTTGATGGAATTTTCTCAAACCTTGGGCAATATTATTTTTTCTGCTATTTTTGAAATAAACTTTTTGTCAGGGTGAACTTTCCCTTTAACAATGCATAACGATCACTTCCTTTCTTTCCTATCTATAGCAATCAAGCCCTTGGTGTTTTAATCTACTCAGGAGTTGCCAATTTGCATAGCAAACAACCATGGGGTGTGCTTGCCTTGGATCACCTACAGATGTGAGTCACGCGTTTACTCATCAATCATACCCAACAGCCAACTTTCCAAGTGGAAAATAATGTTCATAGTCATTCAAAAATTGAGAATTTAAAGGACAAGTCCACCCCAACGAAAAGTTGCTTTGAAGAAAAAGAGAAAAATCCAACAAGCATAACACTGAAAATTTCATCAAAATCGGATGTAAAATAAGAAGTTATAACATATTAAAGTTTCGCTTAATTTTACAAAACAGTTTATACGCACATCGTGGTCAATTTACAAATGAGGAAACTGATGACGTCATCCACTCACTATTTCTTTTGTTTTTTATTATATGAATTATGGAATATTCTAATTTCATCCTCATTGTCAAGTGAAACAATGATTTATTCCTCCCTGAACATGTGGAATTAGCATTCTTTGATACTACATGTATATGGTTCAGTCAAGTTGGTCCCTATTGTCAAATCTTTAACAAATGAAATATTGTATAATTCAAACAATAGAAAACAAAAGAAATAGTGAGTGATGGACATCATTGACTGACTCTTTTGCATGTCACCGATTTGTGCATCACTGTTTTGTGAAAAATAAGTGAAACCTTAAAATGCAATAACTTTCTTATTTTACATCTGATTTTTATGAAATTTTCAGCGTTATGCTTGTTCGATTTTTCTCTAAATATTCAAGTCAACATTTTTCTGGATGCAAAGAGGATGCAATATGTAAAAAAATATGATACCATCCGTTCAAAAACGCTAGATGCATGTGTTGTGTACTCATTGCATACCAGCGTAGAAAATACATGAGCGTGACGGGCGATTTCGCCATCATTATTATAATAGCCCAAATTGCCCCTAAAATGCTCCCAAAATGCATGCTTTGGGGTGATCATTCTTTCTAAAGTCACCCAAAGATTTGGTCCAAACAATATTCAAGATTATTTAGAAAATCAATATTTAAACCATGGCAGAAGCAGTACTGCCAACCAGTACGTTTTAGCCGTATTTAGTACGTTTTTGCAACCAAAATACGGCCTGGTACGTTTTTTCATTGAAAAATATGGTTTTTTTTACTAAATCGTAATTTATTGAGCGCGACGGGCGATATTTCGGTTTTTAAACTAAGTGGTCATTAGACCAATTGGATATTAGACCAAGTGGAAATTAGACCAAATGTTAATTAGACCATTGACGATTAGACGAAATGAAAATTAGACCAAGTGGATATTAGGCGAAGTGGAAATTAGACCAAGTGGTGTTAAACCAACTGGTAATAAGACTAAATGGTTTTAACCCATCTGCTCATGAGACATATTGGATATAAGATCAAGTGGGAATTAGACGAATTGGATCTTAGACCAAGTGAGAATAACCCAACTGGTTATCAGACCAAGTGGGAATTAGACGAATTGGATCTTAGACCAAGTGAGAATTAGCCCAACTGGTTATTAGACCAAGTGGGAACTTGGTCTAAATTACAATATTTCTGTTTTTTTTTCACAAGTAAGCGAGACAACATCGCTTTATGTCTTTTCTTAGTCCTTCCAGGACTTTACACAAGTATGGTGTACGGTATCTACATGTACTCCTGCGATGAAGTGTTTAGTCATGAAGGCAATGCAATGTTCCCTTTATGAAGTTGATAAAGTGTGCATGATTGTTTGAAGTTAATTTTCATTACATTTTTGCTCTCATGATGGAAGTTTATTGTGGGCACCCACAACTGAATTCCAGGCACTCAAAATTATAAGATCCGGGTTCATGGACGGACCCCCTATACAGTGCGTATCAAAAAAAAGTTTACACTTTGAAAAAGCCCTGGGAATTAAAAAATATACAACATACAGTATGGGTAATTTTTTCACATATATTCTTGGGTTTGGGTCTCATCTATCCAATGAAAGTAAAAGTTATTACAGGATGTTACACTTGAGTGAGCACTGCCCATTTTTGTAAAGCTCGCAGAAATCTGTTTGCGCAGAAATGCTCGTTTTCACGCTGTGTCAAGGGGGAAGGGCGAAATCAAACTTACCCTGCGAAACATTTCTCATACATTTCCCTTGCAATTTTAGTCAATTGAAATAAAATGGATACATCCAAGCGTTTTGTAACAATTTTGCCACCCAAATTGAAATGTCAACACTTAGTAAGCACAACCTTTACCCTTTTTGTGCCAGCTGGATCTGAGGACATAACTGAATCTGAACAAAAGTTTATATCAGACATATCCAGCATTTTTTCACTAAGTTTTTATCATATAAGTGGGTTTACATTTCATTTTTCATGTAATACTTGTTTCTCCACACTTTTACCAAGCTTGACAATGACTAACAAAATAAAAATCAAGCCTGAGCCATTTCATGTAAATCACAGCTCAGTGTAAAGCAATTATCGTCACGATGGCCTCGGTGTGTGGGGGAGTGGGATGGGGTGCAATGCATTCTTCGAAGTGTTTAGGGCAAGGAAACAAGTTAAAAAGGTAAAATATATCTTCAAATCACGTTTACTAGCTAAATTCCACGTGTTCTTCATGATGAAGGTCTACTTTTATTCACATAACTATTTCAAGGTTCTGCGCAAATCATTTTTCACTAACTTTTCAAAAGTAAGTGGTGCTCACTCAAGCAGAAATATTTTTCGACAGTTATATCGTCATTTGCCTAAATGGATCTGTACCAATGTTAAAATGTGGAAAAATCTTCAGAATATTACAAATGTATAAGTTTACAGGATTTTTTCTAAGTGTAAACTTTTTTTTGATATGCACTGTAGAAAGCTAATGACAAGCCCTGCATATAAAGTAATATGCACATTAATTTTACTTGATATATTTGTGTTCTTGTTGTTATTTAAAGGAGCCGGATTCAGGGCGTCTGAACCCGAAGAAGGAGAGACACTGCACAGACATTCTATGTACGCTCCTCTTCATTTGTTTCTGGATTGGCATGGTATGTTTTAGAGTATTCTTCATCTTGTGTTCCAAGGATAGAAGAGGGTAGGGGTTTAATTGAAAAATGTACATTTACTGTCATTTGTTTATGTTGAAACATGGTACATGTAATTTTTATCAGGGGTTGGAGATGGGTGGAAGTGCATGGGTCAGACAACTACATGTAGGTCTTGACACCCCCTAGAGTTCTATATACATGTAATTTAAAAAAAAAATTTTTGCTTGATGATTTGTGAGGAAAATGTGTCCCCCTGGTAAATCCTATACACACTCGTGGTAGTGCTGTAACTGAACCGAATGGAATTTACTTTTTTTGTCAAGTGCTTTTAGCATGTTAATGGAAAAGTGCATAAATATTTAATGTATGTACATGTATGAAGTTCATGTCAAGCTTATTGATTTTGCCAATATAGCTTGGAAGGAAATACTATGAATTATGACATAATTAACACCTCTATAGGTTTACATGCAGTGATTGTGCAAAAATAAAAATTCAACACAAAATATTTTTTAAATCCACTATGAATGATCCTGCCTCTTCTCTTATTCAATTGTGATCAATTTTAGAATATTTTAGCCATAAATTTATATTTTTTTCTTCATAAAATAGGAGGATATTTGAACCTAAACTCTGTGTATAAGAGTTCATAAATAAGTATATGATCGTAATAATAATAAGCCATAATCGATTTGTGTTTAACTTTATGCTTACTTAATTTCCAGGGAAATATAATAACATAACAAATTCTAAAATGGAACTTAACAATATACATGTACACGGTGACAGCCTACGAGACCGACTTTTTTCCCCTTCATCGGGTGCCGCGGTCTAGTGGTTTCAGGCGCTGCAGCAGCATAACAGGTGCCTGTTATCAGAGGGGTGAGGGGGCAGAGAGAAATATTTCCCAGTAATCCCGTCTAGAATTAGTGACATAACTAGGATTTCAGTTGAGGGAGCAGTAGTGAGCACGGGAAGCGAGTTCCGGGAGGGGGGGGGGGGCTGGGCGAGAAGCGCGGAAGGTCCGATGTTCCTTTGAATTGCTCCTTATCTGCTCTCGCTCATCTTAATACGTCCTCTGCCTGTTATCGGAGGGGGGGGGCAGAGCAAAAAAATTTCCCGGTAACTAAGGTCAGTGGTTTTGCTAGGATTTCATTTTAGGGGGCAGTAGTGAGCATGCGAAGTGTGCGAAACACTTAATAATTAGTGTGTGAAAGGCGCTCCATATTATAAGGGGAGTTTTCCCCCTCCCGCTGGAAGCTCCGATGTTTTCTTCGAATTGTTCCTTGCCTGCTCCCGCTCTTCTTACGTTCTCTGCCTGTTAACTGAGAGGGGGAGAGAGAGAAAAATTTCGAATTGTGGAAGCTCCAACGTTTCTTGTCTGCATCCGCTCTTCTTACATTTTCTGCCTGAAATGGGGAGGGGCACAGCAAAATATTTCCCATTAACTATTAAGTCTAAATTAGTGGCGAAGCTAGGATTTAATTCAAGGGGGGCAGTAGTCAGCACGCGAAGCATGTGAAACACTTACTGAGTGCGCAAAACGCGTTCCGGGGGGGGGGGGGGGATGCATGGAGGGAGAAGCTGTGACGATCCCCTGAACTATTCCTTGTCTGCTCTCGCTTGTCTTACATTCTCCTATACCTTTTTATTTTCTCGCTCACATTTCCCCCTTCTTTTTTTTGGGGGGGAGGGGGTTGACGTTTGCTTTTTTGCTACGAGGGTGTAATCAATTAATAAATATAATTCATTTATTTATTCATTCATTCATTCATTCAATTATTCATTGATAGATTCCTATATGTTGGCTCTACCCCCCCCCCAAATAAAACAGGCAGAGGACGTATGAAGATGAGTGGGAGCAGACAAGGAACGATTCACAGGAACGTCGGAGCTTCCACGCTTCTCACGGGGTACACTCCCACTCCCTGCATCCCCCCCCCCCAGGGAGCGTGCTTCCCATGCTCACTACCGCCCCTAAACTGAAATCCCATCTATGTCACTAATTCTAGATGAAGTTACCAGGAAATACCGTAAGTAACGGACAATAAACCGCACCCCCAACTTTGGACACAAAAAAATCATCACACTCTCTTTCTAAATCCTTCTCTTGTTTGAGATACCAAGAAACAAAGAGTAAGTTAAATATTTCAAAGTATCAAAACAGATTACAGGTAAAAGGAAATCTGCTGTTCTTGATCATTTCATTTACAAATTATAGCAAGAAAGAAAGGTTCCGACATTATCGGCCACTTACACACTCACCTCACACTGTATACACACACACAAAGTACGATACGGTACTGGTACATCACATCATGATATCATCAAATTATGCTACAGCTACCGTGTCTTTCCCGGCGTAGGAGAGGAAGAAACATTCACATTTCCCGCATCACAACCTCACTATCACTTTCAGAATTTGTCTAGCATTCGATGTATTAGCATGAATTTTGGATACGGGATTACAGGAAGGTTCAAGAAACAAAGAAATTGGCTTTTTTTTTTCAGTTGTTTTTTTACGGCTTCGTGCCATCTTATGAAAAGCAAACAAGAAAGAAAAAATAAGCTGGCATGCTCGCGTGCGGGTAGCGTAAAATTTCGTAACGGGACTAGACTTTGGGGGAGGGCCTAGGGAGGGGGTAAAATTAATAGCGCCAGCTTAAGTCGCACTATAAACACATGCATGCAAGCTCTCACTCTCGCTCGGCTAGTGACAAAGTATTACCGAGTATGCTTGGCATCTGTTTGAACTAAGCCAGGGAACTTCACTGCTTTGTATCAATGACTTTAGAATAAAGTAGGAATTAGTATCATGAAGGTGCATTTGTTAATCAAACTTTTATGGACAATATTTGATTAAGATCGTAATAATCGCTTACCATTACCCACGGCTCATACCCCTCTAAATGACATTGCCCTATGCGGCTACGCCTGGCCACTCGATGTGTTATGAACTGGCAGACGTCTACGGTACATGTTCGGAAGGGGTTACGACGGGTTGCTAATTATTATTTTCTTGAGTCTTTCTCGGTTTCTCTAACGTTGTCATCATAACAGACATCAAACATCATGTTAGCTGTAGATATAAAATAAACCAAAACCAATTTCCCTGTGAATAACCTTCGTTCAGGGGGAAATGGACTTGGTTTTTTTTCAGGCTGACTCAGACCTATCACCATGTATAAACCGCATCCCCAACTTTTGTTTCTATCCTGCCGAGAAAAAGGTGCGGTTAATAGACTGTTACTTACGGTATTTGGCTCTGCTCCCTCCCCCCTCTGATAACAGGCATATGCCGCTGCAACAAGGCGCCTTAAACTACTCGGCACCTGATGAAGAAAAAAAAAAAATTAAAAAGTCGGTCTCAAATCATGGGCCTTTGGTCAAGTGGTCGGACCACCATGTACACAATAAAATAAACAGCATCCACTGCCTGGGGATGACCTAAAAGAAATTATTTCTGTGTAAATGTTCTCATTGGATGTTCTAAAATTCAATGCAAACAAAATAGACAGCTCATACACGATAACAGTAAGAGGAAAGAAACAATATGGAAAGACATGCTTATTGCGTTTGTCAGGAAACCATTAAATTATAACTTCTAGTATGATAATATGCCAATGGTAGTCTTTACTTGACAGGAAAAAGAAGAATAATTAGAATTTTCAATATGCTTTTATAATTGGAGGTACATGAATGTCGCAGAGAATATTATGTGACTTCAGCACTTTGAAAAGGCCAAACCAATGCATCAAGATATAAGTAAGAAGTGCAAGTGTATTCATAATATACAAGCATGTAAACTTCAAACAATAGGTTCTTGCAAATTCATGAGAAAAAGTGAAGAAAAGAATGTGTCCTAAAACTGTTAAAATGGTACAAGGAATATCATAGAGAGTTAGAGACAATGTAAGTCTTTTTATCAAAATAAATATATCATTCTATTGTGTAGAGATGACAAAATAACTCATGATATATAGAGAATACACTCAATTCAAAATGAAAAAATTAGTTAAGCTGCTTTGTACCACTTCTATTGATTGAATATGAACAGAAATACTGTGTATTCCAAAATAGGATGTTGAAGTAAACAATATAATTTCTTTAGGATTACTGGGTTTCTAGAGCCTAAATACTGACATAAAATTCTTACTCACAACTGAGAAAGAAAATTTATTTTTACCTTCTGAAATGTCCATGTCAGTATTATTTTCAAAAAGATATATAAACAAAATGATAAAATGAGGTTATGAAAAGAGTTCTCAAGAAGAGAAAAGATTACTTCATTATAGCAATGCAATGCAATGCAACAACCCTAGATGCATGCAGGAAATTTTTTTCTTCCTCCTCCTTTATCTTCTTCTGTTTCTCATGTTTGATTTAACATATGTAGTGCGTCAATACTATTGATAAATGACTGCTTTTTATTCGCCTGTCCTAGACGGGACGTACTGTACATGTATTATGGTATCACGCTCAGTGTCCGTCCGTCTAGCTGTATGTATGTCCATTATTTTTTCCTTGTAAACGCGATAAATTCAGTTTGACTTTATTAGGCTCATATAATTTGGTGTGTATGATACTAACATGGATCCCAGGAAGCCTATTGATTTTTAGGTCAAAAGGTCAAAGGTCAAGTCGCAACCTTTGACTTTTCTTGCTTGACCAATAACTCCATTTTCCGCGTTACAGGTAGGCGTATTATGTGCTCGCCCTAGCAACACTCTTGTTTAATTTACAAATTAAAAAAAAATAATAATAAATGTATCTGATGTCTACCCTAATTTAGTTTGGTCTGGACATTATTTTAGGGTTCTTATCACATGTACATTGAAAAATTGTAGTATCAAAAAGTTTTCCAATGTTTTTTTTTTTTTTAAATATTCTACATGTATTTCTTTCTTTCTCAACTTTGTTTTTTATGTATTTTTTTATGGAAACTATTGGTGATACTATTTCAGTCACAATTAACAAAAATAACAATTGCTTTTAATCAGTATAAGTAAAAATAATGCTACAGTTGTGAATTTTCGGTACATACATGTACAGTAGACCATGTATTGAATTTGTATGTATGAAATCTTATTTTTGAGTCATTTTTAATTTGATATGCACTTAGGAAATTTTGCATTTCTTTGAAACCGTGTACCTGGGTGTTTAATATAATATGCTACTGCCAGATATACCTTAAAAAAAAATGTCATTACCTTTTTCATTTCATTTTTCTTCTTACAGTTCTTGATAGCTGGTTATGCTGTTGTATTTGGTAATGTACTAAGGGTTGTTTTTGGCTATGATAGCTATGGCAATGTTTGTGGACAGATGAACAAACCGATAGAGAATGTAAGCCTGTCTGGAATGGACATGACAGACCGACCGTAAGTTATTCTTCTCCCCCATACACATTTTTTTTTTGGTGTGCCATTATGTTTTCCTGTTATTGTACAAGAAAAAACTCATTCAGAAGTTTTTTGTAGCACTTGTATGTTTCATTGACAGGAAGTCTGTTTGAGGTTACTTCCTTTAGAACAGGAAAGGAATTATTGCATTCATGTCAACCATAGCCTAATTAAACAAGAACCGTCCCTGTTTTTTTTGGGGGGGGGTGGGGGATGGGGCATTTTTGAATAAATAATAAATTTGAGAAGTAAAAAAAAATAATAAAAAAATTATCAACCCAAATATAAGGTCAAAATAGATTTGAGAAGCAAAAAAAAAAAAAAGGGTTATCAAAAAACACGTTTTATTTCGATTTTGAATATTGTATTTCTTTCCATCAGAAAAGAACAGAAGTAGTAGGGGGGGAACATTTGATATTATGTCCCCCCTACTATTTTGAGTTGGGGGGACGCGTCCATTTCCGCCCATGCATATTATGATGATGGCATTTTAATGGTAGTATTTTGGTATTAATCATCTTAAGTAATATTTCTAGTCTCACTTGAAAGGGACCACTTTATTGATGAGGTTGTATTGTTGGAATTTTTGTTTAACTCTTTGTGTGTTGACCCATAAACCCTCTGTGTGTTACATTATTTAGCAATGAACCCTTCTACTCTCTATTATTTAGACAGCTATAACTTTTATCGGAACCTTAAAGGAAATGTTGTGTAGTAAACTTGTAATTTTGATGGGCTTTCTTGTCATGTGTGAATCTATTACATTACTGTAATAAAGCATTGCAAATCATTTTTGTCTCACCTGCATAGCAGAGCACAGACTATAGGCGCCGCCATGCCTGCCAACCTACATTAATGATAAGAATGATGTGTCTTTGTCCCTTAGATTTGTCTTCTTCATGGATGTACGATATCCCAAGGATTCCCTTGAGGTCTGTGTGAGCAAGTGTCCTAACAGGGTGCTAAACTCAACCACTGACTACAAGACTTTTGCAGAGGAAACTGATTCAAAAATCTGCGATTACCCTGTTGATGTAGCAGACTATGAAACTGCAGCAGTTGGCATCAATGGACCATGCCCCAATGTTGTCTTTGCCAGGTTTGTGCTTCTTGAAAAATTGACGTTTATTGGATAATTTCAATCAAGATACCTGGTATAATGGACAAGTATTTTTGAAAAAAAGCTTGTTTAGTCTTAACTCTGTGGAGCGTTGTGGCCTAGTGGATTAGTCTTCTGACTTTGAAATAGAGGGTCATGGGTTCGAATCCCAGCCATGGCGTAATTTCCTTCAGCAAGAAACTCATCCACATTGTGCTGCACTCAACCCAGGTGAGGTGAATGGGTACCCGTAAGAACGAAATTCCTTGCATGCTTGAGTGCCTAGGCAGCTCAGCTAAAGCCGGGGTAATAATAATAGCAGGGCCCGCTGGTAGAACAGTTTTCGAATCTGAAGTGGCTTCCCTGGGGAAATATACCTACATGTATATTATTATTGTTATTATTATCATTAACTCTGTAAATGGGTTGTCACATCTGATGTGTGTATGGCTAACTATTTTAATATCCATAAAAAAAAAAAAACTTACATTCTTGAATGAAGAATTGATATCTAGAGAGTCATTTTGTGTTTAACAAATATGGTAATTCTTGGTATCGAGAATCGAATTTCAGATATCAAGAAAAAGGATAATATGATAAATGTCTACCTAGATATACATCAATGTACAGTGTATGCTTGACAAAAGGTCATATTATCACGTGATAGTCCTCTTGGTCTTAGAGCATTTAAGAGGTCAGTAGGAATGGAAGTGATACATAGATCCTTTAATGTCTTGCTCAGAAATAAAAGCTTCCAGAACAATTGTGTTCTCTAGGCTTAGAAGAAATTTGTTACATGTATTTTCTTCACAATGATCTTGGAAGTATTCCTTTCTATTTATTTCATTTTGTTTTATTTTAGTTTTTATTTTTATTTACATGTATTTAAATTACATTTTTAGGTGATCTGTCAGCATGACAGATCACGTCTTAAAGGATGCTCCGGACTGAAGATATTTTTATACCTCAATAAATAGAGTTAAATTCACAGAGCAAAGTGCTGAAAATTTTATCAAAATCGGATAACAAATAACGAAGTTATTGAATTTTAAAGATTTGCATTATTCCGCCTTCCCCTACTGTTTTCAGTGGAAGCTCAACATAGGAAATCTATTTGGGAATCAGAGTTTAATCCTCAATCAGTGCATTCCCTGGAACAAACTTAGCTGTCTGAGGGGTGTTTGGCGAAGGTACATGTATAAGTGATATTTTCTAAGTTACATAGTAAATATTTCATCACCACATTAATCAGATCATACTCATTTGACTTGGTCTACTACCGGTCTGACTACACCCTTTAACATCTGCCTAATTTCCATTCATTCTTTTTTAGTAACCCCATCATCAATCGATGTGTTCCTCAGGATCTTTTTGTCATTGCCAAGGAGTACATTGAGAATATCATCTCATTCTTGAATGCCTCTGAGCTCCTATCCAAGGCATTAGTTGACCTCTATATGGCCAGATGGATCATCCTTGCTCTTTGTGCTGTATCACTTGGTAAGTAATAACATCTGTCTATAAACACCACAAGTTCTCTTTCTCTTGAATACATGAATAACCTTTTCCATTGGAACATGAATATGTCCATAAATGCTACATTTCTTGTCTTCTTCTGGTGGTCTTTATATACAGGCTTCACTTTATATTTTATGTGCTGTCATACTAGATCATCAGTCAGTGTTAGTTTGTATTGATAAATGATATTTGGACTGTTAATTTTTAGAACAATGGAATTATTTTTTTAACTTTAATTTGACACAAGCGATGTACTCTGAGAATTGGATGTACATTTTTTGTCTTTTTTGTGAGCGCTATGATCACACTTTTTGGCCTCAGCTGGTGCTTTTGAAAACTTTTTTATTTTTATTTCATGACTACATGTATCATCTCATTCTTGCGAGAAATAAGAACTGTTCAAAAGACTAACTTTAAAGTTTGCTCATTGATACATGTGTTAATGACAGTATTCTGAATATATTTTGGGGTCACAAATTTAAAGGTCACAGAGGTCATTGCATGTATTTACACTGAAACCTCTTGTTCTTATGATAATCAAAGAATTGTTTGAGAGATCAACTTCAAGCATGGATCATCTCTGCATATAAGAGTGATGATGATATGATTAGATATAGGGGATCACAGAAGTTGTTTGAAAATTCAGAAGTAATTTTTCTTTTAATTCCTTATATAGCAATGACAAAGGCATAAAAATCAACTGGTAGTACATGTAGATTAAAATCCATCTGCTTGTGAGTTCTCAAAATGAAAGATTTATTTTATTAAAAGTTACCCATGTGCCTCCACATTGATTTTCTGTTACAAATATGAAACGGGGTTGCATTTTAATCTGATTGTGCTTGTTTTGTCTTGTTATTTCAACAGTCCTGTCCTTTATCATGGTGGTTTTAATCCATCTAGTAGCTCAAGTCGTAGTGTGGATCATCTACTTTGTTTCTGTCATCGGTTCTATCGGTAAGGTTAAAGGAAAATAAAACCCTTGAGCAGTAATAATAATAGAAGGTATTTGTAATGCGCCAAATCCACTCGCCAGAGTGCCCAAGGCACAGTGAAAGAAAGAAAGAGAGAGAAAAGTACAAACATATTAATAATAGATTCAGGAACAATAAAGAGTAGGAAGCATTGAATAGACGCATCTTAAGAAGCCCGTACCCCCCCCCCCCATGTCTTGACAGATTTGAGAACAACTTGGAACCAGAGTTGGATGAATGTACTTGTAGAGACCTGACAGAAGTGTATTTGTTAATTAGCAGAACCATTAATTTCTTGGAATATAAGGAATACTTTAACCAATGTAGAGATTTTAGAATGGATGTGATATGAACATGTTTTTTTTTTTTATATACATGTAGGTGCTGCAGTGTACTAGAGCTTTTGGAATTTAGAGAACTGGGTTTTTGGTAAATTGTAAAGCAAGGAATTCCCGAAATCAAGTCATGAAGAAATAATTCGGGTTTGGTTCGGCAGACTTCAGAATTCTTTTTCTGAACTTTGGTTTGGTTCGGGGTTCGGCAGTGTATGACTTAATAAATTACAAAAAACAGAAAAAAGAAAGATCAATAGCCCTGAACCACATTCTGACACGTACTTGAAACAAAAAAGAATGGACTTAAAAATTGTTGCATTATTATTATTTTTTTTTAAATAGTAAAATTCCTATCTATAATCATTTCAAATTAAATAAAATTACCAAAGAAAAAAAAAAGAAAATGAGAGAATGAGGATAGAAAGAACATAATGTTTTTTAGATGATTATTTCATGTACATTGTGATCGATTACAATGTCTTAACAAACACAGCTACCCCGATCAGAGAGTGTGATCGATTACAATGTCATAACAAACACAGCTACCCCGATCGGAGATTGTGATCGATTACAATGTCATAACAAACACAGCTACCCCGATCGGAGTGTGTTGACCTCCACTCAACTGCTATTATACTGGTAAACTTAATATTCCCAAAAATATGAAACGTTTTCCAAAGTCTATATTTTCTTTAAAGTGGTTTAATCTGGTCAATTAATTCCTCTAAATTAATTATCAGTCCATTCTTGGTCCTGAAAGAACGATGCTAAGTGACTTCAAACGCATTTCCAACACAAAAATTATTACATTGGACTGTACTTTGTATTTAGTGTTGTAAAAGCACCTGGCAACGATCATTCAAGACCAAGACCGAACTCATAAATTATCGTTTTATTTTCAGTAATTGATGAGATTAAACCACTTTTTATATGCCCATCCTACGGAACGTGTTATGGTATTACGCTCAGTGTCCGTTCGTCTGTCTGTCTGTCTGTCCGTCCGTTAACTTTTCCTTGTAAACGCGATAACTTCAGTTTAGCTTTATATACTAAGCTTAATAAAATTTGGTGTGTATGATACTAGCATGGCTCCCAGGAAGCCTATTGATTTTGAGGTCAAAAGGTCAAGGTCACAGTGACATGCTTTCATCTTACCCTTCTGCAGTCCTTGTAAACGCGATAACTTCAGTTTAACTTAATCTAAGCTCATATAATTTGGTGTGTATGATACTACATTTGTAGCATGGGTCCCAGGAAGCCTATTGATTTTGAGGTAAAAAGGTTAAAGTTCAAGTCGCCCCCTTTGACTTTTCTTGCTTGACAAATAACTCCATTTTCCACGTTACAGGTGGGCGTATTATGTGCTCGCCCTAGCAACATTAATGTTTAAACCTTTTTGAGCAATTTTGGGTCTGACATGCGCTTACAAATTTTGCATAATATTGGAACCCTGTACTTAGGTGTCACAAATTTGGTCTCATAAGATGCACAAGACTTGAAAGTAAAAAGTCACCGCTTGGCACGGTGAAAAATACATGACAAAAGAGAAGTGACAAAATTTGTTGAATGTTCAATTCAAAACAATTCAGCATTTATTTCCAAAAATGAAAGCATTAATACATTTTCAAAAATTTGAACAATACTTTGGAGGTAAGCAGAGCTTGTGACGAGTGTACCGTGACGTATACTAGTAGACATTAAAGACATTATACATGAAAAAAATTATTCCTACAAAGTACAATACATAACAAACATAACAAATAAACTTTAAAAAGGGTCAAGCGGTCAGGGTTAAAGAGACAATGAATCACTAAGTTTGAATAATATGAAATAGATTTGTCTAGTTCGGAAAGGGCACACAATAAAAGACAACAGAGGTGCAAAGCTGGCACCTCTTTATTAAAGAATGACCAGCCATGATAAATATTCAGAGTTCAGCAAGGCCATTCATGTTCTTCCCATTTTGGGCTTTTTCAGGTTTTATATTGTACAGCTCATATGGGGCATTAACATGCTCTAACTTTATTTTTTTGTCCCAGTGAATAAGACTAACTGGCATCCTTGATTATCATTTTGAATATCATTGACTTTCTTATTATCCTTTTGAACTTGTTTATTTCACTGTTTCCATAGCTGGTACTGCAGTTCTGTGGTGGACTTATGTAATGAAGAAGAAAGCTTTGGATGCAGTAGAGCCTGCAATGCAGCTTGATGCAGATGTGCGAAATGTGAAGGCTTTTCTTGGTTTCTCCATTGCTGCTACTGTCTTCACTGTAAGTCACATGACATACTCTCATTCAATCATATCATGCCAGCTCCATGGTTTCCTGGGATAGTCATACATGACCCCCAGCCCCAAAGTGAAATTTCAAATTTTTATTACATGTAAGTTTGAAAAGCAGATCCTTAACCTAAGATTGATGTATACTGTGCCAAAATTGAGCAACAATAAACCACACAAGTCCTTGATTGAATGCAGAATAAATTCAGTAAGATATATTCAGTGAATTAGTCTTCTGACTTTGAAACAGAGGGTCGTGGGTTCGATTCCCAGCCATGGCGTAATTTCCTTCAGCAAGAAATTCATCCACATTGTGCTGCACTCAACCCAGGTGAGGTGAATGGGTACCTGGCAGGAATTTATTCCTTGAAATGCCACTTCGCTGTAAAAGGCTGCGGGGCTAAAGCCAGGGTAATAATATCCAAGTCCTTTGGAAGCGCATAGGGACGTTATGACATAATGTGATATGCGCTATACAAGAACTGCGTTACTATTATTATTAAGAATAAGGTGACAACAATATAAGGATTATGGGGTTCACTCAAGCATAAGATGAGCAAACTGAGCAATCTCAGATATTGTTTATGGGGTTCACTCAAGCATTAGATGAGCAAACTGAGCAATCCCAGATATGTATTATGGGTTCACTCAAGCATTAGATGAGCAAACTGGGTAATCTCAGATATGTATTATGGGTTCGCTCAAGCATTAGATGAGCAAACTGGGTAATCTCAGATATGGATTATGGGTTCACTCAAGCATTAGATGAGCAAACTGGGTAATCTCAGATATGGATTATGGGGTTCACTCAAGCATTAGATGAGCAAACTGTGTAATCTCAGATATGTATTATGGGTTCGCTCAAGCATTAGATGAGCAAACTGGGTAATCTCAGATACATGTATGTATTATGGGTTCACTCAAGCATTAGATGAGCAAACTGGGTAATCTCAGATATGTATTATGGGTTCGCTCAAGCATTAGATGAGCAAACTGGGTAATCTCAGATATGGATTATGGGTTCACTCAAGCATTAGATGAGCAAACTGGGTAATCTCAGATATGTATTATGGGGTTCACTCAAGCATTAGATGAGCAAACTGGGTAATCTCAGATATGTATTATGGGTTCACTCAAGCATTAGATGAGCAAACTGGGTAATCTCAGATATGTATTATGGGTTCACTCAAGCATTAGATGAGCAAACTGGGTAATCTCAGATATGTATTATGGGTTCACTCAAGCATTAGATGAGCAAACTGGGTAATCTCAGATATGGATTATGGGTTCACTCAAGCATTAGATGAGCAAACTGGGTAATCTCAGATATGTATTATGGGTTCACTCAAGCATTAGATGAGCAAACTGGGTAATCTCAGATATTGATTATGGGTTCACTCAAGCATTAGATGAGCAAACTGGGTAATCTCAGCTATGTATTATGGGTTCACTCAAGCATTAGATGAGCAAACTGGGTAATCTCAGATATGGATTATGGGGTTCACTCAAGCATTAGATGAGCAAACTGGGTAATCTCAGATATGTATTATGGGTTCGCTCAAGCATTAGATGAGCAAACTGGGTAATCTCAGATATGGATTATGGGGTTAACTCAAGCATTAGATGAGCAAACTGGGTAATCTCAGATATGTATTATGGGTTCACTCAAGCATTAGATGAGCAAACTGGGTAATCTCAGATATGTATTATGGGGTTCACTCAAGCATTAGATGAGCAAACTGGGTAATCTCAGATATGTATTATGGGTTCACTCAAGCATTAGATGAGCAAACTGGGTAATCTCAGATATTGATTATGGGTTCACTCAAGCATTAGATGAGCAAACTGGGTAATCTCAGATATGTATTATGGGTTCACTCAAGCATTAGATGAGCAAACTGGGTAATCTCAGATATGTATTATGGGTTCACTCAAGCATTAGATGAGCAAACTGGGTAATCTCAGATATGGATTATGGGTTCGCTCAAGCGTTAGATGAGCAAACTGGGTAATCTCAGATATGTATTATGGGTTCACTCAAGCATTAGATGAGCAAACTGGGTAATCTCAGATATGTATTATGGGTTCACTCAAGCATTAGATGAGCAAACTGGGTAATCTCAGATATGTATTATGGGTTCACTCAAGCATTAGATGAGCAAACTGGGTAATCTCAGATATGTATTATGGGTTCACTCAAGCATTAGATGAGCAAACTGGGTAATCTCAGATATGTATTATGGGGTTCACTCAAGCATTAGATGAGCAAACTGGGTAATCTCAGATATGTATTATGGGTTCACTCAAGCATTAGATGAGCAAACTGGGTAATCTCAGATATGTATTATGGGTTCACTCAAGCATTAGATGAGCAAACTGGGTAATCTCAGATATGTATTATGGGTTCACTCAAGCATTAGATGAGCAAACTGGGTAATCTCAGATATGTATTATGGGTTCACTCAAGCATTAGATGAGCAAACTGGGTAATCTCAGATATGGATTATGGGGTTCACTCAAGCATTAGATGAGCAAACTGTGTAATCTCAGATATGTATTATGGGTTCGCTCAAGCATTAGATGAGCAAACTGGGTAATCTCAGATATGGATTATGGGGTTAACTCAAGCATTAGATGAGCAAACTGGGTAATCTCAGATATGGATTATGGGGTTATCTCAAGCATTAGATGAGCAAACTGGGTAATCTCAGATATGGATTATGGGGTTCACTCAAGCATTAGATGAGCAAACTGGGTAATCTCAGATATGTATTATGGGTTCACTCAAGCATTAGATGAGCAAACTGGGTAATCTCAGATACATGTATGTATTATGGGTTCACTCAAGCATTAGATGAGCAAACTGGGTAATCTCAGATATGGATTATGGGGTTCACTCAAGCATTAGATGAGCAAACTGTGTAATCTCAGATATGTATTATGGGTTCGCTCAAGCATTAGATGAGCAAACTGGGTAATTTCAGATACATGTATGTATTATGGGTTCACTCAAGCATTAGATGAGCAAACTGGGTAATCTCAGATATGTATTATGGGTTCGCTCAAGCATTAGATGAGCAAACTGGGTAATCTCAGATATGTATTATGGGTTCGCTCAAGCATTAGATGAGCAAACTGGGTAATCTCAGATATGTATTATGGGTTCGCTCAAGCATTAGATGAGCAAACTGGGTAATCTCAGATATGTATTATGGGTTCGCTCAAGCATTAGATGAGCAAACTGGGTAATCTCAGATATGTATTATGGGGTTCACTCAAGCATTAGATGAGCAAACTGGGTAATCTCAGATATGTATTATGGGTTCGCTCAAGCATTAGATGAGCAAACTGGGTAATCTCAGATATGTATTATGGGTTCGCTCAAGCATTAGATGAGCAAACTGTGTAATCTCAGATATGTATTATGGGGTTCACTCAAGCATTAGATGAGCAAACTGGGTAATCTCAGATATGGATTATGGGTTCGCTCAAGCGTTAGATGAGCAAACTGGGTAATCTCAGATATGTATTATGGGTTCGCTCAAGCATTAGATGAGCAAACTGGGTAATCTCAGATATGGATTATGGGGTTCACTCAAGCATTAGATGAGCAAACTGTGTAATCTCAGATATGTATTATGGGTTCGCTCAAGCATTAGATGAGCAAACTGGGTAATCTCAGATATGTATTATGGGGTTCACTCAAGCATTAGATGAGCAAACTGGGTAATCTCAGATATTGATTATGGGGTTCACTCAAGCATTAGATGAGCAAACTGGGCAATCTCAGATATGGATTATGGGTTCACTCAAGCATTAGATGAGCAAACTGGGCAATCTCAGATATTGATTAAAAATGGGGTTCACTCAAGCATTAGATGAGCAAACTCGGTAATCTCAGATATGGATTATGGGTTCGCTCAAGCATTAGATGAGCAAACTGAGCAATCTTGGTCCATGCAAATCTGGAGAAAATGATGTCAAAGAAACTCTTGGATATTGTGTTCCATTTATCAGTGTAGAAGTTTCACGGTGCATCATTTATTTTTCTATTGGCATATGTTTGTCTTTGCCATCTTCAGGAGGAATGTCAGGTATTCCATGAAGCCTATGCACTGACTCATTCTTCGCATTAAGATCCTTCAGATTATATATTTAATTTTTCAACTTTATTTAACTTTTTGAACAATATGAAGGTGAAAATTCAATCTTTCAAATAAACTAAGGAAGATCGCCATAGCCATACAGGAGTGGTACGGATGATGCAAGAACACATTTGCTTTTATTATAAAGGGGTACTCTAGGCTGAAATAATATGGTGTGAACAGATAAAGAAAAATCAGATTAACAAAACACTGAAAATTTGATCAAGTTCATACAAGGAATGACAAAGTTATTACAACTTATTTCAGTAAAACAGTTCTATGCATGTCTTCATGAATGTTCAATGAGTATATTGATGGTGTCATATCCCCTCTTGTATGTATTTTATTATATGATATTATGTTTATCAAATTTTGTCCTCCAAGAATTCAAAATATTGGGTATGTGATACATGTACATCTATGAATTCAATCTTATGATTAATTGCAAAGCTTAAAATTTATAGTCATTCTTGTGAATCCAAAGACAGAAAAATTTGGAACGGAAATGTCCAAACCCAAGAAATGAGAGAAGTTGACTTCCAGTGCTGATTATGATAATATTTCAGTGATCACAATATTTATTACTTGAAGCCATTCAAAATATTGATCAATTAGGTATGACCCTTTTTTATTTGCCTCTCAATCAAATGATTTTTCTGTAGCAATTATTGATATCCTTTTAGAATTCATAGCGACCAAACAACTTTACTCACTGAAGTATGCACTACATTGACATGTTTATTTTTTAATGTTCTGAAATGGGATGCAATTTTGGGTGTCATATATTTTTTGTATTTTGTTTGTTTTTGTACTTGTTTTGTATTTTAAAAATCATTTTATATATTTTGGGGCACTGGTATATGTATACATGTACACTCTCCCTGTTATTCATTGCATGTAATAATATACATTTTGTCTATTAAAAGCTTCATGTACATGTAAATGGGGCCCTTTAAAGGGCAAGTCCACCCCAACATGAAAATTACGGTATTTGAATTAAAAGAGAAAATAAAATGAGCATAAAACTGACGATGTCATCAAAATCGAATATAAATAAAGAAAGTGAGGATGTTTTAAAGTGTTGCTTAATTTCACAAAATAGTTTATATTCATCCTGGTTGGTATGCAAATGAGGAAAGTTATGATGTCACCCATTCACTATTTTTGTATTTTGTGAATGAAAATTAAATATCTTCATTTGAGTGTGATATCATTGACTCTCACATTCGTATAGCACTGTGTTGTACGATACTATTTTGTGAAAAAAAGCAAACTTTAAAGGTATAGTGCATGATTGGATAATCTCAGACAAGGGCAGTGAATCAATTTTAAAGATATTATGTTCATTAAATATCTTTATCAATGCTCTACTTAATCACTCAATAGAAATTAGTATTATAACTCTTTGGTTTTCATGATATTTAGGGGTGAAATATATATCATTCTTTATTGGCGTTCCGAGAAAAAGTTTCACGCGACCTCTAGAGTTAGAAAATAAATTGATATGAGAACGCTGTTCGATTCATGCACATTCATTATGACATTTTGGATATTCATGAATAAGTCATAGCGAAGACACAGTGTCAACGAATCCCGTTTCAACAAAGTGCTACCCGCGAGAGCCGAGGTTAGAGCCATTGTACTGGATGCTGCTTGCACGATGCGCCGATGGTTGCCGGCTTGCTTGCAATACATGTACATGTACATTGTAGCTTGCTGCTGATACCGCATGGTTGCTGTACATTACATGTACTAGTTTCAGATACGATAATAATCCTACATGAGTGACTACGCAAAAGGACTGATGACTCACTACTGCTTACCTTAGAATAAAATGTCATGAATCTGACAGTATTCCAAGACTAAACGAGATATGAGGAACCTCGGAAAAGGGCAAAGGCCGAGTTTGATTTTGTATTCATTTAGGACAGTAGCTCTTACAGTGCAGTGTCCCTCCATATATTTCTGGCGAAATTGACGCTGGTCGGTAGGGGAGCTGAGGCCTATACTGAACTATAAACGGCCCCCTCAATTCATGTCGTTATCCATACAATACCCCCCCCTCCCCCTCGGTGGTCACTAAAGGGAATGGGGGAGGAGAGAATAAGAAAGTCCTGATATTGTTTCAGTTTTTCAGATTATTTTCAGGGAGAGTTCTGCTACTAAAACTCTGTTGGCTCCACTCACCAATTACAGAGTGGAATTTTTTTTTTTTTTAAAGTATAAAAAGAAATTAGAACTCCTCCAAACAGACGGCCGCCATCTCGCTAGAGCTGAGTATGACGGAAGGTAAAAAGTCTAAGGGCAAAGAGAAAAAAAGATTATTTTCAGGGAGGTGTTGAATATAATAAAACAAAAAAAGGAAGAGGAAAGTTGATAGGACACAAAGTATTGGGATGAAAATAGGTGTACTTATACTAGAACCCAACACAACTTTATTATTTTTCAATCTCGGAAGATGACGAGTCCATAAGCTCGCGAAGCCAGCTGCTCCCCCCCCCCCAGGTGGGGGGGGGGGCAGCCGGCCCTTGCTGGATCCGTCAGTGCACATCTTGTTAATGATAATACATGTACACATTTCTCAGAATGTTCAATTTCAGTACAAAATACAGAATTTGCGAAAAAAAATTAGCTCGCGCTCATATTATTAGGGTTTATAAGATACAAAGCTAAGAAGTAACTGATACGACTATAGATACCAACAAAAATTAGCTGTTAGCTGCAGATCGGGGAAAATGTGGATGAAAATATTTTCTGGATCCGCCCCTGAATATTGTATTAATAAAAATAGGCCACGTGGTATCTGTCCTATTGTTATTAATAAATAAAATGAGGCAGTAAATAATGATGAATTGACAGAGAAAGAACATCTTATACATGTACATGGTGGCCAAGCTACTTCTATACAAAATGATTTGTTTTCCTTTTGAAAAAAATGTAACATACATGTAGGCCTATCTTATTCAAACAATTAAGAAATTACAGCGCATATTACAACTTGAGATAATAATGAACAAATCAAAATACAGAACCTGAAGAAAATGATAATAATTCAGTGAATCGGAAACAAAACAAAAATATCTATGTACACAGGGCTCGACACTAGCGCCGGTCCGACGGTCCCAGACCGGTAAAAATCACTGTCGGGCCGGTAGATTTTCAGAAATAGCAAGATTTACTGGTCCGACAAGACCAGTAAGAAAATATCATTGTCGGGCCGGTAATTTTTCCAAAAATAGCAAGATTTATGGGTCCGACATAAACAGTAATAAAAACCATTGTTGGGCCAGTAACTTTTCCAGAAATGGTCAAATTCACTAGTCCAACATAAACATAAAAAATATTCCATGACTCAAATTGCAAACCATTTTCCTCCCGTTAAATTTGGTCATTCACACACAGAATACACACAGAATGAATCGCATGCAATTTTTACTACGGTAACATACAGTGTACATATGGCTAGCCAGCCACACAGCCCACATGGTGAATTTTCTACTGGCTGCACGAACGAAGCTTGGCGAAGCTTGGCAAACCTCTGGCAGAAATCTCTCACAGAACGGTCAAAATTCACATTTCACACTAATGAAAAGCTCTTATAATGTCCATATTTCCTAAAAATTGGGGTAACTGTCATTTGTAAGCAGTAAAAGGAGAAATTTTCACTTCTGTTTTAGTTCAAAGAGATCGGGTTTCGAGTGATATCGTCTGAATACATGATAGCCCCACATATGCATTTGTGTGTGTGTTGATACACTTGGTTTCTTTCGTAGCTATATCTTAATTGAGCCAAAAAGAAACTGATAATTTATTTATGATAGTTTTAGCTTTCTTCCTCTGTTTTCTTTCTATCTTTCTTTCCTTCTTTCTTTTCAATCTTTCTTTGTTTCTTCCCTCTCTTCTTTAATTTTTTTTTTTACTGTCTTTCTTTTTTAATTATTCTTTGTCTTTCGTTCTTTCATTCTTTCTGTCCTTTTAACATTTTTCTCTATTTCTTTTTCTCTTTCTTTTTTGATTTCTTTCTTTCTTTAATTCTTGAGTCCATCCATCCTATATTTATCTCTTCTTTCTTTCTTCCTTTCCTTCTTTTTACCCTTTCTTTTCTTCATTCCATCCATCCTTTCTTTACCATTTCTTGTTTTTTATTTCTTCCTTCTTTCAGCCCTTTCTCTCTTTCTTTCATTCATTCCTTCCTTTCTGTTCTTTCTTTTTTCCCTTCATTCCATCTATCCTTTACTTTTTTTTTTTTTTTTTTACTGCTTGCTTCCTTTCCTTTCTTCTTTCGTTCTTTTTTTCCCTCATTCCTTCCTTTCTTTGTCTTTCGGTCTTTCTTTTTTTTTCTTACTTTCATCTATTTTACATTTTCTTTCTTTTTTCTATTGCTTGCTTGCTTCCTTCCTTCTTTCCTTCATTCTTTTTTCCTTCTATCTATCATTTTACCTTTCTTTATTTCTTCCTTCTTTTAATACTTTCTTTATTTTTTCCTTCTTTCCATCTCTCCTTTTACCCTTTCTTTCTTTTTTTATTGCTTCTTTCCTTCTTTCTGTCTTTTGTTCTTTCTTTCTATATTGCTTGCTTCATTTCTTTCCTTCATTCCTTTATTTCTTCTTTTTCTTTGTTCTTTCTTTCTTATTTTTGTTCTTTCTTTCCTTCCTTCCTTTCTGTTTCACCTCTTCAGTTCTTTCTTTTTTTCCTTCCTTCACATTTATCCTTTCTTTACCCTTTTCTTCCTTTCTTTCTTTCTTTCTTTCTTTCTATCTTTTATCCTTCTTTCCATCTTTCCTTATACCCTTTCTTTCTTATTTTATTGCTTCTTTCCTTTTTTCATTACTTTCTGTCTTTTGTTTTTTCTTTCTTTCCTTTTTTTTCTTTTGTTCTTTCTTTCTTTCTTTCTTTTTTCCTTCCTTCACATCTATCCTTTCTTTACCTTTTATTTGTTCTTCCTTCCTTTCTTTTATTATTTCTTCCTTTGTTTCTTTTTGTCTTGCTTTCTTTTTGTCTTTCATTCCTTCATTTTTTTTTGGGGGGGGGGGTAACAAGAAAGGACAGCAAAATAAACTCACGCCTTTTTTTAATGTTTTCTTTATTTTGGGGACCAGTAGATTTTAGGTTCGGACCAGTAAAAAATGGAAAAACTGGGTATCTACTGGTCCGACATGAATAGGTTGGACCAGTAGAAAAAAAGGGTTAGTGTGGAGCCCTGATGTACATAATAAACATAGGTCTTGTAGGCCTTGCCCAGATATCCCAGATGTAGGACCTATTCTCCGCAATGTGAAAAATAACATCACAATTATTATGATGGTCATTTCAAGAAGTAACATGGTTACTGGAACAAGTATTTGCATTTTAAGACCTGCACTACCTCCCTCGTTATGTACACGCTTTCTAATAAATACCAGAAAAAAGTAAACCCAGAAAGAAACCCATGCTGGCTGCATGCACAGGCAATTTATACAGACTGCGCCGTTCAAACCGTACCGCACGTGTTGCAGATCTGGTCAATCGGCACTCAGAGGCGATAGATACGAATATTCCTGAGCAGGCATTGATATCATTTAGTCTCAAGGTTGCGCTTTTCATTTGTGATCTCTGCTGTAAGAAAATGCATCCAAATAAAGCTCACTTTGCAAGAGTTCCCATCTATATATATTTTTGGAGAATAAAAACAGTTCTTTCTGGCCAATGCAATGCATTGTATGGACTCAGAACTTGTTTAGCAATATTGTGGAAAGCAAAGAGTGAAATTTCTATTAAAAAAAGTTTTGAAATATACCAATGTCACAATGTGAAATGTTATAACTTTCCTTTTTAGCTGTATGGTAGTTTCATTTTTCTCATTTATTCCTATCCATCTTTTGTTAAGGTGGACTTGTCCTTTAAGGTACAATCTAGGTTTGTTCAGACATCCGTTTGGTATCAGCAAATCCTATGACAGACTTGTCACAGTGTATTTCCATTCTACTCAACCTTTTTACCATCCCCCCCCAAAAAAAAAAAAAAAAAAAAAAAATTGTATGGATAAACAAAATTGATATTTCATTAATACAATATTTTAGAATTTGATGAGAAGTAAGGAAGAAAGCAAAGAAAAAAGTTTTACAAAGTTTTTTACAACATTTTTACCAATGTACATGTAAGAATGTCATGTTTCTACATGTACATGTATCTAGAATATTTGGAGTTGATTTGTCAATGCATGTTCGTGAACAAATTTGGGTATTTGCCGTGTCATTTGTCAGCAGTTAGCACTAGGGTTTTTCACGTCATATGTGAATGGGCAATTAAAACACCATGCATCTTGTTCCATCCATCCTGCTTCCATTCACATTAGGTCATTTTGTTTCTCATCATCTTGGTGATGTGGAAACGGGTAGCTTTTACAGTGGAACTGTTTGGGCAGGCTGGCAAGGCCATCAGAGCCATGCCTTTCCTGCTGATCCAACCTTTCTGGACGTTCATCATTCTCATCATATTCTTTGTTTATGTCACCATCGTCTTCATTGCAATCTCGGCAACAGGTTAGGTTATTCATCTCATGAACATGCTTTTTTTATAATATGATATATATTGATGGTGATGATGATGATGATCACTGATGATGATAATGATGATGATGATAATGATGATAATAATGATGATGATGATGATAATTATAATGATGGTGATGATGATGATGATCACTGATGATGATGATGATGATGATGATGATAACGATCATGATAATAATGGTGGTGATGATGATGATGTTTATAATGATGATGATGATCACTGATGATGATGATGATAATTATAATGATGGTGATGATCACTGATGATGATGATGGTGATGATGATGATGATAATAATGGTGATGATGATGGTGATGCTGATGATAATGATGAGGATGGTGATGATGATGATGATATTGATGAGTATGGTGATGATGATGATAATCACTGATGATGATGATCACTGATGGTGATGATAATAGTGGTGATGATGATGATGATGGAGATAAAGACCAGGGGAGCATTTCATGAAAGGACTTGTCGGACGTTTTATCCGACAAGTCCTATTTTATCCGACAGTTACCATAGTAACAGTGCCTTTCGGCCAATCAGGATCAAGGAAAGATGTCAGATCTGACAACTTGTCGGACAGAAATGTTGATGAAACGGTCCCCAGTTCGTAGTTACTCCATGGGCAATTTTGGTCAAATGACCTGTCATTTCTTTCATTATGATAGGCAGATTTCAAAGAAAGATATGTAAGCCTGCCTTACATAGCATAATGAAGAAATTGAATAGACCAAGTGACTAGAATATCACACCAATTAACAATCTAAGAAGGTTTTTGTTGCATTTTTACTTCGAATGAATTAGCATGTTGTTATAATTACAACAGTGGACACATCGTTGTTTTTTTGCAGCTGTAATGAAAAACGCAATTCAAAAGATTAAAAGAATAATCAAGACATCAAAGTTGGTGCTTATCTCATTACATATTAAACCAGCATGTCATTTTAGTACCAATGACCTTCCTCTGACATGTGCAGAATTGAACTACGAACTAGCTTATTGGCAGAGATGATAATAATTATAGCATAAACTATCTCCACTTTTCTATCAATTACTTCCACAGGCTATCCCCTAGTGACTGAACCTCATGGCTATGTGACCTACAACCCTCCACAGCCTGTACGCTATATGTGGTGGTACCATGCTATAGGGTTTATCTGGACGGCTGAATTCATTCTTGCCTGCCATCAGTTTGTCATTGCTGCATGCGTTGTTGACTGGTATTTCACGAGGTAAAACCTCTTTCACAATTTGTGCATTTCGTAATACCTGCATTCAACTTGCATCCTTCTTGTGATATAACTTCTTATTAATTCTGAGAGATTGGTTGACAATCAACACTATGCATTAATCAACATGTTACTATTTCAAATTGATACAAACTTCATCTAAACAATACAGTTTTCATGGAATTTTACTAATTCTATTCTTTTTCTTCCCTGCACTATGGATTCATTGTTAGGATTGGGTAACTTTATAGAGGTTTACAAAACTCTGGGCAGAATGGAAAATTGTTGGTGCATGTATCATGACATGGACAAATACATGTATGCAAGTGCTTGTGACCATTGGATACATTATATGCTGCAAATAATCATACAAACCATTGTGAACCTACCTTATGAGAAATATGTGCAACCAGGGGACTGCAGGTTGTTAGTAGCACTGAACAAATGTCATTGTCTCGCCTGAACAAAGAGACCTAGTAATCACTTTTCCTGTTGGTCCATTGGTCTGTTCAAGTTTTTGTTCAACTAGCTCTTATTTGTACATCAATTATGTTCATACTTGCACATATGATCCTTGGGTAATACCGAATGTAACCCATGAGAAATATGGGCCAAAGGTCATCTAGGGGTCAAAAGGTCAGCCGATACGAGGTCATGTTCATCCTTTTTTTTTAAGTTTTTGTTCTATGTGCTCATTTCATATAAAGGAAAAGTCAAACTTTTGTTCTCAACACAAAGAAAAATTCTAAGAATTACCTCAAAATTTTTGGTTGCTAACTTCAGCCTTCCTCAGCAATGACCAAAGTGAATCGATTCATAAAGCTGTTCGTAAAGTCTTACATAACTTTACAAACAGCTTCATGAAACACCCACCTGGCGAGGTAGCGATCGATAATAGGGTTTCAGACACTCGGAAGCTTGTATCGCCCTCCGTCCCTATTGAGAGAAGGTTTGATTGCGTGGATGTAAATCGCTTCTTTCGCACCTCTCTCAAAGTCCTGCGGCCCCCTGTCCAGCACTTGTACCTTGTTGATGTCCAGGTGATTCGATGTGAATGTGGTGCGATACTTCAGAAGAAATGGAACTACAGCGTTGATGTTCAAGGAATCTGGTCCTAAGGAATGTTCTGTTTCTACAATGTAAGATTCCCGACACAAACCCTTAGTTGTCTGTCTTTGACAAGGAATAAAAAAAATAGGACCAGTGATATCCTTCTCCGTTTTGTCCATGGGAGCGACTAAGTACTGTTCTTGATCTTATGAAGGTCTCAAGGAAAAAAAAATCAATGGTCATCATGGTAGGCGTGTATACAACTAGTGATCGTCATTTTCTACTCATTATAATCATGATCGTACTTGCCATATGATTAATCATACTCCATTGTAAATTACTGGGGAATGATAACATAGGCCTCCCTATCTGAAATATCCTCATCACCCCCCCCCCCTCCCCTCGACACACTGGATTATAAGTTCTGTAATACCCAAACAATACTTCTGACCCAAATCCATGTCAAAGGAAGTTAAAGTTCACTCAAATAATGACATGTCCTTTTATGTCATTCATTAAACTCAAGAATAATTCGCACTTCACAGTGTTCACTTTTGTCTCGCCCACCAGAGGTGAAGGCGAGACTTCGGGATCCAAATGTCGTCCGTCCGTCGTCTGTCACAAACAAAATAACACATAACTCCACAACCGTAAGTCGCTTTTCAACCAAACTTGGATGGTAGATGGACTTGGGGGACCTGCATGTTATGCTGCAGTTGGAGGTCACATGGTAAGGTCAAAGGTCATTTTCAGGTCAACGTTAAAGTTTACATGCAAGACTTTCTTATGACACCTAACTCTGCAACCGTAAGTCGCTTTTCAACCAAACTTGGATGGTAGATGGACTTGGGGGACCTGCATGTTATGCTGCAGTTGGAGGTCACATGGTAAGGTCAAAGGTCATTATCAGGTCAACATTAAAGTTTACATGCAAGGCGCTTCTGACAAGTCATTTCACTATGAAGTTTCGATACAATTCTGTTGCGTGCACTCGCAAATCACGATATTTCTGGTTATTTTCATAAGTGGGCGAGACACAAAATCGCTTTTGCCTTGTTTTACATCTGATTTTGGTGAAATTTTTTAGTGTTGTGCTTGTTTAATTTTTCTCTATTGATTCAAATCAACATTTTTGGGGTGGACTTAACCTTTAAAGAGGGATATGTAACAAATAATAGCAGATATTTCCTTCGAAAGCATATTAGGAATTATCAATCCTCGGTTGGACGGGCAATTACTATTTTTCCCTTGGGGCTTTGCCCCTAGGGAAAAATAGTAATTGCTAGACCAACCTTGGATAAATAATTCCCACCATTCTACTTTCTTAATGCCTGATATATCTGTGTAATGTACATTGATGGTAATTATATTCTGTATCCACCATGTATTACTAAGCTACTGATTTCAGTGCTTCATCATTCTGAGAAATTCCTTCCTGCCAATACCCTTTGACCTTGTCTGGGTCTAGTTAAACATAAGCAGAATCTAGTTGATCTTTGTAGGTTTGCATGGTGGAGTTTATAATGTGGAGAAGGTGTACATCTGGTTTACAGTCCTTTTCAGGACTTCACTCATTTTCAAGAAAAGAATACCTCTAATTTCCTCTTTCATCCTGTCTCGTCTTTCCATTTCAATTTTTTGCCTGCATTTCCTTTCCCTTCTTCATATTGCACATGGTTAACCGTAAACCTTTTCTACGTTAAAGCAGAATCTAGTTATTGCTTATAAACTCAAATTTCACCACCACCCCCCCCCCCCATCCTTACCTCCTTGCCACTTTCTTACCTTTACACCTTTATCTCTCTACTTGTATTTGTCATTGCAGAGACAAGGAAAGTTTTAGTTCTCCTATCCTACGCTCTACCGGTCGATTGATCAGGTATCATATTGGTTCCATGGTGTTTGGATCCTTCATCATTCTACTTGTCAAGGTACCCCGAGCAATCCTCATGTACATCCAATACAAGTAAGTCTATATTGTACATTTCATAATACATGTTCACCCCAATTAAGTTCTGATGTCACTTGTACTTTTTGATAATGAAACATTGATCGACTGCAGTGTACTCAACACAGTGCATAATGCTCTGTGTTTCTCTTTCAAAGTGATTACAAACTCCATTAAAATGCCTTCAGTTGTGATTACATTCAGATGAATATTTCTTTAATTAATACTTGCGTCAATGAGTGGTAAACCCACCAGCCCATCATGATAAGGAACATTGATGCTGCATTAATTATGAGCCACACTAATTGGGGCATATAAACAAAACAATGTGGATCTCAATGACATCAGACAATATTACACCATAGTCCTACCTTGAAAAGAATCGCAAGTCACCTAAAAAAAAAGGAACTCCTGAAAATTCAGTCAGATAACATACTTTCTACCTAAACTTTGAATTTACAAAAGATTTAAAAATAAAAATACAATATAAAATTTACCAAAATTTGTTCAAAGATATTTGTCTCTCCTGCATAGCAAAGTGAGACTATAGGTGCCTCTTTTCCAACGGCGGTGGAGGTGTCGTTAACATTGAAATCTTAACCATGGTTATTAAAGTTTTTGAATGTCATAACTTAGAAAGTATTTGGAACTAGTTCATGAAACTTGGACATAAGGGTAATCAAGTAATACAGAACATTCTGCCTGAGTTTCAGGCCACATGACCTAGGTCAAAGGTCATTTATGGTCAATGAACTTTGGCCATATTGGGGGTATTTGTTGAATTGCCATCACAACTTGGATCTAGTTCATGAAATATGGACATAAGGGTAATTAAGTATCACTGATAAAAGGTTATGTAGGGTTAATGAGCATAGTACATGTATGTTATTATTATATGAATAGTGTTTTTTGTGCCATTTTTGTAACCATGAACAGGATAAATACCGTACTAAACAATAATTGATGCAAGCGCGATCCAAAATGTGGTGATCTTCGAACTTAAGATGTATTATGTTTTACTATAAAAATTGTATTTTTTTTCAAAGGGCATATTTCACTTGGAAAAAAGGGCATTTTCGATTTTAGAAGAGGGGCATTTTTTCCTACAGTGAATTTTCCCAGGGGGGGGGGGGGGGGCAGAGAGCACAAAGCGCAAGTTGAAATTTTCAAATCCTGACCTGGAAAAGAGTTATTTTTAGGACTCTTGTCAGTTTTGATGGGTTTTTCTTCTGCTTACAACCAATTTTAAATTTTAATTCTCATTTTTTCTTACCTGCGAAGCAGAGTGAGACTATACATGTACATGTAGGCGCCGCTTTTCCGACAGCAAAATTGTCAAAATTGCAGTCAGATCTGTCAGAATTATGCTTGTCATCAAATCACTATAATTTTTATCATAATCATTATTACTATCATCATTATCATTATTATTAATATTGTCATCATCATTATTAGTCATGATTACAACACATTACCAATAAGTAATATTATTTTTCATCACTGCTGTTTTCTTTGTTACATATGTGATGATAATTCTTGATAATAGTGACAATTACAATTGATGACACTGCTAGTAGACTTACTAGTGCTGCTGCTGCTGCTGACTGGTAGTATTGACCATTGGTGTCATTAAATATACAAAACAATTAAAACATTTATAATAATTTACAAATGAAAATTCAAAATACAAAATGCCTTGAAATTTCAAGGCTCAAAATCCTCAAGGCCAAGGCCCTCTCAAGGCCAAGGCTTTGAAAAAGTTGGCCTTAAGGCCAAGGCCAAGCATCAAGGCACTACTGGTTGATGCACAACCCTTAGCCATAAAATGTTGTGTTGAGAAGGAGAAAAATTAATTAAACAGAATGGTGAAAGTTTGAAAGAAATCGGACAAGCAATAAGAAAGTTATAGCTGCTTTAAAATTGAGATCACTAATACTATGTAGATTTCAAATTGGCAACTCTGTTAGTAAATTATGACAAGGGGCAAGGACAACTTTCACATAGGCCATGTACTTTATTATCAAGGATTTGTGGTTTTCTCCTAAGTACCCATTCCCCTGGGGAAGTAATCTCAATATAACCCAGGTAGTATATTGTTTATGTCCTCATGAAAGAAAAATATAATTTGAAATAAAACTTTTGGGAAAAATGACATTTTAGCCAAAATATGTATTGGAGTATATGGAAGAGTAGTCCTTGCCTTACATCACTATGACATCCCATATGCGGCCAATTTGAAGTCTCCATGGGTATAGTGATTACCAATATTTACAACTTTAAAGAAATCATAACTTTCTTGTTATTTCTTCAATATTGTTCAAACTTTCACCTATCAACTTGTCTGATTTTTCTTTTCCTTGTAAAAACAAGTTTTCATTTGGGTTGGATTCCCCTTTTATTTCAAGAAATCTGTTTTCTTCTCCAGATTGAAAGACAGTCAGAACCCGATAGCTCAGTGTATTCTCAAGTGCCTCATATGCTGTCTATGGTGTCTAGAGAAGTTTCTCAAGTTCTTGAACGAACATGCCTACATCATTATTGGTGAGCAATTGAATAAAACAGTAATCAGAATTATTTATATTCATTTTGGTGTAAGCTAGCCCAACTGATATATGCAGAGGGTGCCGATCACAGACAAGGTACCCTTCTGACTTTTTATACGCCCGTCTCAACGGGACGTACATGTATTATGGTATCACGCTCGGTGTCCGTCCTTCCATTCATTAACTGTTGAAAATGCGATAAGTTCAGTTTAACTTAAGCTAGGCTCATACAATTTGCCACGTATGATACTAACATGGATCCCAGGAAGCCTATTGATTTTGAGGTCCAAAGGTCAACGTTCAAGATCACAGTGACCTATTTTCATCTTGCCCTTCTGCAGTCCTTGTACATGTAAACTCGATAACTCTAGTTTAACTTAACCTAGGCTCACATAATTTTGTGTGTATGATACTAGCATGGATCTCGGAAAGCCTTTTGATTTTGAGGTCAAAAGGTTAAAGGTCAAGATCACATTGACATGTTTTCATCTCACCCTTCTGAAGTCCTTGTAAACGCATCTCTAGTTTAACTTAACCTTGGCTCATATAAGTTGGTGTGTATGATATTTGCATGGATCCCAGAAAGCCTATTGATTTTGAGGTCAAAGGTCAAGGTCAAAGTGACATGTTTTCATCTTACTCTTTTGAAGTCCATGTAGATGCGATAACTTTAGTTTAACTTAACCTAGGCTCATATAATTTTGTGTGTATGATACTAGCATGGATTCCAGGAAGCCTATTGATTTTTAGGTCAAATGGTCAAAGGTCAAGTCGCTACCTTTCACTTTTCTTGCTTGACCAATAACTTCATTTTCTGCGTAACAGGTGGGCGTATTATGTGCTTGCCTTAGCGACACTCTTGTTAGGTCATCAGGTCATAGTGGTCATGAGACTTGACAGATCACCTAATTTGTCGTCAGATGATTTGAATTTATTGTTATTTAAAGTTTTGTACCATTAAGTAAAGATCGTTCATGTGATATATGACATTGTTTGTCAATGCAGTTCTTGTTTTGTTCTGATTTGTTTTCTTCAGCTATTGAAGGAGATGGTTTCTGTAGTTCTGCTGCAAAGGTATGATATTATTTCTTATGTTTATCTTCCTATTTTTCATCGTTCATTTTGTTGACTGGAATATGAGCCAGTTTATCATGATGTTGCATTGATTTATCAAAACTATGACTTCATAGTCTGTCCTTTATTCAGTGAACTTGTCCCTATGATGTTGTTGACTGGGGAGTTATGAAAACTTTTTTCCAATGACTTCCATTGTGTACAACATTTCAACATACAGGATATACAGTAACAAGAGATTTCAAGTCAATCATTACAATTTAGTGTTGTCCATTGCCATACAAAATCAGGTTCTGGAAAGTGGATACAGTGTGGAGAATAGACAATACATGTATTTATCTTTGATTTTGAAATACAGGCCTTCACAGTTCTGTTGTCGAATGCCCTGCGTGTAGCGGCCATCAATTGCGTAGGTGACTTTGTCCTCTTCTTGGGCAAGCTGATGGTTGTCGCTATCACAGCAGCAATTGGTGTTGCCATCATGGGGGTGAGTACAGAGGAGAGTCCTCTCAGAGTGTTGGGTGTTATGTGTTATGTTTGAAGTATGACTAGAAGTGGGTCTTTTTTTTAGGTTTGGCAAGAATTACACTGGAGAGTGCTTGCAAGTTATCACGTTCGGTTTCCTTCCGTCCGTCCGTCCGTTAACTTTTCCTTGAAAATACGATTAAGTTTAACTTTACCTAGGCTCATATAATTTGATGATTATGATACCAGCATAAATTCCAGGAAGCCTATCAATTTCTAGGTCAAAAGGTGAAAGGTCAAGGTCACAGTGACATGTTTTTATCTTTCCCTTCTGAAGTCCTTGTAAATGCGATAACTTCAGTTTAACTTAAGCTAGGCTCATATAATTTGGTGTGTATGATACTAGCAAGTATCCCAGGAAGCCTATTTATTTTTAGGTCCAAAGGTCAAGGTCACGGTGACTTGTTTACATCTTACCCTTCTGAAGTCCTTGTGTGTAAACGCGTTAACTTTAGTTTAATTTAACCTGGCTCATATAATTTTGTTTGTATGATACTAGCATGGATCCCAGGAAGCCTATTGAATTTTAGGTTAAAAGGTCAAAGGTCAAGTCACCACCTTTGACTTTTCTTGCTTGACCAATAACTCCATTTTCCGTGTTACAGTTACAGGTGGGCGTATTATGTGCTCGCCCTAGCAACATTCTTGTTAAAATTTGTGATTGTCTTTTGCCTAGCATTACAAGTGCTGATGAAAGCTGTTTGGGAATGTTTGGTATTTGCAATTGATGTTTCTTTAAGGTTGACCAAAACTTACACCAGATAGTGCTTGCGGATTTTTTATCAGTGATTGAGTACAATTTAGTATTTTTTTCTTTTTCTTTTGAAAGCATGAGTTGTACAGTAGAGTTGTATGTGACATTTTCAAGGAGTACTAGTACTGTGCGTAGGCACGAGGGTTTTTGTTTGCAGGTTTGTGGTATTTTATATTGGAGAAATTAATTATGAAAGGTGCTTGTCTGGTGTTAGTTTATATGAAGGGGTGTGCAAAAGAGTGCAAGCTTTGTACATGTATCTGATGTTCGGTGGAGTGTGTATAGGAACACTATCAGTTAGCTGTGTGTTTGTAGTAACTGTGTGGTGCTTTGCATGGTAACACTGAAGGTGTATAGCATGTGAGCAGGATGTGGTTGAGTGTTGCAGGGTTTTAATGTATGTGTGACATAGTATGTTTGTACTTATTGTATTTGTGTCGTGTGTTGTAAATCACAGGGAGAAGTAATGACGCATGATTTACAGAGGACTGCATTGAGAATGAGTACATAGAGACTGAGTTGATCATTTTGGGGAAAAGTTTCCTGAAATATTGTGCCCCCCTTATGAATTGACTCATTTTGGAGTTCATTTGGCACATACATGTACTGTGTAAGGTGTTATTTTCGCGGGGGTTTTATTTTTGCGGATTTCGCGAATTGCCGATTGGCCGCCAATTAACAACACACAAAAATATTGTCACATTCTTTAGTCAGAATTGATATCCCCAACAGCAAAGCTTTGCTATTGAAAACATCCTGTGTAGTGAAAAAAATTGAGATATGCACCTCTATGTGTACAAAAAATAAGGTTTACATTACGTCAAACCCCCGTTTGGAGAAAGACCGCAGTACAGATTGCAAACTGCGGTGTTATACCCCATTTTCCATTTGGATCTCCCAAAAATCATTTCCAAGCCCTTATCAACCGCGCTTGGCCAGGTAATCCAGGGGTAATCCCCGCTGTCTCAATTTCACCTCCACAGGCCAGTATATGAGCGTTGAGCAAAGGACAAAAAGATAAACAACAGCTGTGCTATTACGTAAGACTTCTCTGTCTGTAGTAGGACCTTCGGAATGAAATTATTGTATTCAATATTTAATCACGTTTTAAAAGGCATATTGTATTCAGTAATCCAATGTTAGTCCATTTTCAATTTCGAACGAAGAAAATCGACCTCGAAATAAGGAAAGTAAGCGAATAAAAATGATGGCATGTTTTGCAGAGACCGCGCTCAGCGCTGCGCATGCATGCCATCGTGTGTGGCCCCCTGCTGTGACTGTATATGCTGGGCTATTGTGTTATCTTCGGACCGACGTCAAGAAACAGGTGTTTTGATACTTAAATTGCTTGCTTGGGGCAGTTAGGGTTTGTCGTACTTGGAGAAGAGAATTGATGAGAAGGGAAACTGGGGTATAGTGTTCTCAAATGGAAGTTTTTTTCGTCATGAGAAAGTACAGTTAGTGATTCAAAAAGTAAGCTAGAATTTCACTTTTATTTATTTCTCAAACAAAATCAGAGCCTAAACTATATTCTCACTTAATTCTATCGGTAGTTATTCACTCACTGTAATATCAAACTGTATTTTCCATGAGATAATTTGATTTTATTGTTATCTGATTCACTATATACACATGTATTGGCAGCTATTTGCATACTCATTAATATTCATAGTCACATGACCAGGGCTTTTAAAGGTGTAAGATTTTGTTCACAAAATTCAACATTTTTGCACTGAAACCAACTTTTTAAAAAGTGAATCTAACAAAACAAAACTTCAAAAGATTACTCTTACAGATCAAACTGTGATATGATGAATTTTCAGATCTAAAGGTACAAAAAAGTGAAATTTAAGCCACTTTTTCCCACATTTTGTAACTGTTTTTACAGGGACATATTTATGTACAAAGGACACATCAGCATATAGACTTTGAGGAGCATAATTTTGCACATGATTTGCACTAGTTGTGCTTCATAGGCTATCTTCCGATCGCGAATTTAACAACACGCGAAAATGTCGGGACCCCAGTGATTCGCGAAAAAAATTCTGTACACGAAAATAACAGCTTGTACAGTACATGTATTTGATTTATATGTTGAAAACTACATTGATTCATAACACTATTATTTACAGTTAATGTTCTTACATGTATATAGATTTGTGCTTCAGTTATTAATATCTGTCTATATTTGCTTTTATGATGGCATTGTTTTGTGGGAAGTGGGTACATTTTTGTTTGTTATTTTCAAAGAAAAAATACGTATAGATTGCTGTATTCACATCATTTTTGCACAATTATCAGTTTGTTTTGAGCCATTTGAAAATTCAGCTTTAAATGTGTGCAATGAATGTCATCATTAAGAGTTCTAATATGAAAATAATCCTTTAAACAGAAGCAAAGATTGATAATTTTATTTTTTGTTTATAATTGTAACTCTATTATGGGATGGAAGAATGAAACATAATAATTTAAGAAAAAAAATATATTTCTTTAAGATATTCAGAATTATCAATATTTTCCCTCCCATGATTCATTGCAACATATCTAATTAATTTTTATGCAATACATATTACTGTTTCTCACATGTTAAAAAACAATGTTCACATTTTTTTTTTGCATGCTTTAGGTTTGTTATTGCTGTACAATATTTTGGGTTTATTTAAAACCCAGATCAGACCCAAAAGTGAAATTGACGATATCAGTTGAAAGCTTATAAACTACTCAATACAGAAATGCAAGCTTTATAGTTAGATTCACTATGTTCGAATTTGTTACTAATGCTGGATGTTTTTCGATAAATTGAAAACTATGCATTTTTGGAATGAATGTAATGGTATGAGCTATCAGAAAAACAGACGAGTGTTTTCATTTGCACCGATCCTTATATGGCCGCCATTTTGAATTTTCAAAATGGCAGCTTTGAAAGAGGTTGTCGGCAATATCTCAGCTTCTAAATAACCTAGAATCACAATTTTATTTGAATTAACAGAAGATTTGATAGTAAAAAGGTGTTTCTTAAAACAATCTCTTCGTTAATTTTTTTTTTAAAATGCAATGACTTTAACTTTAACTCTTGTGTGATTGTGATTTTATTGAAATATGGATCCATTATTACATTTATGGCTTAATTTGGCTCAAATTGAATTACAAATAATAACTCCTCATTATTTAAGACGTGTAAACATAATTATATCACGTTAAATAAGCAACATGTTATTCCAATGAAGACACTCTTTTAAGATATAACTTTTTTATTTAGGATGTTTTTGAAAATAATATTGACGATATATTGAGGTATTAAGATTGTATTGTCATGGTATGTTAAAATAATAACAAATCATTTGACATATAATGTAGGGTATCATTTTAAAGAGAATTATAAGATCTATTTATTGATATTAATAACACAGTAATCACTAAAACCCGAGGAGGGGTTATAGATCAAAGTCAGATTTCCAAACTTTTTGTAGGGGTTTAGATATTAAAACATTTAAAAGACACCCTTGTGTAACATTTCCCTTGCTGAAAGGTAAAGTTCTCATCAAATCATTTGCAACTTGAGCCTTATTTTGGGTCTGGTAATTTGTAGGAAAGACAGAAAATGACATTAAAATGATGTTTTCTCTTGAAAACTGTTCATTAGATTCCTTGACCTCAGAAATGGTGGTTAAGGTGCAAAAATTATTCTAGGTTATTCAGAAGCTGAGATATTGTTGAAAACCCGATTTTGGGCAGACATTTTGTAAAATCCAAGATGGCGGCCATAAAGGGACTGGTGCAAATGAAAACATTGTTTTTTCTGATTCCTAACGTTTCCAAAAATGTATAGTTTTCAATTTCTAAAAAAAATCTGTCAAAATCACTTAGTGAAATCTACTATTATTTCTTTTCACTGCTTTAAAGCTGAGTATTTTCCTTAAAGAATACATGTAACTCCAATTATAGGGCTTCCAAAATACGCTTTCTTGCATGTTTCACTGCGCCTTGGGCACTCTGCCGAGTGGATTTGGCGCATTACAAATCACATATATTATTATTATTATTATGTGCTTTCACCTGCCTCGAGACTGTGATGTCATGTTAGAAGCATTGTGATTCCATTGGTTTGTACATGGAAATAAATGTCAATTTTTCTGCTTTTCATATTCTAAATTCGATTTTTTTTTTTCAAATTGCAGAAAAAATGGCAATGAAAACTATTCAGTGCTCAAATGGATGGAAACCTACAACTCCTCACTAGGTTTTGGGGATTTTTGTTTTGCTCATATTGGGCCTAAATTGCTATGTCAGGAAAAGTTGCTACACAAATTTGAATGCAGATTGAATTGGAAAGCTGCGCCAATACATGTAAGCAGAAAATTAAATATGGTAAAAAGAATTTAAAAGCTTTAGATTTCGTTATATCAAGCTTGCAGGAATGATATTTATGACGTCACTCTGTGATAGAAGTGAAGAAATAAAAATACGGAATCTGAAAAAGCAGAAAAATCACCCATTTTGTCTCGCCTGCGTAGAAGAGCGAGACTATAGGCGCCGCTTTTCTGACAGCGACAGCGGCATCAACATCAAATCTTAACCCAAGGTTAAGTTTTTTAAATTTCATCATAACTTAAAAATATATGGTTTGGGTTCATGATACTTGGACATTAGGGTAATGAAGTATTACTTAATATCCTGCCCAAATTTCAGGTCACATAACCAAGGTCAAAGGTCATTTAGGGTCAATGAACTTTGGCCATGTTGGGGGTAGTTGTTGAATTATCATCATAATTTGGAAATGGATCTAGCTTGAAAAACTTGGACATCAGAGGAATCAAGTATCACTGAACATTCCATGCATGTTCCAGAACACATGACCAAGGTCAAAGGTTATTTAGGGTCAATGAACTTTGGCTATGTTGGGGGTATTTGTAACTTTTAATATTTATGGATCTAGTTTATAAAACTTGCACATATGAGTAATTATATATTACTGAAAATCCTGTGCAAGTTTCAAGTCACATGACTAAGGTCAAATCTCATTTAAGGTCAATGAACTTTGTCCATGTTGGGGGATAATCGTTGAATCGCCATCATAACTTTGAAAGTTTATGGAATGTGGACATACATGTAGGGGTAATCAAATATCAAAGGTCACCTTGCATAAGTCTTAGGTCACATGATCAAGCCTGAGTTTCAGTTCACATGACTAAGGTCAAATGTCATTTAGGGTCAATGAACTTAGACCATGTTGGGGGAATCAACATCAGAATCTTAGCTGAAGGTTAAGTTTTTGAAATGTCATCATAACTTAGAAAATATACTGTATGGACCTAGTTCATGAAACTTGGACATAAGGGTAATGAAGTATTACTGAACATCCTACCGAGTTTCAGATCACATGAACAAGGTCAAATGTAATTTAGGGTCATTGAACGTAGTATATTATTATATGAATTTTGTTTTTTGTGAATAGTTATTTTGTTTTCAAAGTCATCACTTCTGCTTTATACTGAATCGCGTACATGTAATGCATGCGAGACTACTTGCTTTATGTACCAACCTATGGATTCATAACACTTCTAACCTAATGTGGTCTTGAGGCCAGTGAAAGCAAGTATAAGACAGCCTATTTTCAAAGCCTGATAATTGGAGGTATTCTTAAGCACAATGCTCAGCTGGTATAAAGCTGTGAAAATGCATAAAGCTTGCATTTTCTGTGTTAAGTAGTTTATAAGCTTTCAAAAGGTATATGATTGTCAATTTCACTTTTGGGTCTGGTCTGAGTCTTTAGATTAATTTGCTTTTGCATGAAAATTAAATTTGTTTGTTTCTTTAAAATGATTTTGAATATCAATTTCCTTATTTGTTAGATTGCATGTTGCATGAAGCTTTCTATTAACATTAATTTTACTTTTTGAAAAAATGGAAACAACTTTGCACTATGACTTAAAAAACACGTGAAATTACTTAGATAATTAAACTTTTTAGAAAGGCCGCTTTACAAACTTGAAAGCTTTTGTGTGTTGCTACATTTGCAAGTCATACATTGACATTTTCAATAGCTTATTATTATATCAAATAATTGTCAGTGTACAAAAATGTTATTTTCAGATTTAGGTGGAATATAATATGCTATAAATAAACCTGTTGGAAAACGTTTGAAGAAAAAAAAGTCTCTTTTACATGTAGATTTCAAAACTTTAAAATATTTCATTCTGCTACATATATATTGTGTAAAATATCGAGCTAGTCTCACCTTTGTAGGTAACCATGAAGATGGTAATTCTTTTAAAGTAAACAAAAATCAAAATTGCTATTAAAGAAGTAAATTTGTTACTTTACAGACTAGTGATTGTTTCATTTTTAAATTGAAAATCAGCAAAAGCAAAATCATGACTTGTATAATTTTCTTTATTGTCTATTCCTTATCATTTACTTCTCATTAAAATTATTGTGAATATGATATTTCTACCATCCAGTGCTCAAATCAAATGAAAATTTTATGAATGTATGAATTTTTTAATGCTCAATGTACATTTGTCAAAAAAGGAAATTCATTGAAATTTTGTTTGATCATAAATAAAAATTTTAAAACAATTTCATAATTTTCAATTGAAATTGAAAAGAAGAGATTTATACCGGGGGGGGGGGGGGGGGGGCACTCACATACATCAGTGGTACGGGAACATGCCTCTTTGGTGACCCCCTTTGTCAGACCTTGATTGATCTGTATACTGTGAATGACAGTTCAGAAACCACCCGCCCTCCTGCTCACAAGACCCCTGTTATGAAATAGCATGGTAAAGCTAGCGGCACGTACAGCTTATCAGATCCCTTCACTCTGTATCATGCGCAGCTAGCACCATGTACATGTATATGCACAGCGCTAGCGCATAGCACGCACCTTACCTACAGTATAGTACAGTACAGTAATGTGATCCTGTTCGGTAGACCCTGTTTTTTAACTGCCCCATATTTTCTCCTTGTAGTCAGTTACTTAGACCCCTATTTCTGCGTTTCATAAGGCAGACCCCCATCAAAATATAATTTGAGTGCCCCCCCCCCTCGGGATTTATGTTGGCTGGAATGGACATTGCAATTTAATGCTTTACATGTATGTTATAAGGTATTTTTGACAAGTGTCCCATTTGATGTTTTAATTCTAGGCTAATCATTTTGTTAACTGTTTAGCAGTTTGTAGTATAAATAGATATTTTGTTTTTTCTGTCTATCTGTCATCTTTAAAAAAAAAAATGCATCCTTCATCTGTCTTGCACGCTGCATCTTCACTCCATGGTGGGTTGAAAGCAGACCATGCAACAGCTCATGTTCTATGCTGTACCTGTGGTAGTAACCTGTATCTTTGCCTACATCATTGCTGGCTCTATGTTGAGTGTGTATGAGGTAAAACACAAACAAGTGTAATGACTGCTCACACTCCCTCTGTCTCTCAGCCTCTTCTAAACAGATAATACAACTAGTCAAACAGCAGTTTGAGATATTTAATTCTGAAGGAATTTTTTTTGAAAGTCAAAAAAAAAAGACTAGAAAAATATGTAAAAAAAATAATTGTCATAATCTATTTCATATTTTTAAGGATTGATTTTAAATGGAAGGTGAAATATTAATTGTGAACATATTCTGAAAAAAGTGACTGCACAATTTTACAAAATATATTGTATTTCTATTTTAAAAAGGATTGATTGATTAAGTAAGAAATACTGGTTCTGAATATTTTCACATCTCTGCAATTGCACATAAACTGTAGGTTGAATTTGATTCATTCCCTTTTTATGTTAATTCTGTTTATCTTTTTGGATCTGGTCAGAGACAGGGAAGTGTGTGTAGCTACATGTATAGGTAATCATTATGCAGCATGGGTAAATGGCATCCTGTCAATTAGAACATTATCTGACAGATATTACTTTTTACTTCAGATATGGGATGCCTTTTTATCCAAATTGCATAAAGTCATGCCATCTTACAAGAACTTTCTCAAGCATGTCGTCTCCTTGGCATTATGCCTGCATGTGCACAAAACGACCACAAATGAGCATATATTTCATTGATGTTTGATCAACAAATTTTATTCTGCTCCCCCTTCCTCCCCTCCCCCCCCCCCCACATCTATCATAGACGAACGAGAGTCTGCTCTTCTATGCCATTGCGGCATTGATAGTTGGAATATTTTCATACTTTATAGCAAGCAGCTTTTTTCTTGTTTATGAGGTGAGTAGATTGTCTTTGCAAACGATGCTGAAGACTGAAGTAAAAATACTCAGAAGTTTCTGAGATGGAATGTTAAAAATATTCCAAAAATAAATTTTGTCAGATGATATCTATAATACAGTAGCACAAGTAGAGAAAGGGGCTGTTCTATTGTAAAAAAATTCTAAAAGGAGTTAAGCTGGTTCTAAGCATGAGGAAAAGGAATAATAGATGATAAGATAACCAGTCAGTACTAGAGTTATATTATACTGTACTCATGAATAGTTACTGTCACATATTGCTGTCTGAATCTGGCAGTCTGTGGCACTTTAATTCTTTTACCTTTATTTCTTTGGAGGTAAACTTCCTGTTCTGACCCTGCACTCTCATTACTCACTTCTTACGCCAAAGACATCACTTACTCTTACATTCTCCCAAATAATGAAGGTATTTTAGATTTCATCTCATAAAATGGGATTCTTCTGTTTTTCGAATACATACAGGTAAACTATGGGAATATCCCTTAATTAGGATAATTACTTGGGTGAAATTTCAAGTGGACAAAGTCCATCTTTGAGTGTGGAAAAGTTTGCTCGGAGGAAAACATTTGTGGCTTACCTGGCGGAGTCCCTTGTTGACCAGTTGTAGGAAATGCATATATATACAAAAATTCTTCCCATCCCCCCTACCCGATCTATCCATAGTAGGTTTGACTTGCTAATCCAGGTCAAGATAGCACATGTTGCTCAATAGATGTCTGATATTCTTATGAATTACAGCACTTTTTATCATGCAATTTATATTAGTAGATTATTTGCTCCAGCAGGGAATAATTTTGCTTTACGAATTTGAATAGCATTTTTGGTCATAAGATAAAAGCTCTCAACTAATTAATGTACAGTCCTTTGAAAAATATGCTCTACAAAAGACTTGATGCATAGCAGTCTTTCAAAAAATGTGGAGCAAATTGTGATGCGATACCAGGAAAATTGTTCCCTGTCCGGTAAAGTAATATTGCTTGTAATGAAATGAGAATATCCGCTTCTATTTCAAAACAAATTTGTATAATTTCAAAACTTCACTTAATATCTCTAGCATTGAGAAATTTAATGGCAGTTGTAAAGGAATTTTATACATTTTCAAAATTTAATATTTAATGCGGATAAGGTCCATTTATTGAATATGAGTGGGAGACAATAAAGAAGAATAGGGAGTAAAATTGAGGAGATATAAAAAATAAAAGTTTTAAATGAAAGTGCATGTGGTAAAGTAATTATTTTGTTTATCTTTTAGATGGCTGTGGATACCCTATTGCTCTGTTTTTGTGAGGATGCTCGCATCAACGATGGCTCCCCTGACAAACCATACTTTATGGATAGAGATCTTATGGTGAGCAAACATTTTCTGAGCAAAACACTGTCTAGTAGTCCAGGGGCCCGTTGCAGAAAGAGTTGCAATCAATCGCAACTCTAAAAATCACATGCAACTTGATTTTCAACTAATCAACAGCGCGCATTTGGGACTTGCGATTGATTTTTTGACTTGCGTTTAAACGCAACTCTTTCTGCAACGGACCCCAGAGGTCATTGGTTCAAATCTCATCCGGTCTACATGTGATTTTTTTCACAGCAGCCGAGCACTACTTCACACAGCAGTGTTACCCTTGGTGATATCATTGAAGACAAAATGAATATCTTATTGTCTATATCACCCAACAAATTAATTATTCCAAAGAAAAACATATGTTTGGTATCAAACAAAAGCATACATGATGGTGAAATCAGAAATGAGTAATAAAAAGTATTTGCATTATGTATTTCTGGGAATTCGTGTTCATAGTAATGTTTGAAAAACATCGGTCAGTAGCTTACATAAAAAGGAAAGTGTCTTTTATTTGATTACAGGTGTATCAGAACTTCAAGGTATATGCATTTAGTTAATTTTAAGTTACATGTAGATTTTGATTCATATAAATAAGCATCATAAAGTTATCATGCTTTGAAAAAAACATGCATGCATAAAAGTGGCTGCTGTTACATGTACCTACTCGTGGAACCATACATAACGTTTGACCCTTCAAACCATAGTGTTGACACCAAAATTATTTCTTACAGGTGGATATTGTATGAAATATTACAATTTTTAAGTGATGGAAGTCATTTTAGATGCCATTTTGGAACTTAAGACATTGATTTTTAGGAAAAATATACAATATACATATACAACTGCATATCATTGAAACCATACCCAAACTTATTTTTGATCCTTGAAACCACTGTGTAGACACTAAAACCATATCTCTCAGATGGATTTTTGTCTCGCCTGCATAACATATTGAGACACTGGGTGCCGCTTGTCCGACAGCATCATCAACATTGAAATCTTAACCTAAGGTTAAGTTTTTGAAATGTCACCAAAACTTAGAAAGTGTAGGAACTTGTTCAGGAAACTTGGACATAAGGGTAATCAAGTATTATTGAACATCCTACCTGAGTTTCAGGTCACATGACCAAGGTCAAAGGTCGTTTAGAATCAATGAATTTAGATTATGTTGGAAAAATCAAAGAGAAATCTTAACTAAGGTCAATTTTTTGAAATGTCAAAACTTTGAGAGTATATTGATGTAGTTCATGAAACTTGGATATATGTTTCAGGTCACATGTATAGCAAAATTAGATTTTATGCATAAATATGCTCATATAGGCTCATTTTATTTGGTGTGTATGACACTAGCATAGATCCCAGGAAGCCTATTGATTTTGAGGTCAAAAGGTCATAGGTCAAGGTCACAGTGACATGTTTTCATCTTACCCTTCTGAAGTCCTTGTAAATGCGATAACTTTCGTTTAACTTAATCTAGGCTCATGTAATTGGTTTGTATGATACGAGCATGGACCCCAGAAAGCCTATTGTATTGCATGAAACTTGGACATTTAAGGGTAATCATTCTGCATAAGTTTCAGGTCACATGATCAATGTCAAAGGTTGTTCAGGGTCAATGAACTTAGTATTTTATTATCATATGAAAGGTGTTTTCTGTGAATAGTTTATTCATCTTAGTTGTTTTCAAAGTCAGCACTGCTGCTACATGTACATGTACAGTATATTGAATCATGTAATGCAGGCGAGACTGCCTGAGGCATTCCATATATTATTTTATGCAATTTGTTTTCATTATCTAGGAATTTGTGAGTAACAGTACTGATACTATCGATGGCTTGGAGAACAAAAAACGAGTAAGGGTGCCTACTGAAGAGCAACCAGAAACACATTCTAAACCCCCACCGGTAAGTCATAATTCTGGTCTGAACTCGTTTAAACAAGAATAATCAAACACCATTCCTCTTTCAGTTCACTCAAACTTTTACTGTTGCTTCGAAACTAATATATAGATAACTGTCATCACCTATTAATTCCAAGAAACTTTTAACAAGTTTATTAAGACTGTATCATATGAAAATACAACTTTATATCAGGTGAACGCTGGGTACAGGTATATGCGACAAACACCAAAAGTTTACTTTTTTCTTTCTTTCTGTAACTTAATGACCAATGCCAAAGTTCATTTAGGGTCAATGAACTTTGGCCATGTTGGGGTATTTGTTGAATTGCCATCATAACTTTAAAAGTTTATGGATCTAGTTCATGAGACTTGGACATAAGAGTAATCAAGGATCACTGAACATCCCTTGTGAGTTTCAGATCACATGATTACAGTCAGAGGTCATTTAAGGTCAATGAACTTTGGCAATGTTGGGGGTAATTGTTGAATTGCCTAACTTTTAAAGTTTATGGATATATACATTGTAGTTCATGAAATGTGGACATAGGGGTAATCAAGTTATCACTGATCATCTTGCACAAATGTCATTTAGGGTAAATGAACGCAGTATTAAATTGTTTAATGAATGGTGTTTTTTGTGAATAATTATTTCATTGTCAGCACTGCTGCTATATTGTTACGCCTAATGCAGGCGATACTGCTAGAGGCGCCCCACTTGTTCTGAATAGGAGAAACATAATAAAGAGGATTCATTTTATAACTTGAGTTCATTGGACTATGTTGTAGTTGTCAGTCATTGTCATATCTCACAGTGATTAGGAGGGGAAGTTCACCCTGGTAAAAAGTTAGTTTCCATAAAAGTAGAAATTAGAGAAATGTATTTGTGAAGGTTTGATGAAAATCCTTCAAAGAACAAGAGAGTTAAGAATGTTTGACATTATGGTGTTTTATATGAGCAGCTCCTCCATGTGTGGTGTGATATAACTTCCCCAAAATGACATAACTTTCTTAGTCTTTGATGGATTTTTCTTAATTTTTTATACGCCCGTCCTACGGGATGTATCATGGTCCGTCCAATAACTTTTCATTGGATAACTTCAGTTTAACTTAACCTCGGCTCGTACAATTTGATGTGTATGATACTTGCATTTAACCTAGGAAGCCTATCGATTTTGAGGTCCACCCTTCTGCAGTCCTTGTAAATGCGATAACTTTGACCACTTATTTTACATGTTAAGTAATTGGATGTTAGAGAGCAGATTATATCCTGAAATTTTCAGCCCACTCCATGCTTGCAAAGGTGTATATAAACTCAAACTACATGTAATTATATAAATATATGTATGCAGAGAATCCAGCAGATTTATTGAGATCATATCCTTCACACCATAACAAGTTTTGGGCACATAGATTAATATGATCTAGAAGTGAAATTGAATTAGTTCTCTGTTGCATCCACTTTGGGAAATGACCCAAATTTAAAGCACAAAATTTTATTAAATTGATTTCCTAGTTAGATTAATTGTTACATGTAGTGATTAAAGAAGTGTCATTTGGCCATCTTGTTTTTGTATGAATTTATTCTTGAGTATAGTCTGTTCCTTCTGATGCTGAAGATCAACCTGATTCTGCTCAACCAGCTGTAAGTCTTCTTTTGTCTATCCCTTTCCTCTCTTCCTGACTATATCTGTTTGTGTCTGTACCTTGCACACTCACCTTTCTCTCTCCCTCTCTTGTTCTTTCTGTCTCAATCGCTCTCTCTGTATCTCTCTCCCTCCCTTTCTTTTTGGCTCCTATCTTTCATTTATGCTTCTCCATTTTTATACGCCCCTCGTATGGTATCACGCACGGTGTCTGTCTGTCTGTCTGTCTGTCCGTCCATTCGTTTTCTTTTCCTTGTAAATGCTATAACTTCAGTTTGACTTAACCTAGGCTCATATAATTTGGTGTGTATGATACTAGCACAATTCCCAGGAAGCCTATTGATTTTGAGGTAAAAAAGTTAAAGGTCAAGGTCACAGTAAAGGCCACTGCACACCTTACGACCCGACTACCATGCTTTCTGCGATTCGCGCATGCGCTTTTTGCTTTTTGCCATAGCAACTGAAAAAATGCGCTTACTACTGCATACGCACGTTATTTATCAAATACGCATCATGCAACTCTTCTGTCTGATTGGCTGGAAGTTGGATTAAGCTTGCGATCCAGTCATAAGGATTCGACATGTCAAATCCTTACGATTTTCCTTGCGACTTGTCTCTGACCGGTCTGCGACTCTCAAGCTGACAAGAGCTGTGACGTCACATCTCCCCTCACTCAGTCGCAAGCCAGTCGGAGACCAGTCGGGTCGTAAGGTGTGCGGTGGCCTTAACATGTTTTCATCTTACCCTTCTGCAGTCCTTGTAAATGCGATAACTTCAGTTTGGTGTGTTTGATACTAGCATTGGTCCCAAGAAGCCTATCCATTTTGAAGTTCAAAGGTCAATGTCACAGTGACTTGCTTTCATTTTACCTTTCTGAAGTCCTTGTAAATGTGATAACTTTGGTTTAACTTATCCTAGGCTCATATAATTTGGTGTGTATGATACTAGCATGGATCCCAGGAAGCCTATCGATTTTGAGGTCAAAGGTCAAGGTCACAGTGATGTGTTTTCATATTTCCCTTCTGTAGCCCTTGTAAATGCGATAACTTTGGTTTAACTTATCCTAGGCTCATATAATTTGGTGTGTATGATACTAGCATGGATCCCAGGAAACCTTTTGATTTTGAGGTCAAAGGTCAAGGTCACAGTGATGTGTTTTCATATTTCCCTTCTGAAGTCCCTGTAAACGTGAGATCGGTTACTTAAGTTTAACTTAACCTAGGTTTATATAATTTGGTGAGTATGATACTAGCATGGATCCCAGGAAGCCTATTGATTTTGAGGTCTAAGGGTCAAGGTTATGGTGACATGTTTTCATCTTACCCTTCTGAAGTCCTTGTAAGCGCGATAACTTCAGGTGTGTATGATACTAGCATGGATCCCAGGAAGCCTATTGATTTTGAGGTCAAAAGGTCAAGTTCATAGTGACATGCTTTCATCTTACCCTTCTGAAGTCCTTGTAAACGTGATAACTTCAGTTTAACTAAATCTAGGCTCATATAATTTGGTGTGTGTGATACTAGCATGGATCCCAGGAAGCCCATTGATTTTTAGGTCAAAGGTTAAGTCGCCACCTTCCACTTTTCTAGCTTGACCAATAACTCCATTTTCTGGGTTACAGGCGGACGTATTATGTACTCACCTTTATAGCGGCACTCTTGTTTGTTATCGTTCCTTGTCTTCTAACTTCCCTCTCTCCCTCCAGGGTTCTTTTCCACTTTAATAACCTTTTACCCTTTCTTGTCTTACATATGATTCTTTGTGCCATATCATTTCCATTCCTGTTATACAATCTCATCATTCTTCTATCACCCTTCCTCCCCCCTTCTAATCCCATCTCATCATTCTTCTATCACCCTCCCTCCCCCTTCTAATCCTATCTCATCATTCTTCTATCACCCTTCCTCCCCATTTCTAATCCAATCTCATCATTCTTCTATCACCCTTCCTCCTCCCCTCTAATCCCATCTCATCATTCTTCGATCACCCCCCTTTAATCCCATCTCATCATTCTATCACCCTTCCTCCTCCCCCTCTAATCCCATCTCATTCTTCTATTACCCTTCCTCCTCCCCCTCTAATCTCATCTCATCATTCTTCTATCACCCTTCCTCCTCCCCTCTAATCCCATCTCATCATTCTTCTATCACCCTTCCTCCTCCCCTCTAATCCCATCTCATCATTCTTCTATCACCCTTCCTCCTCCCCTCTAATCCCATCTCATCATTCTATCACCCTTCCCCCCTTAAATCCCATCTCATCATTCTTCTTTCACCCTCCCCCTCCCCCTCTAATCCCATCTCATCATTCTTCTATCACCCTTCCTCTCCCCTTCTAATCCCATCTCATCATTCTTCTATCATCCTTCCTCCCTCCTTCTAATCCCATCTCATCATTCTTCTATCACCCTTCCTCCCCCCTCTAATCCCATCTCATCATTCTTCTATCACCCTTCCTCCTCCCCCTCTAATCCCATCTAATCATTCTTCTATCACCCTTCCTCTTCCCCTCTAATCCCATCTCATCATTCTTATATCACCCTTCCTCCTCCCCTCTAATCCCATCTCCTCATTCTTCTATCACCCTTCCTCCTCCCCTCTAATCCCATCTCCTCATTCTTCTATCACCCTTCCTCCTCTCCTCTAATCTAATATCATCATTCTTCTATCACCCTTCCTCCTTCCCTTCTAATCCCATCTCATCATTCTTCTATCACCCTTCCTCCTCCCCCTCAAATCCCATCTCATCATTCTTCTATCACCCTTCCTCCTCCCCCTCTAATCTCATCCCATCATTCTTCTATCACCCCTCCCCCCTCTAATCCCATCTCATCATTCTTCTATCACCGTTCCCCCCTTAATCCCATCTCATCATTCTTCTTTCACCCTCCCCCTCTAATCCCATCTCATTCTTCTATCACCCTTCCTCTCCCCTTCTAATCCCATCTCATCATTCTTCTATCACCCTTCCTCCCCCTTCTAATCCCATCTCATCATTCTTCTATCACCCTTCCTCCTCCCCTCTAATCCCATCTCATCATTCTTCTGTCACCCTCCCCCCCCCTTTAATCCCATCTCATCATTCTTCTTTCACCCTCCCCCCTCCCCCTCTAATCCCATCTCATCATTCTTCTATCACCCTTCTTCCCCTTCTAATCCCATCTCATCATTCTTCTATCACCCTTCCTCCTCCCCCTCTAATCCCATCTCATCATTCTTCTATCACCCTTCCTCCTCCTCCTCTTAATCCCTTCTCATCATTCTTCTATCACCCTTCCTTCTCCTCCTCTAATTCCTTCTCATCATTCTTCTATCACCCTCCTCCTCTCCTCTAATCCCATCTCATCATTCTTTTATCACCCTTCCTCCTTCTTCTCTAATCTCATATCATGCCTCCTCTGTCCCCCTTTTCTCTCCTTTGTAAAATGTGCATTGATGATGCAAGATCATAATTAACTTTTCTTTTTTTTCATTTGATAATCATACTTCGATAATAGGTTATTTTTATGGTGATAGTAATTCCCATGCTTGAGTAGATTACTATTTTAGCACTTATTTTTATATGGTGACCAGTGATTTACTTGATATATTCATTCACTCTTTAATTTCAGTATTGTGCTCACTAATCTGTTATAATCATTTGTATAAAATTTGCCGTAAGTTTAATTAAGTATTACTGAGCATCCTGCTAGAGTTTCCAGTCACATGACCAAGGTCAAAGGTCATTTAGGGTCAATGAACTTACATGTAGACTACCTCCATGGGAGAATCAACATCAAAATCTTAACCTAAGGTTAAGCTTTTGAAATGTCAACATAACTTAGAAAGTATATGGACCTGGTTCATGAAACTTTAACATAAGTTTAATCAAGTATTACTGAATATTCTGCCTGAGTTTCAGATCACATGACCAAGGTCAAAGTTCATGTAGGGTCAATGAACATTCGCCATGTTGGTGGTATTTGTTGAATTGCCATCATAACTTTAAATAGTTTGTGGAGCGAAGTTAGTTTATGAAACTGTAACATAAGAGTAATCAAGTATCCTGTGTAAGTTCAGGTTACATGACCTATGTCAAAGGTCATAGTGTATGAAACTTGGACGTAAGATTTATCAAGCATTCGTGAACATCGTGCATCAGTTTCAGTTCATATTGCATGTACCAAAGTCAATGAACTTTGGCCATATTTAGGGTATCTGTGGAATTGCTATCATAATTTTAAAAGTTTATGGATAAAGTTCATGAAACGTGGACATAGGGGTAATTAAGTATCTGATCATCTTGCACAAGTCTTAGGTCACATGATCAAGGTCAAAATTAATGTCATATAGGGTCAATGTACATAGTATTTTATTATATAAATGGTGGTTTTTGTGAATACATGTACATGTAATCTTGTTTTCAAAACTATATTGAATTACAAATTATTTAATTGATAATGTAGACGTGACTGCTAGAGGTGCTCCACTTGCTATAGTTTGAATGTATGAGAGCAGCAATGTTTCCTCCTTTACTGAACTATGACTTAATTATTATTTTTTTCCATTCTAACCAATTACTTACTTGGTATGTGCTCTGCCATTCGCTTGGAAATAATCGTTGTAAGCCTTCACCTACACATGTTTTGTTTTCATTTAAACTAACTCATCTTTTCATACATGCCATATATAAACCAGACTGAATCACTTACATCACCGGAGCCTGCACAGCCCACCCAATCAGATAATATTGAAATTGAGGTGTAAGTCTTTCTTATTTGTGCAGTTGTTGATGTGTTTTGCATGAATTAAAGATAGACCATGAAATTAATTTACAGCTATTCTCATCATTTTGAATTAGATGGGGATATTAGTGAATATATTTTTGTGGTATTTTTATCCCTATGAATCACCTACAGTGAAGTACTGTATATCAACTCACAAACTTTATAAACATAAACAAACATATCTGTGTGTACATGTACTGCATTGTATGTTATATAATAGCAATTTTTTCTGCACATTACTTTCATTATCTCATTAACAATTTTACTTTGCCTTTCTGCCTATCAGAAAATAAGACAAATTATTGATGCACACATTTATTTTTTTTAGATAGTATGTGATCTCTACTCTTTGATAAAATTCTAATTGTTTTTATTTCTTTTTTTAAAGTAGACATCCGAAGAATTAAATGTATTTTATAATGATTATTGAATTTCATCATTGTAAAGGGAAGAATTACTGATCACATATATAACTTTCCTTTTTAAAATAGTGAATGAGGCTAGCAGATATCAGCCCTCATTAATTATATATTTTGCAAACAAAAGTTTTGTGGAGATTTAAACAAAAAGTGAAGCTCAGGAGACTGCAAAATAATATTGAATTGGTCAGTAAATCTCAGTTTGAGCGAGAGATTGTAGAGGACACTGGTATGGCATGACCACCACTCCATCAAGTCACAGGACACATTGATATATTGCTGTACACAAGCGTGACCAAGAAACGTGTTAAAAGGGGTGTTTTTTTCTTCAGTTTTTGACGAGGGCCCCGCGTGAACCCGTTAAGGGAATCAAAAACACAGATTTTCAAGAAAGAGGGTGATTTTGAAAGACTAGTCAATGGTCAATCATGGGGTCATACGTATTTAGGGTATTTTTTTCCAAAGCTTTTTTTGAAGACTAGCCAAATGTGTTAAGGGTATGTTTTTCCCCCGGTGTCATATTCTGGCGACAACTTGTTTAGGGGCCAAAATGTGTAAATAAAGCCCGGAAAAAACTGGTTTAGGGGGTTATTTTGCACACAGAGAAAAAACTCTGGGATTGAACATTGAAAATATTTTCATATCATACATGTATTAATTGTCACTAGTTGGGAGATTAGTACAGGACAGATGGGTGTGATATTGCATTGATTGTTCATGTAGGTTAGAAATGTCGAATTGGTGGAAGACAGGTACATATCACTAATTATATTAATTTTCCTCTTTTTGTTTTCTGTGTAGTCCTGAGGGAGACAGAGGAGGAACCTCTCCAGCTGAGGTATAATGACTGTCCATTACAAACTGCCTTCAACAAGCCGCTCAACTTTCTTGTTTTCATCACCCATGTTTCCTTATCTTCTGTTCCTTTTATGGATTTGATTTTATGATTTTTTGTCATTTCTTTGAGTTTAAAACTAAATTTTGAAATACTGTAATGTTTTGAGAAACAGGGGTGATTCACCAACAGCTAAAATCAATGGTTGCAAGATGAAGACCAATCAGATATTTGATTTTATCTCACTTCAAAGTCGATTTAATTTGTTGGTGAATTACCCCCAGTTATACATTTACAGTGTACTAATTAATACAGTGTGCCCCCCCCCCCAACAAAAAAAAAATGAGATTGGTCAATCATATATCATAACTTAATAATAAGTACGATAGACAAATGACCTATCATTGTAAGCTTAGAGTCTCCTATTTCAGCTGGTATAACACAGAAGATTCCTCATTCATACATGAAAGAGTAAAAACAATTTGAAGAGAGGATACCAAAAAAGTCACTTGGTGGGCAGTATGTGTGTTTAAAAAAAAATCACATTTTGAAAAGTTCAATATCTGCTCTTTAATTTGATACCTCAATCACAGAAAATGGTCCAGAAATAACAGTTCTGTTTCTTCGAAATAAGACTTGAAGTCTAGACAGATAACTCAACACTCCGTTTTGTTGATGATCAACCACACATAAAGCCTTCATAATTGTGCGATCGATTTGGTGGGAAACCGGAAAAAACATTTAATGGAATTATGAAAATACAAGCATTGTTTCAAAGAAACAGAACTTTGTTATTTCTTGACCATTTTTTAAATTGAGGTATCAAATCAAAGAGCAGATATTATATTCTACTTTTCAGATGTGATTTCCTTTTTGAAACTCAGATACCACCTGCCAAGTATACTGTTTGGTATCCTTTCTTCGAATTTTTTTGCTCACTCATATATGAATGAGAATCTTCTATGTTATACCAACTGAAAGAGGAGACAATGATAGGTAATTTGCCTATTGTATTCGTGATTAAGTAATGATAAATCATCAATAAATATCATATTTGTTTTGTATTGGATGCACTGTATATTATTGAAGACAAAGAATGGAATTACTATGGTAGATGTTAGTATGAATTTAAAACTAAACTTTAATATGAATACTTTACAATGAAGGCAGATATGCCTGGGTGATATATGAGAACCATATTGAATTTGAAATTCTTTTAACTACTAGGACATGTATAATATCGATTTGTTAAATTTTTTCCATGTCATGTGCTGACAGATATGGTAGAATGAATATTGCAATCAGCATCAGTTGAGACTGTTGCATGTTTTCCTCCAAAATAATGATTCACATGTGTGTCTACCTATTTCTATTGCTATGGCTTCGATAACTATTTTTAACTACATAACTGTAATACTATGCCTCTTTGAAAATACCTATGGCCACTTAAACTCCCCCTTTATATATTTTGGGGGAGTTATCATTATTTATGTAATTCTCCCCAATTCTATTTGTAGGCCTACATGCTGAATGCTGATATACATGTAGATCATGAGTGAGTGAACTGAATCTGTGTTCATATATTTCCTCTATGCAGCGTCAGAAATGATAAAGAGACTTAAGTACTTTCTTTTTTGGTAGTTTACAGGGATGTTGTGATCATTGTGTACATACACTGTATACAATTCCAGAATTTGAATGATATTATCCAATGCATGAATTAGATTTTCTGGAGCTTACAAGTTTTGCTGTTTTCGGAAGTGGAGACAAGTGATGATTAAATACATGTATGTAAAATTCAGTTTTTGTATCTTAAAACAGTATTCATTATTGTTTATGATACTAAAAATATAGAAGCTTATATTCTAATAATTTCTATGATATTGAAGATGCATAGAAATAAAGAATGCACCAATAACTCAGTGCACTGAAATCTCAAAATAACTGATAACAAAAACAAAACAAAACATGAAAATGAGTTGCTAAAAGGAGACTAGATACTGGATCTCTGCAAGTTTAGGACCAGGGCCCCATTTTATAAAAAGTTGCTTCTAAAGCAACTCTTACTGGAATGTCGACTTCCATTGGAAGAGCCAATCAGGAAGTATTCCTCTTTTTTGTTTTTGTTTTTTGTTGGTTTTTTTTTGCACATTGTGTATTGAATAATGATTATTTCAAGTTGTTACAGCAATTTATATTTAGGATAAAAGTTGTTATTCTTTGTGTGTAAACTGCCTATTTTGTTGTATTTTGAAGAAGAAAAATCATATTCTGAAACTAAAAGACAAAGTTTGTATACTAAGTATTCATTATTTTTATTGCTTTAATAAAAAGAAGCGTATTTATCAGCACAATGTACATGTATGTTTGTAGACCATAGAGGCTTGATAAACTTCATAGCATGTATTTTATCCCATTAATCTATTTAAAAAAAAACTCGTAATGTCATGTTTAACTTCTTGATGTACATATTGTATCCATGTTACATGAATAGTCGTTCATTTGTCTAATAATGCAATTGACCCAGTCTCAGAAATGGAAATTAGAGGGAAAATGTGTGCATCTTGCCTTTTGTACAAGAGCAGACCAGTTCCGTGCTTGCACATACGTACCATGTATGATATCAGTCTTGCCTGTAAATAGGAGGGGATCATCACTCTGACATTTGAAACGATATGTTAAAAAACCTCAAACTCCCAATGTTGAATTTTCACCTAAACAATGTTACCTATAAACAACAATACATAATTACACATTTTAGCTGAATAATAGAGAAGATTTGATTTCCTTTTAAGTCTTGAAAGTCTGCCTTGTTGTGAGTTGGTGATGTCTCTCTCTGATTTTGTATAACACATTTCATATTATGATTGTTGTAATTATTTCATATGAAATTATCTGCATGTAATATATTTGCGTATAGATTTTTTGACTGATGCTACATGTATTTGGTTGTTAGATTGTTCTATCAATGTTATTTACCGTACTGCAAATCTGTTTTATAGTAGCTTTTGCATAGAGCCACTTGTACCGCATAGAAATGATAGAAATTCACAGTGAATCCCCAAAAAGCCAAACTGAGTGATGATTATCAACGATATATCATAACCTAATCAAACATACAAATGCAGAGTGGCCAACTATATGTATAGTACTGATTTTAAATAGTTAGTACTGAACAATACTGATGGTTTCATGCAAAATACTGATTTCTAAAGTTTTGGTTTTATGTGTTGTCCTATGGTATTTCCTAATAAAGATACTGATTTTCAGCTTTTATATTGCTGACATGTTCTTATCATATAGCACCTCTTTCATCAAGTACATGACTCACCTTTCATGTGTGAGTGAGCAAAAGCAATTTGATCATGAACAGATCGATACCAAAGGGACTCATGTGTTCAAGAAATCTGCATTTTTTTTACCTCTTTGTAATTTCAGCAATAATAAAAGCTCTTTGATTGTTTCAAAGAATTTGCAAAAGTTTGACTTTGGTAAATAAGTTGCGAGTTAATTTAAATTTTATTTCTTGAATAATTAATCTGAATAATGGCAGTTTTGCTAAGATTAAGAGAATAGGTTCATCAGCTTCAACAATATGTAAAATAATAAAATGTTAAACAATGGGTTAACACCAGGGACTATGCAGATTATATGTATTACTGCACTCAGTTCAACATATAAACTGGGAAATGTACATGTACAATAATATATGCTCACAAAGGGGCACTGAAAGTATGGTTGTTGCCATGATCGAGTGTCCTTTGCCAAGAGCATGCATGTATTCATTTTTTTCTTGTACATTTAGGCCTACATTTAACCTTTCTCAGTGTACAGGCTGAATGAAGCACAGGGTGGGTTTATGCTTCCATTGCGGAGCCAGAGAGAATCAGTGTTTTCAAACCTTGTTTCAGAATGCCGATCAAAAATGTTCTGGGAGTTCTGTTTATGCTTTAGTTTTACAGAGGCGAAATTGCGATCTTTAACTGGCTTCTTGTCATAATTTTCATTGAGCAGGAAAGCGAGGTCAAATAGGCCGCACCCTTTTTCGAAAGTTTTTTGTTTTTCTGAGTGTTTTGTGTTAGATTATTATTTAACTTTCGATCAATTTCCGATCTTTTAGTAATTGCATATGGCTACGTACTTGACATAGTCATAGAATTTCCACCAACGTGAGGATAATAGTAAGAAAAAATGAAGAGTATTAAAATATACATAAGAAAATAAGACATTTATTCATGTTACTGGGGCTTCTGGCTCAGCGATGTCTCCTCATCATAACTCAGTTCTGGGTTTTTTGTAAATCCCTCATCGTGATGACAAATTAGAGGACATACAAATGTGCATTGGTCATTATTAGACTCAGGGAGAGGAAAGGTAATTCTGTGGAGGTAATTAAGTCCTTGTTAGATCCATGTAACTGTAGGTGTACTTGTCCACAGATTTTCATTTCCCCGGAAGCATGCACCAAATGGCATCATTTAAACATGTTTACATGTGTAGGACATTACAGCAAGACTTGTTCATGCATTTGTAATTAGCTACATTATATTGATAATTGTAATGGCCTATTGTATGGTTTGTCCGACACACTGATCAGTAGACTGCAGCAAATTCAGAATTCTTCTGCCAGGTTTGGCACTTAAACATGGTCTCGAGAATCAGTTTTTCTTATACTTCACAGCTTACATTTGTTACCAGTGAAAGATAGAATGATTTTCAAACTTCTTGTAATTTCTTTTAAATGTCAGCCTAAGGTGGCCCCTTTGTACTTACATATTATTAAAGAATGTTCTTCTCCTGATCTTTTTAAGTCCATGTTAAAGTGTTAGTTATCTTTTCCAATGATAAATTCACATTTCCCAATGATGCATTATGATTATCTAGTTCCAAATTGTCAAAATTCAGTCTCAAATATGTATATGTACAGTATAATGATGTTTTTATGTTGTCTTATGATGTATTAGGTTCAATATGATTTTTTTTCCTTTTTTCTTTTTTTCTCTCTCTTTCTCATGCTACCTTTAAGAACACTAAAATACTTAAATGTAATTTGCGCTATGTAAAAATTGAGTATCATTATTATCATTACGATTGTGGTTCTGTTTACATTTCCGAAGAAACCCTGATTCCGGTCAAACAACGTTTTGAAATGCACCTTTTTGTATGTTTATGATCAGTTTTCTGAAACGTTGTTTAAATGAAAGTAAGCATGGACGCAACCGTGTTTTGGACTAATCACGTATGAAAACACTGATTCTGGCCTGAAAAGTGGAAGCATAAACACACTCACAGTCATACAGAAAGTCTGAATAGGCCTTACTCCTCAGGGAGTCCTGGCTAAAATCTATGTTGGAATTCAGAGGGTTTTTTAAATTCCTTTTTAATTTTCTGATTTTTACATAATTTGGTTCTGAAGTGCCATTAGATTTAAACGAATTGTTGGTGTTAGAGAGCAATATACTGGAGACATTATGTAGTGTGTACACTTATAAAGATTTTTTTTCAATTATAACAACACTGAACAGTTTATTTCAATTCACATGTCCTAAAAAAGTATATGTGAGGCATAAGCTTATTATACTGTGTATTTTAAAAATGCACTCTAAAGCAGACTTTTTGAATGAGAAATTTACTTTGCTATCTATGTTATACGTGTAGTGAACAAATAAAAATTTCACAGGGACAATTTTGTAAGTACACAAAATGTAGTAGGGATCCACATGAAAGTGTTAACTACGTTAGGATACATGTACATCTTTGGTTTTGCAAGAATAACCTGATCGTTTTATTCACTTGATTTCAATTGTTCTGAGTAGCTCTGAACAATTTATTCATTTTGATGAAAAGTTGATCTAAAAAATTCTGTTGAGTTGGAAAAATAGAACTGCCTTGAAGAAAAAAAAAAAATATATATATATATATTCATACCTTGGTCAGTTCGGTCTACTACCGTCGGTTTCACGCTTTCGGCGATCTTCAGGCAGACTGATGATTGACGACTTGACGACTTGGTTGTCAATATATATATATATATATATATATTATATCATTTGTACATGTACTTTCATGGAGGTGATTTAAATTGCTATTCAAATCACAATTTCAATCAACTTGATTTAAATCCACCAACCCTGATTGGAGTTCAAGCATTATTCTAAGTAAACTATTTCTTCACAATTTTCTATGATCAAGGTATCAAATTAAAGACCATATGTCGTTTTTTTTTTTAATTCAGATACAGTTTGCCAAAGTGCTTTTTGGAATTCTTTCTTCAAATTGGTTTTACTCACGCATAAATGATGAATTTTCTGAATTATACCATGCAGGTGAAAGAAGAGACTGTAACCTTTACAATTCAAGGGTATTTGTCTATTGCAATTATGATTAATTTATATATCATCAATAGATAATTATTGCTTTTGTTTATCTTATGGGATGCACTGTGTAATGTAAAAAAATATATATATTTGAAGAGTATGGTGTATTTGTGACAACTTACTGTAGGAACAAAAATTTGATGTTGCAGTAGCAATTATTCAATATAGCATGTAAATATTTGGTGAATTGAAGTAAAAATTGTAAAAAAAAAATTGTGAATTCTATGATATGAAAGATAAGAAAATTAGTTTTATGTTTATTACATGTACTTTTAAAGTAAAAGTAAATGCTTTGTCTATCACTTTTTCTTTAAGGGGATGTTTACCCTAATGAAAAGTTTATTGCAAAAGTAGCCGAAAAATAATTAAGAAATATTAGTAAAAGTTTGAAGAAATTCCACCAAAGATTTTAAAGTTATTAGAATTTTATTTTTTTGTCTCGCAAAGCAGAGCGAGGTCTCGCAGAGCAGAGCGAGACTATGTAGCCACTGCTTTGCCGACAGCGGCGGCATATGGACCTACTTCATGAATCCTGGACATTAGGGTAATCAAGTATTATTGAACATCCTGCTTGAGTTTCAGGTCACATGACCAAGGTCAAAGGTCATCTATGGATGAACTGTGACCATCAGTGTTGTTGGGGAATCAACATCGAAATCTCAATCAAGGTTCAGTTTTTGAAATGTCACAACTTTAAAAGAATATGGATATAGTTTATGAACTTTGGCCATGTTGGGGTATTTGTTGAATTGCTATCATTAAGTATATGGATTTAGTTAATGAAACTTGGACATAAGATTAGTCAAGTATCAATAAATATCCTGTGCAAGTTTCTGGTCATATGACGAGGGTCAATCAGGGCCAATAAATGTTGGGCAATCAACAGTGAAGTTTTAAACCAAGGCTAAGATTTTGAAATATCATTGTTGAACTGCCATCATAACTTGTATAGGTTGTGGATCTAGTTCATGAAATGTGGACATATGGGTAATTAAGGGTCTCTGATCGTCTTACAAAAGTCTTCATTCACATGATCAAGGTCAAATGTCATTTTGGGTCAATTAACTTAGAAGTTATTATCATATGAATTTTATTTGTAAATAAAATTTTATTCAAGTCATTTATTTTTCAAAGTCAGCACTGCTGCTATACTGAAATCACATAATGAAGGCGAGACAGCCAGAGGCATTCCACTTTTTTAATTTGTAACTTCATATGCAAGCAGCTTTCCCATACAGCCTATTGTGTTGTAAATAAATCAGTGAAATGTCATTTTCGAAAAAAAAAGATTAAAATGGTTTTCGTTGTACCGTCAGTGTATCAACGGACACATTTCACACCAGCCCTGAAAGAATTTTTTATTCATCGCGAACAATTTAGAAATTGAAATTTGTGCATTTTATATAATGTGCATGTACGGAAGCTGCTCGATTTGTATGAAATCACAAATCGAAAATTCGAGTAACTTTCTAACTCTTAAAGGGGAATCCAGCCTTGGCCATCAAATGTTGTGTTTGGAAGAAGAAAAATAAATTAACCAGAATGGTGAAAGTTTGAAAGAAATCGGACAAGCAATAAGAAAGTTATAGCTGTTTTAAAATTGAGATCACTAATACTATGTAGATTTCAAATTGGCAACTGATTAAGTAAATTATGACAAGGGGCAAGGACAACTTTCCCATAGGCCATGTACTTTATTATCAGGGATTTGTGGTTTTCTCCCAAGTACCCATTCCCCTGGGGCAGTAATCTAAATATAACCTAGGTAGTATGTTGTTTTATGTCCTCATGAAAAAATATATAATTTGAAATAAAACTTTTGGAAAAAATGACATTTTAGCCATAATATGTATTGGAGTACATGGAAGAGTAGTCCTTGCCTTACATCACTATGACACCCCATGTGCTGCCAATTTGAAGTCTCCATGGGTATAGTGATTATCAATATTTACAACTTTTAAAAATTCATAACTTTCTTGTTGTTTGTCAATATTGTTCAAACTTTCACCTATCAACCTGTCTGATTTTTCTTTTCCTTGTAAAAACAAGTTTTTATTTGGGTTGGATTCCCCTTTAAATGAATATTCCTCAATATTTTTAATTATTTTTTGGTGGTATTTTCACAGCAAACTTCTAGTCAGGGTAAACTTTCCCTTTCGTGCTTGCCTTTCGATTGTCAGTCACATATCTTATCTCTGTTTTATTATTATTTTTAATTCAATTTTGGTGCTTATCTATTTTTTCCAGATAAATTTTTGTTTTTATTCATTATGTCATTATGAAATTGTGTTATCTATCCAGGGTGGCAATGATGTCTGGGAAATGTTGTGCTTTCAATAGCAATTTTAGCAATTCTGTTCTATGAATATAATTCTTTTGAATGAAGGAAATCAAATTTGTATATCACTCTTTTCCAAGTTTTATGCATTGTTATTTTTCATATACATATTTCTTACTGTACCGTGATCTTTTTCTCACTTAATAATTATATATATATATATATACTTTTTTTTATTAATTTAGAGGTTTAGGGCATTTTTGTGATACAATCTATATATGACTTCATGATGTGAACACACATACATACAATAAAAAAGAAAGGTGGGGGAAATCTAAATGTGGATGCATATTCTGGTCTAATTTTTTTTATTAAAGATTGACATGAGAGAAGAGAGATGGGTAAAGGATGGAAGATAAGTCTGCATAAATCAAATATTATTTTTTGGAAGCAAATCATTCTTCAGATCATATTTTGTAAAGCATGTATCTGCATAAATTTACCTTTTTTTAGTTGAATTTTTCCAAGTCTTATAGATAAGTATCTGTGGAGATTCAACTTGCACAGATTCATCTGCAGAGGTTGATCTTCTCTAAGTTTTTTTTTGCATGGTCAACCCCCCCCCCCCCCCCACTTTGTAAACCCTTCCCCGGCCCCTGTATTGTGACGTATCATCATAGGGGTTTATGGTAGTATCCTCTACAACTTGTTAGATCATGTTAAAATTTGAAAATGTTGGTGGCTCCCCCATTATAGGCCCCTCCCCCATTTTAAAATTCTGGACCCACCACTGATTTGTCCATAAATTAAACTGATCATGAGAAATTGTTAGGAAAAGAATACATTTATGCAGTGTAAAGAGTATTCATTCCTAGGTTTTCGAATGTGCTCGCTCAACCATGAAGATGTTTAAAGTTCGGAAAGTGTGTGGTGATAGAAATGATGTATGATAAAAACATTAGCAATTAAAGTCTTATTTGAAACAGAATTTGCCCCCAATATTCACTTTATTACCCTTTAAAATGAGTCTGTGACATTGAAAATACAAATTTTCCCACCTTGACGCGTGCTCACTCATCCATAAATAAACAAATCGATTTCATTTTTGCACAGAATTCTGCCCATAGGTTGATAAACATTACTGCCAAATGACATTGCTAAAGACAGCCGTGGAAAAAAGTTGCACCATATTGAAAATGTACACAAGTCTATGAGAGACGAAGTCAAAATTTTAACAAATATGAAATGAGGGTTTGTTTCATGGACGGTTTTTGTTACTTCTGCCAATAGTTATTTCATGAAACTTCGTACATGGCTTCAGAGTAACACTATCCAAAAGGCGCGCACACCAAAATAACCATTCGATACGACACAGAGTGGGGCCAAGGCCTTGAACTTTCTTCTCATTTGCATAATTTTCGAATATTGTATGCTCACTGATGCATTAAACGTCGGGATTTTCATAAAAATCGAATCAAATGAACTATGCAAGGAGGTTTGTGACAGATATCCATAGTAACAAATTGCATTTTTTCCAATAACGTACAAAAGAGCTAATCGCATTCCACATGTTCATTCAAGCGTGGATATTTAATTAAACGCCTTTGAATCATTGAAGCATGTTAATTGGTCATGAACATAACGAAAAAGTTGAGAAAAGATCATTTTCAGTTCCCAAAATGAACCAATACTTGCCTATGATATTTGAAAATCGTATTTTTTGTTTTCAATAAATGTTCATTGAACCGTGAAACGATGAATATTTTTTAAGAAACTCTTCCAAAAATAATTGTCATCATATTCTATCATTTTTATTGATATAAATGTGTAAAAAATCCAATTATAGCAAATTTGGACTTGTGTTTATTCAACCGTGAAATTTAGCCAAAAAAGTTGTATCGTACGTGTCTTTTAGAGAGTACCTTTTACGAGCCTTCTGACTATTTTTTATGATGAGAATGTGGAATTAGTTCCAATAAAATGGAATCAAAGTCATGATATTTGGCTTGTGACTTTTGAAAAGTGACATTTTTGCCTTCTGACGGTGCTCACTGATGCAGACTATCTCTTTTCTTCGTCTACATTTTTAACCTCTCTGATCTTTCCTCTCGCTCTGCAGCATTCTCATTTCTGTATTTTAGAGCAGGGGTCAGCATAGCTGAAAAAGGTAGACAATTAAATTTCACGTTAATGACATGATTCCCGGGGGGGCAGTCAAATATATTGCTGTACACACGCGTGACCAAAAAACTCGTTTAAAGGGGTGTTTTTCAGTTCTGGACGCGGTCCGCGTATCATCAAAAACACCGATTTTCAAGAAAAAGGGTGGTTTTGAAAGGCTGGTCAATGGTCAATCGCGGGGTCAAACGTATCAAATGTTTTTCCCCCAAAGCTTTTTTTTAAGACTAGCCAAACGTGTTTAGGGTGTTATTTTGCACACAGAGAAAAACTTGTTTAGGGGGTGTTTGGAAATTCTTTGGTCACGCGTGTGTACAGCAGTATATTTGACTGCCCCCCCCCCCCGGGCATGATTCCCCATATCTGGGGCGTCTGCCGTGTCCTAAGTGGTGGGTGTGGCCGTAGGGGCCCTAAAATGAGGCCCCAAAAATAGAGCTGGAAAGGTTACCACTTGAAACCAATAGCAAAATGTTAAGCACAATGCGCTGATGCATGAATGACACTTAACTGACACTTTAAGTGGTGGGGCAACCCTGGCAGACGCCCCCGCTTGGGGGCGCCCCAAATTGAGCTAGATCAGCTGGAAAGGTAACCACCTGAAACCAACAGGAAAATGTTTGACATAGCTCACTGGTACATGAATGGCACTTAACTGACACTCTGAGTGGTGGGGAGCCCCGGGAGACGCCCCCCAAAGCCTGACCCCCCCCCCCCCCCACCCGTGAAATTTAGCTATATAAACTAGAAAGATAACATGAAAGCACCTGGGAAATGTTCTACATCAGCTGTAAAGGAGATGGGGGAGGGGTTGTAGATTGAGAGTGTGAATTATGATGTTATGCTTTTCATTTCATCTATCTCTCCAACTCCACTATCAAATACGAGGACACCTTTTATATTTTTCTCTGACGTATATTCAAACCAAAAACAGCAAATTTTGACACAAATATAATGTGGATTAAAGAGAATACATGCTATTTACTCAATGTTACATGGAAAATAAATGAATATACATGTTCATGTTATCATAACTTAATGATATAATGTAAGAGTATGAATTAGAAGAGATAAAAGAAAATAATAAGTTAAAAGAAAGATGACTACAAAAAGGAAGGGATTGGAAGGGGGAGAATTGCCGGTCCTTCAAACCAGAGTGGCGCTAGTATGTTGTCTTCCACTGCCCATCCATGGTCAATTGGTGACAAATTCTCGCATGGGAATGAGGTCACAGCACGCATCCACAACCTTGCCACATACATAGTCCGACGAACTTTCATTTCAAGTGTTCGGCGACAAGGTGGCAGCAAAGCGCAATCTACTCGTTTGATGTTTGCAAGAGGATTGTCCTATTGGTGTAATGAAATTTTGAAATGGGGGCAAAACAATATAAATATAATATAGGTTTATTTACCCAGGGAAGCCGCTTCAGTTCTGAAAACTGTTCTCCCAGCGGGCCCTGCTATTATTATTACCCCCGGCATTAGCTGGCTGCCTAGACGCTCAAGCATTCAAGGAATTTCTTCCTACCGGGTTCCCATTCACCTCACCTGGGTTGAGTGCAGCACAATGTGGATAAATTTCTTGCTGAAGGAAATTACGCCATGGCTGGGATTATTTGGGCGACAGTGGCCTCTGCATTGCTCTCTTGCTTTTTGCCCAAGACCTTTATTTTGTTGTCGTTAAATATTTATTAGGCACATTTTGTCGATGAATTTTGTATGTATTTATTGATATGCACACCTTGATATACTCAGCTTTTGCTTTTCTCTTGCTATTTACAATTAAGCACTGCAGAAGCACTGCTTCTGCAGTGATATGAGCTCTATAAATATGATTTTATATTATCATTATTATTAATATTATTATTATTATTATTACTATTATCATTGGTTTTATTTGGCAGATAAGATCTTCTCTCTACCTCTCTCTCTTCTTTCTTTCTTTCTCAATTTTTTTTTTAAAAGGAAAGTCTGCACCAAAATAACTTTTTTTTCAACAGGACAAGAAAAATCAGATTGACAGAACTAAAAAGTTTGAGGGAAATCGGACAACTAATAAGAATGTTATGAATTTTTAATGAAATGAATATCACTAGGCAACTACCAACTTGCTGACATCATAGGTGCACTACTAACCATTTATTTTATCTACTAGGATAATTACTATAAAATATAACTTTTTCCGAAATCTAAATGATAAATATGTTTTTTACGTTTCCATGCATTATTACAGACTTATATAGTTTTCTTAACAACCTTGAAAATGTGAATTTATGATTCAATATTTATGAGTGATTAAGGTATAAAATTAAAGTCAAGCTAAATATTTTGAGTTCATTAGATATGTTAAAAAGGCGTACATAACAATGAAATGTAAACCTGATTCGAGTTCTGAAAAATGATTGGTCAAATAATGAATTTTTGCAGTATAAATACATTATGTAAACAAAATAAATGGTTAGTGATGCATCCATGACTTCATGAAATCGGCATTTTGTCTTGTGATTTCCCCATTTTTTCATATGATTAAAATTTCATAATTTCTTTTAGTTGTCCAAGAGTCCTCAAACTTTTTTTGGTTTTCTTCATCTGATTTTTCTGCTTGGGTAGACTCTCCTTCTATTCTCCCCTCTTGCTTAAGGCCCATTTTGATTTTTTTCTTCACAATATAATTTTTTTTCCAAATCAATCTCCTTGTATCTCATCTCACCCTTTCTCTCTATCTTTCCTTCGCACTCCCCACCCCTTTCCCAACCGCGTAGCCAGGATTTAATTTTGGAGGGGGCGGTAAGTGCACGCGAAGCGTGCCAACACTTACAGAGCGCGCGAAGCGCGCTCCCTAGGGGGGAGGGTGCAGAGAGGGGCGAGGTTCCCCCTCCCTCGCGGAGCGCGAATTTTTTGATATCTCATCAAATTCAAATCAAAAGAAGGCTTCTCTAGTACCCTCATCACGAATTCAATTGAATTGCTGTGATTAAATAAATTGTTTTCAAAAGAAATTATGAGCTTGAAGATTTGAAATAAGATTGAAGAATTCGAAATAATTCCTCTTACCGCGCAAAGCGCGGAAGCTAAAACGTTTTATAAACATTGTGAAAAGGATTGGTATAAAATGCTTATGGTCACATAAGATTTGATTTAAATTTCGTTAACACAAATCGGAAAACATAGTAGTAGATGGGTATATGCACAAGTATATTCCCGCGAACGGCGTTGAAGCTCTGACTTTCAGAAATTTCTCTGAAACTTTAACCTGTTATAGTTTTGGCATTTCTTAGACTATAACTCGATTAAGAAAAAAAAAACGAGCTCAAAATGTGAAAAGGATGATGCAAACTAGAAGAGGGACTTATTTTCCTTTCCCATGCTCTCGAAGCACGGAAACATTTGTGAATATTTTGGGAAGAAAAAAATGTGTAATTTCGCTCATATTAAAGCGCTTCCTTTTGTTTGATTAAGAAACTTCAATGATATTAAAAAATCAATGGCACAAAACAAGACAGGAGATGGATGTGCAGCGATATATAGAATAACGTTTCATATCGTACATACTTGTGCATATAGCATGGAACGAATTTAATGCTTCCCCCTCTGAGCAGATATACTTTGCCCAAAATTACTTGCTGAAAATTAAGCGAAAGAAATATCATTTGGGGAGTCGGGAAGTGACGGTAATGTTTACCCGCTCCAAACAGAAGAGCCGGCATTTTGTTTCAATGCAATTTAAAAAAAATAACTTTTCATACTCTTTACGCCCATGTATAATTTCTGGCAAGAATATACGATTCCCACAGCCGGAAAGGGCAAAAAACGGAGTAGAAAAAGGTGTGAGAAACAAGAGGGAAAAGCGATTTTTATATTTTTCCCGCGCAGAGCGCGGGAGCAAAATTTTGTATGAAGAGAGAAGATCAACATTTCGTTTAGGTTTTTATTCTTTTGACAAAAAAAAGAAGGAAAAAAACAACAAAGCTGTACCTTTCTTCCTTTGTCTCCTTCGCTTTTTCTTTTTCTCCTTTTCCTCTCCTTTTTTTTTGGGGGGGGGGGGGGGGGTCGACCGCCCCCCTGGCTACGCGCCTGCTCTTTCCCCTCTCTTTTCATCTTTCTCAGTCATTTATCATAGCTACTACTAAACTTTGTCCAACAGATGCATTACTAAGCATTGCTGCAAATGTATACTCTGTGATTTTGAAAAGTATTTCACGGGTTTGAAAAATCTCAGAACAAGTCAATGCAGAAGGCCTATACTATAGGAAAAATACCCGAAATACTATAAAATGTCCTCACACTTTCTTTCAGCACTATAATTGGCTCAACATCGTCACTAGACAATATCTTTAATTCATTTTCAATTCAAAATCACATATCAGCTCTGCTATACAAACTCAAATGGAGAACCCATAATATCAACAATAACCCAGGGGTGTGAGAGTTCAGATTTTTTTGTTTTGATTTTCAGCTTAATTTAAGCTTATTTTTGGGCTTACCTCTGTAAAAAAAAGTATGGGAGCTCTTTCTTTTTCATATTTTTTCAGCACTCTTCAGCTTTCTTCAGATCTTTTTATTTGTGACCACTCACATCCCTGCAATAACCCTAAGAAAATAATGTGGTAACAGGGTGACTTCAGGTGGTTTTGGATATTCATTCAACTTCTTACAAAATAAATCTCACGCGGGAATTCCGAGAGCTTTGGCTTTGCTTGAGCGCACAGATTAGACTTGCCCGCGAGCCGCATAGTTTCTTTCGTATTTCTGGGAATTTTGGTGGAGCAGTGTTATAAAAAATACGCCGGTGTCATAGGCTATTTGGACCGGGCAGTCGATCGGGGCCGGAGGTACTAATCAGCGGCTCTTTTACCCGCCAATTAGTTCCGAATTTTGTTGTGTGATGCGATCGTCATAGTCGATTTGTTCCGACCAGGCGATTTGTTCCAATACGCTGTTCATGCACCATTATCACCCCTACATAGCAAGAATGTGATATTTCAGTCGTCTTTTTCAACCAATTTGCCCCTCCAAGTCAACCACATGCACCCACAGAACAGATACAGTTGCCGATTTGAGAATCTCAAGTTATTTAGGGAGTTGTATGCATTAGTAGCACTCTTCCAATTAATTAAACTTCCGGGGACGGCTGCTGTGTGGAGCCATGAAGCCCTATTCACACTGCGTGCTCCCTTTGTGCGCCTGTGCTATTCGGGGTGTGAACTTCGATATATCCACCAATATGGCTGGTTTGTCTTGGTCTTCATAACCAAGCAAGAAATAGGATGGGATTAGCGACTAGGGTGATGGGGGGGGGGGGGGTAAACACTGCTGCATGCTCTTCGAACCCCCAAAGTATATCAAGTAGAAATCAAAATGAATGTATCAATACACGTCCAACAATAAGGCTGCCAAAAACACAGCAGGGAACTCTCAGTGACACCTCACTGAGACACACACTATGCGCATATCTATTTTTTTTTTTGGGGGGGGGGGTTTGGGGCACGGGACCTGGGTAGTCGAAAAAGGAGGAAATATATGAAAATAAAAGGGAGAGAAAAAACGTAGGAAGAAGAGATCGCAAAAATGGAGAAAAGTATATGAGAAAAGGAAGAGGGAATAATTAGGGGGGAGAAGGAAAATGAAGGGGGAAAAGAGGGGGAGATGAAATAATAATAATAATAAGAGAGCGTGCATGGGCGCGCCCGCAATTTGAAGTTTGACCTAGTGAGGATCGAGCAGAAATGATGCTCGACCTTTGGGGTGCCAATATGATGTTTGATCGGGAGCGCATTCATGTGTCACATGGGGGAGGGGAGTGGGCAAATTGAACTTAAACTTGGGGTGCATCAACTTGACCCGTTATGAGGGGGCACCAAACTGACCTTAAGCTCGAGGGAGGGGGTGCTTTGGCGCGGATCCGGGGGAGGGGGGCACAATGCACCCGGCTCATGCCTCCCCCCCCCCTTTTGAGAGCCACAAAAAAGTGGTCGAAAGTACTGTACGTATAATTATGTGCAAGTGCTATAACCCTTTTTTTTAATTTCTGCTTGTCAAATTTTTCTGGACAAAAGTGCCCCCCTGGAAATTCCTGGATCCGCACCTGGCTGGCATTTGATAACACACATGTAGGCCCTATATATATTTTTTATTTAGAAGTGAATGAATGACTCAAATTTGGTCGTATAGCTTCTCATTGGCGGCGGAAGCCAAACAATTTAGGGGGGGTCTACCTGAAATTTATGGTTGGACACAGGAAAAAAATTTGACAAGCAAAAAAAAAAAAAACACCACAAATTTAGGGGGGACAGGACCACTGAACTGGAAATACGCATTTCTAGTTCAGTGGTCATAATTTACTTCCCCAGTTGCCAATTTGAAATCTACATAGTATTAGTGATCTCAATTTTAAAACAGCTATAACTTTCTTATTGCTTGTCCGATTTCTTTCGAAGCGAATCGCTCATGAATAATTCATGATTCTTCAGTGGCCATCCTACGGTTTAAAAATTCGCGTCCCGGCGGCGCATGCCTGTGCGGATATGCGCTATGCAGTTAGCGCTATAAACGACCTACACGTGGTAGATGTACCGGTACACGTACCGGTATAAAATTAGTCCTCGCCAAGTGTGATTGGAACTGAGCCAAGGTAAGTTTAACTGGGTATGCCAAAATGATGTCTTGAATTACGGTAAAGGTTGATTGGAAGTTAGGGTTGGTGTGTTTTAAAACATGTTTTAAAGAAGGAGGCAGCGTAGCGTAGGGCAAGACTTGTCTTGTCATGAGCATGTTGACAGTTACCTCGAGCGAAGTTCGTGCAGGCTCCACTCCACTTCACTACCGCTACACTACGCTCCACCTACCCGGGTAGGTGAAGCGTAGTGTAGCGGTAGTGAAGTGGAGTGGAGCCTGCACGAACTTCGCTCGAGGTAGTTGACAGTTGAGTCAGGGAGGCCGGTAACCCAGTCCCAGGGAGCCCAGGGGCCTGTTGCATGAAAGGGTCTTTCGTAGAAAGAAGGGAGGCAGTGCAGCTCAGTCGGTTAGACTTAGAGCGCCTGTTCCGGGTAAGATCGTAGATCTCAACCGTTGACGTTGTGGGTTCGAGTCCCGCAGCATGCCGGAAGACGTCTAACAAAAAAACTGATGCTAGTGTTGTGTGTTAACGTGCCTCACCGTTGTGTTCAGTGCGGGTGTGAATGCAGTTGGAAAACACTCCGTCCATCGGAAAGGACGCAAATGTTTGTCCTGTGTATAGGAGAGTCACAACCTATTCACGTTAAAACCAATACACTGTCACTATTCGTCAAAGAGTAGGGTGTTCACCCGGTCACTAGCGTACCTACGGGGGGGGGCAGGGGGGGCACTCTGCCCCCCCTGACGAGTCACAACCCATGCAAAAACGTATCTTTGCCCCCCTGACGGGCTTGAAAAACCTTTTTTGCCCCCCTGACGAGCTTTAAGACCTTCAATGCCCCCCTGACGAGCTTGAAGACCTTTTTTTTTTTTTTTTTTTTTTTTTTTTGCTTGTCAATTTTTTTTTGGTACGAAATCCTTTACCGTATTGATGCCATTATACGGACAGCGGGCTGATTTCGACGTCTCGCTTCTAATCGATAGAACATGAGCGCGTTAGTCAATTACACACACACAAATGCGCGCTAGGCTGGAACGTAGCATTTTGCGCACAGTATGCCAGCTCGTCCCGTTTGGAACTTCCCGGCAAAATTCGAAATTTTACGCTCAAATATTCAATCCACTGACCTTTTCCCCTTTGCTCCTGGATTAGCGCTGATGGCTAAAATTAACCGTCGTCGAAAATTCACATTTTCACACTTCTTGCTGATCATAGCTGCATTTTTGAAGTATTATTGGAAAGACGAGATAACGGCCTACCTTCGTTTCGCCGCTGCCATTGCAATGACATTCCTGACGTAAATTACGTCACCTTTTCCGCCAGCTGATCGATTTCGGATTTTCCTTTAAGTTTTCGGACAGCTGGAATCGATAACTCAGCTCATGCGCGTAGCATGCGTAGTCTAGATTCTAGAATCATTTATTATTTTTTGTCATTCTCAGTTATAATTATAGTAAAAATCAACTACGATTATTGGACCTAGCTGTAGGAATATGTTTAAACGAACTTTTCATGGAAAAATTGCATATTTATTCTACCAGTCTGCCTGGTTCTAGAATATTTTTTTCGCCAGATTTACTAGAGGATAATAATAAGGAGTCTCAAATCTAGGCAATTTATTTTCAGTTTTATCAATTGTTTTTAAATTGAGAAGAGCTAGATATTTTATTTGAATTTGTGCAATCGATGAGTCAGTATTCTAGAATGAGGCCATTTTTATCAACATGGGCCTGAATTTTGAAATGATATTGTTGGGGTGAATTCAAACTTTCATAAGAAATGTAATATTTAAGATTTTTGTTTTTTAGATTTTTGTTTTTAGTGATCAAAATGGTTAATAATTTTTTATTTTAGTGATTAAAATGGTTGGTATAAGGGATGGTAGACATGTGTTTTTTTAAACTGTTTTATTTATTTTAATTTTTATTCTTTGTGATTAAAATGAAATAAATTTATTAAATTAATTCTTTATATTAAAGTTATAAAGCCAAAATATTAATATACTACCACTATTTTAATGTATGATATAGTGAATTAATTATTTACAATAATGTTATGGAACAAAAATGTCCATCAGGCCGGATAAATTTATCTCTTGCCTTTTTTTTTGCGGGGGTAGGGGCATTTAGAGTTTGGATTATGCCCATCCCCACTAAAACTATATTTAATACATGTGCATCTGCTTTTTTCAGTTGATCAGTTGTTTATATCATATTTAATTTCGTAGTTTATATCATATTTAATCTCGTTTTAAAAAACGTCATTGGACACACTTTGATTTATTATTCATATATTTTGTTTTCTTTTTCAATATTTTTTTATTTCTCAACTCATTCCATACATAAGTATCACATGCACAGATACATCGTAATTGAAAAAATAGCATACCGTTTCAAACAAAGTCAAATAAATGGTTCATTTTGTATACAAAATATTCAATTTTTTCGATGCACGTTCATCAAATTACATTTAAAAGCAATAATTCTCTCAGTCGTTTCGATTTTTTCCAAACCAAGCATAAATTGAGCAAAAGTGGGTTTAATATTCCTGTATTTACATGAATAAATGAAATATTTTGCAAACACGGATAAGATGAAAGTTATTGAGGGTTATAACTCCAAAACATATTTCAATGTCATTGAATTGTGTACTTCTAATATGCTTGGCCTTCAACCACTCGTGAACTTCGTTCCAAAATGAAATTACATATTTAGGCCTACATCTAAGAAATAGATGATCAATTGTTTGAACGTGGTTTTCACAGAAATTACATAAAGGAGAATCTTTTACTCAAATTTTAAATTAAAAGTCTTGTGTTGAAATTCTTCTGTAAATAAATTTAGATTGGAAGTTTCGAAGTTTATTATCAAGTGATGACTTATATAAAGGAGGGAAACGAGAGTTCCAAATATGAGAGTCTGAAAAATTATCACTCAAATCATCTTGCCATTTGATTTCTTGGTTCGTCATCGAAAGGGACATGTTCCTTTCTAAAAAAAAGTATAATAACACAATTTCGTGACCTTTTTACTTTTCGTAAAATAAAATGACTTAATCTTTCATCTACAATGTGATCGTGATTGATGTCATGGACATTTTTTTATTAACTTTTTCCATTCTAATGGTATAGCACATGTAAAAGAGAAAAATAACATAAAAACGATTCATTTCCAAATTTATCACATATTTGTTCGTATGACATAAATGAATCGTCTACATTTAAAACATCTTTGACATATCGCATACCAGTTTGGAACCAGTTTCTGTATAAAATTATCTTTTTATCAACCTTGATAAGTGAGTTAAGCCAAAGAGTTTGAGAGATAATTTCTTTAAATTTTACAGGGTTGTAGTATTTATAAAAAGTCCATGCATCGAGAACGTCTTTCCAAAATACATTGTCAAAGTTTATCTAAATCAACAGACTTCATATTACATTGAAAGAAAAAACATCGTCAAACCTGTCAAGTAAACGTTTCAAAAACAGTTTGCACTTCCCATTGTTATCCGTGTCAAGTAACGCTTTACCCAAGCTGTTTTTATTGCATAATTGAAATTCAACACAGCCCTCCTTCTTTATAATCGTTGTAAAGTAAAGATCTTTTATCCTATCTTGCTTGTTACTCCATAGGAAGTTAAATAAGAGTTGTTGCAGTTCAACAAAAAGGGGTGGATTCGGTATTTTCGGTATTCGGTACCAAATACATATATAAATTTCGGGATTATAAGCGTTTTTATGATCACAATTTTGCCGTATAGGGTAAGAGTTCTAAGATTCCAAATGCGAAGTGTCGATTTCACTTCTTTTAGTTTTTGTTTGTAATTGAGCTCATAATAATTGTGGAGATCGTTAAGTGGAATTGTTACACCAAGATACAAAATGAAATCAGTTGGCCATGAGAAAGGAGTATCTCGACAAAGAAAACTTTCAAAATTACCAAGTCTAACGACGTTACATTTATCAATATTATCTTTCAGTCCTGACATAGAGTTAAATTCATTCAAAACTTTTAAACACATCTGATAATTGGATTCGGTGGGATGGAGAAAAATCACAGTAGGCCTATCGTCTGCATATTGGCTCAATTTTAATTCATTATTTTCTATGGAGATTCCTTTTATATTCTTATGTTGACGAATCATTATACCTAGAATTTCTACTACCAAAAGAAAAAGATAGGGCAAGATGTAGCAACAGATCCCTCTCTAACTAAGAAGAATATTGTTTAAAATTATTATTGTTTGACATAAAGTTTATATTATGTTTTATTCTTGTGGATGTTACCTTATAAGTCCAGGTCGGGGAGGAAAGCCTGCGGGCTATAGTAATTTCTTTTCCAGACAACTTGGACTTGTACTGTAAACATCCTTGTTCAATTTGTCATTGTAGGCCCTATATTCTCATGTAAACTGATTAATTGTAAACTTTTTTGTTGAAATGCTGAATAAAATAATAATAATAATAAAGAAGAAGAAGAAGAAAAGGATTGAAGAAGAAGAAAAAGAAGAAGGCGAAGAAGAAGAAGAAAGAAAAGAAAAAAAGAAGAAGAGGAAGAAGAAAAAAATAAGAGGAAGTAGAAGATAACAAAAAAGCAGAAGAAAAGGAAATAAAACTGGAACCTCCATTAAAAAACAAGAAGATGAAGAAAAAGATTTAAAAAAAGAAGAAGCGATGGAAGAGCTAGGAGAATATAGAACAATATCAAAATCTAGGATGCGGGATCTGGGGTCACCTACATGGTATAATTGAGTCAAGAATATTGTTTTGTTATTATGTCATTGTGCTGATACTTGGGTTAGTCAAAAGTCATTAAAAATTGGTTATACATAATAATGTTCTGAGCACCATGTCAGGTTATAATCCACAATAAGCGTGTCTTTCATTTCTATAGTTCTAAGAAAGAGTTGTTCTGTTTGTTTTCAAAGTACATGTATAAACATTACTACCAACAAGTCCAACATGTTTTTTTTTTACATCTATCTCCATTTTGAATATTTTCACCTATATCAGGATTCTGCACAACATCAAAGATATTGGTATAAGAAATGTTCATCTTCCAGCCCCCCCTTCCCACTCTTCTATTTTTTAAATTCTCTCTCCCCTACTCGTTACCTATAATTCTCTTTCTTTTTCACTTTCGTATCCTTTTCCTCTTCACCAGTTTTTATATCACTTCCGTTTTTTATCAGTTTTTTTTTTCTTCTCAATTTCTCTTCGACCTCATCCCCTCCTCTTTTATTTTTATATGCATGTCCACTCCTTGCATTTCCCTCTTTAGTATTCCCTTTTCATCTTTCGATTAATCTCCCTTCTCTCTTTTCTTTTAATATTCAGCCTCCATTGCCTTTCCGTATATAGGCCTACTCTACTCGTTTCTTTTCCATTTCTTCCATTTATAAAACTTTTTACTCCCTTTTAAATACCAAGAAAGAGAAAACACGAAAATTCTCACTATCGGGTTTTCTTATCATTTTTTCATCATCAAATTCTGATAAAGGGGACTCGTCACCCGGCCTGCGAGCATCACTAAATTTATTTTCACTATTCTACTTCCTCTAATAGCATCCTGTATAGGCCCTGTGCTTCTTGAAAATTCTTCTATTCTCTGTTGTTTTACCTGGGAAAAGAAATGGAACAAAGCTCATCAATAATGGTATATTTAAAAATATCACTAAAAAAATTAAGGCACACACACAACCCCGCCCCAAACTTTGATATTGTTAAAAAAATATTTTACTTTGCCCCGCAACTTACTATAATCATGATGATGTGACATTAATTACGACGATCAGTGATGATGACGATAAAGAGCACATTAAAAGTAAAAAAGAGAATAGGCGGCCCCTTGGTAATCAATCACAATTTTTTCTTCAATTTTATCTTGTAACCAAGATATTAGAAAATCATTACATAGTTACATGATGTGATATTAGGCCTACATTTAACTGAAAGCGAAGAGCCTAAGTTAGAACTTTTACATTTGTCAAGAGAGGAGTTCCATCATGAGAAGAAGAAATATCCTGACAAGCACAAAACAAAACGAGAAAATGCCAAGGGAGTGATCCTTTCCGGGTGTAAGCCTATCAGAAGGGTGTCATTGGGGAGTACAAGAAAAAAAAAATCGAAATTGCATGCATGCCCCCCCCCCCTCGAAAAAATAAAAGGATTATATATGATTGACAATAATTGAACGATGAATATATTAATGCTAATTTACATGATACAAGAAAATAATAACAAAAGATCTAAGTTAGTATTCGAAAAATATCCTAGCTGCCATCATCAAAAAGCGGGATGGATATTATACGCCTAGCTTTGTCACTATTTTCAAATTCATTTATTTCATTTCCACTGAGCAGGAAAAATAAAATGTATAATTTAACTTCCCTATATTTTCATATTTTTCCCAAAAAACTTAAGGCAACCTACCCCACCCCCCCTTTACCATTTTAATCACTAAAAAAAAAAAAAAATAGAAAACAAACAACCAAGAAGCACCGCCTCATCCTTTTATCATTTCAATCACAAAATGAAAATTAAGATAAAAAGCAACAAAGAATAAAGCAATGCTATTATTGAATTCAATCTCTATAAGAATGAGATTTAAAAAAAAAACGGAATTAACAAGCCATGTTTCCCCTTTTAACATTAATCACTAAGAATAAAAATTATAATAAATAAAAAAGAGCCCCCCCCCTATTATTTCAATCACTATGAATAATCTATTCAATAAGAAATGAAATAAAAACAAACAACAATGAAGCCCCCTTTATAATTTGAATCAATAGGATCATAATTTAAATAAAAGCAAACAATTAATAAGCTCACCCACCCCTTTATTCAAATTAAAAACAAAGAAGACCCCTCCATCGATCGTCGCACTTCATAAAAAATAAAACAATAGTATCGATAATGAGCGCGCGCGCGTGTTTTGCCAGCTGTCCGAAAATTGAAAGGTACTGTCCGAATACTGAAAGGGCGGAAGGGGTACGAAACGAGCGCTGTTACGCTCGACTCCGACGTCGGCAGGCCATGAAATGAACATTGAAATCAAGGCAAGAATATTCTTCAGCACTTGGCAAGGTAAATTTATTGATCATCTACATTGAGACCACAAAGTCATCAAAAAACCGTTATCTGTCCGAATACTGACATGAATACGGTATTTGTGATCAAAGACCTTTTTTTTTTTTTTTTTTTTTTTTTTTTTTTTGGCTTGTCAATTTTTTTGGCGGACGGTTTTGCCCCCCATGTGGAAAATCCTAGGTACGCCACTGCACCCGGTGTAACTATTGCACCTGCCGGTCCCCGGTACTACAATACTGCAAGAATCTTCAGGATTGAAGGAGGCAGTGTAGCTTGAAGAAGAAGAAAAAGAACCATTCTACGTAAGAACGAGGGGCCTGTTGCATGAAAGGGTCTTTCGTAGAACCATTCTACGTAAGAACGAGATATCGCTCAACTGTTTCACAAAGCCGATTTGGGCGATACGAAGAACGGTCCTTGCCCTTGGAAAGACACCTCCAGACATGTCCTACGTAGGCATGATCTTCTTTGCACACCGCCCGCCACCGTCGGCATTGAGAGAAAATGCGTTTACGGCAAGCCACACTGACATATCACCTTTAAACATTTTTTGGGGTTGCACACTGATGCATTTTATCTGGGATGGTGCCAAGCTATTTTTTATATGGGGGCTAGTTGTTATCAATTTCAGGTCGTCTTTTTGCACGGCAAGACGACCAAAAACAGATGTCATTTTAACTTCTCCGGGCTTTATGTCCGGGGATATAGGCCCAAATATTTTTTTTGATATGTTTTCTCAAGTTTATTCTCCCTCCGTCCTATCCCCACACAAAAAAAAAACACGATACAAAACTAAAATGTTAAACATGGTAAATCATTCATTTATTTTTATTTCATTTTCATTAGAATTATTTTTTTTTTGCTGGGATTAATTTTAATCAATGAAAATTAATTGTCGGATTTGGGCTAACTTGAGATGTACTAAAACAGTCCATACGAAGAGGCACATTTTAAATCGTAGGGTAGGCCCCTTTCGGCCCCTACTAAAATGTTAAAGCAATAATGTAGTCTCTACTCCTCAACTTTGAATTTTTGAAATGTTGAACATATATATTTTTTATATCCTTAAACCTTATATTCTTATATAAGCTTCCATAAATTAAGTGATCAACTTAAAAAATTACCAACGTTTATGATCATTGTAATATTTAGCATTATTTCTGTAAATAGTATTTTTTCCATTGCGGATTGCACCTTTTTCTATGTTTTAATTGTTATTGCAAAGCACTACTTTATCCACTTGATGGACATGTTTGCAGCCATTTTCATATTTTCCTTGTTTTCGGTTACTCATCATGCAACTGAGGTATGTTTATACTATAAACATTCACATTTGTATTTCTTGCGTTATATCTGACAAATAAAATAAATAAATTAGATTTTTCACAGGCAGCCTCTCATATTTTCCTTTATAGTCTCATACAATCAGACACTGTTGATTTTGTTTACTCCATTCAAACCCTTTTTTTTTACCTCAACAGATAACATATTAACGCATAATTTGCAAAATCATCATTATATATATATATATGTATTCTATAAAAAATCAGTATATTGAACTAATAAAATTTTATCCAGTTATGTTTGTGAATCTTGAATTTTTTTTTCTCTTTTTACCTCATAAAGTACGCTCCATACATCAATTCTACAATCAGTAATAAATAAAACATTATTTGATCCCCTTTTATTGAAATATATGATTTTATGAAGAGTCGTCATTCCGAAATAAAAGGTTCAGGTGACGATGAAGACTAAATATTTTTCCGATACTATCGGTATCAAACGATGTCGCGGACTTGAAAGACGAAATTGCCTTCGTGAAACGGAAAGCGCTGATTTGTCGCCAATCTTCCTATCTCGGAAGAATGGTCCTAGGACGTTCCTACGTATCGCTCATCTCGTCATGCAACAGGCCCCAGGGGCTTACCTAACCCAGGGAGCTGGTCGCTGATCGATCGCGATCGCATGCGATGTTTTGAAATCGGCCGTGAATAATACGTGTGAGGAAAAAGATACTGGCCCAAAATCACCAATTTTGAGGATAACCGGAGGATGGACACGGAGTGAAATTCGGGTGTAAAGTAAGATATTAAGTCGTTCATATCCCTCTTTATATTTTTTTTCTTTAATTTTTACGATAACCATGATTGCCATCCCACCTTTTATGACTCGGAATATCCGATCTAGTTCACTGTCCCGATGTTCGGGTAGGTTGAGCGTAGTGTAGCGGTAGTGAAGTGGAGTTATTATTATTATTATTATTTATTTGACCAATATAAAAAGTACATACACATTACATTAGAATAAAAAAATTACAGTACATGAACATGCAAAGAAATGCGGAAACGGCATGTGGGTCAGGGGGCACAAAAGCGAAATCCATCACTGTTGCCCGAGGGCATGAGCCCCCACACATGCCGCTCCCAAGACATAAATAAAATATATAAATACTCTTACACAAAATATTGCATGTTAAAAAAGGGAATACTGAAAAGGGTGCCAAAATAATTAATTAGATAATCTTGAGATGCATTAGAAAAAAAAATACCACTGCAAAATTGTAGAAATATAACAAGGTAAAAAATTAACACCTCGGTGCTGAACAGTAATATGAAAAGGGCATTCTAAATAAACTTGCAATATAAATTGGAATTAAAATATATTTGATTAAGCAGATCTGGTTTAACTGGAGTTCGGAAAAAAAAGAGAAGGGGGGTAGTTAGAAGTCCAAAGTAGAATAGAATTAATATCAAAAACAGTAAAAACATTTTCAGGATATAAAAAAACGAAAAGTGGAGCCTGCACGAACATCGCCTGAGGTACCCCGGGCCCAGTCACGATCGGCCATTTTGTTACAATTCATAACAAAAATGGCCGATGGAGACGGGGGTAGAAGGAAAGAACTTTTCGTTTTTTGAGGTTCCAGTCTGTGCCTTCTAGTCATTTCCGACATTTCTATGCTCTCGTTGTTATTTTTGAAGAAGAATTCATCAAAAAAATGAGAAAAATATCATGAATAGACGGAAGAGACTTGCCCGATGTTTACGCCGCCATCTTGTTTTCTATTGTTCTTCGCCAACGTTACCCGACGCACGCGTCTGTAACGTTGGCGAAGAACAATAGGAAACAAGATGCATTGGAATGGAAGATGCCAACATGCGCGATCGTTTGGAACATGTTTTAAAAGGGTTTTGAGGTGTTACTGCTTTACAATAAAATGAGTGATTTTTATTAGAAAGATGAACGAATGACCATCTTCTGAGCAAAGTCGCAAAGGAAAATAAAATGAAAATAATTCTCATAGATCACAGGTCAATGAACGAGCGGGAAATCTTTTATAAGTATTTTTATGTTTTCAAGAAAACAATGAATGCATGAATATACATCACATAGAAAATATTTTGAACAAACGTGCATAATAGATGTTGACGTTGCTGGCCGTCCATAGTTGCGATTAATCGGATCAATCATAACTCTTTGTAAGACGGGGCCCTGAGGTATTTTTGATACATTGAAAAAAACGAAGAAAAATATATTGACTGGGAAATGTCTTAATCCCGCAGTCACCTTCCTGCAGTTAACAAAATATGTAATTTAGAACTCTGGTTTCATCACGCTGCCTAATTATTGTATGAGCCGCACATTTAGCCATGTGCGCTGCATTTGCACAGCTAGGAAATGCAAGCATAACAGTCGAACTTCGAGTCGAGTTTGGTCAGTATTAAACAGTTTATTATTTATACACCAAGTATAAGGTATCCCTGGAAATCTCTTTGGGCGTCAATCACCTACCTTTATTGTAAATCATTTAAATATATCTGTGGCGTGTGATACGTCGAAAACTAAACAAAGCCCAAGAATCAGACAATGTGTTGATGTGTGCAGACAATACGACTGATTCAATCTGTAATTTAATACAGAATATACAATAACTGTATAAACTGAATTGACAACATGTCATATCATATATAAATTAATAATGTCTACAGATTTCCAAAACAGGCAAATAATGTTGACTTGCATTACAACTTACAAATCTATTCGACAAGTAAGAGTGACCTTGACATACTTCAAGGTCATATCAATTACTATACTGAATGTCATGTACATGTAATGCACTAATTATGTACCTAATATTCACCTTATTTGTCAAATACTTGCTTAACTGCAAATAAATGAAATACGTCTATAAAGAGCGTCTGTTTACTTCTCGTATATGATAACGTAGTAAATAACAATGCATTCATCACAGGTAATGTGGCTAAAGGCGCGAAATTCGAGTTTCTTGCCTATACACAACTACGCAACGTAACACTGTACGCTTTCCATTACGTAATGCATGCATGTACACGTATACACCACTTGCAATCATGTTAACTAATTCATTCGGCCTGAAACTTTGGCACATTAATTTCATAACTTAAGAACCATATTTCACCTTGCCACTTGGCTTAAATCAGCGCTTCTCAAACGGTGGGCTGCGGCCCACTGGTGGGCCGTGAAGCTCTCCCAGGTGGGCCGCGAGAAGCTCCTGAGGAAGAAAAAAAATATGGGGAAAAACTATAGTATGTTTCACAGACCTAGACCTCTCCGACAGCCCAAATATGTTATGTTTGATCGGTCTACGTGGGTCAAACAAAAGTAAAGCATGCTTTATGCATGTTGCAGTATGCATACAGGTTATGATGGTTTCGATCTAACTTTGATGTGAACCTTATCATGTATGCATATTGTGTAGAATTTAGTTAATTGTCGCCCATTTACCGGACCTTTGCGAATGCACTTAGTTCTTGAACTGTTTGTTTCAAACGTGCTTCAGGGCTTTGTATTCAAATTTCACGAAAACATACTTTCATCAAAATGGACCCTTTTTTAAAAGCGATTTAAAAAGGGCGAGGGAGGAAACAAATTGAAAAGTCTCTGAATGTAACTAAGAAAATATGACCCTGAATACATTACATTTGGATTCATCATGACTGGCACTGGCAGTGATGCAAAATCATAAGCAATGTGTGTCGAATGTTGAAGATATTCAGCATTCTTGTTAATTTGTTATGTTGTCATGGTTGTATACGTTTGGAAGAGGGGCTCAAAGGCCGGGCTATATACTGAAAGTTATACGCACTAATATGCCCATTAGAATCATTGTCTATCTTTGAGTCGAGACAAGTAGTCATATCGCTTTCTTAAAATTTTGGTAGGTGGGCCTCGAAAAAAATTGAGAGTCGAAGTGGTCCTCGAGTAAAAAAAGGTTGAGAAGCGCTGGCTTAAATGATAACATAATAAACTTAACAAATACTCAGAATTTCATTGGGCTGGTATCACCAAAATAAAGAAATTAAACAACAACTATGGGCAGGCGACATGCTTCCCATGACCAGACATAATAGCAATACACCCTCAATCGGCTCAGCAATTACCCGTGGCAGCATAGGGGGTAGGAGTCATTTTTCTTTATCAAGGTGTGTGTGTGGGGGGGATGACATTTTTGTATGTTCAGCTAGACTGCCTATTCACACTGAAAGACAAGCAGTTTATTGAGGAAATTTAAACAACTGATTCATTGCAGATTTCTCTTTCATTATAATGAGAGACAGAGTGAAAAATGTAAGAGACCCACACAGGGAAAATGAATGAAAGACGGACAGTGGGAAAAATGAATGAGAGAGACAGTGGGGGAAATGAATGTGATACATAATAGGCCTGATGTAGCATCATTTTGATAAACATTCAACACAAAAAAAGAATCTGATTTCTAACTATAATTCCATATGTCAGGGATGACACTGCAAAATGTTTAGTCAAAACGACATCTTCCTTCTTGCTTAGAAGAAAAGGACATGTGTGACACTATGAGAAAAGTACTATGCTATTCATGCAATCATAAAAACTGGTTGTTCTCAACACATTAATTTTTGCAAAGTACAATATATATTAACTCCGACTTGAACTTCTCATTTAGTGTTTAACTCTTGAGTAAGGACTACATGTATTTGCAGTAACCCATGGAGATAATTTCAACAATCAAATAATGCAAAGTGCTAGTGGAAAAGTTTGACATTCTGAACTAAAAACTGGATATTTAAAGCACTTTTTGTAATCATGAACAGAATAAGAATACTAGAACTGCAATCGTTTCAGAACGATGTGCATGCATTGACGCGTCTGATTGAAAGGTCAAGTCCACCTCAGAAAAATGTTGATTTGAATCAATAGGAAAAAATCAGACAAGCACAATGCTGAAAATTTCATCAAAATCAGATGTAAAATAAGAAAGTTATGACATTTCAAAGTTTCGCTTATTTTTAACAAAAGAGTTATATGAACGAGCCAGTTACATCCAAATGAGAGAGATGATGATGTCACTCACTCAAAATGGTGCATGCACTGTCATGCATGAATGATTTTAGAAAATCAAATAAGAGGTACACAATAATGCATCATGGACAACATGTCTACCAAATCGGAATGAATTTGGATGAGGAGCGGAGGCAGGGGAGGACTAACAAAAATTACATGTTAATCAAATTGGATTTTGGTACATTTTGCCCTTCATAGGAAGTTACATTCTCGAGTCAAACAGATTTCGTCCATTTTTAGACCATATGGCGGTGACCCGACAATTGCTCCGCCGACATCTGCTCCGCCGACGATTGCTACGCAAAATAAGACAATTGCTCCGCCGACAATTGCTCCGGACAATTGCTCCGCCGACAGTTGCTCCGTCGACACTTGCTCCGCCGATATGTGCTCCGTCGACACTTGCTCCGCCGATATTTGCTCCGCCGATATTTGCTCCGCCGACATGTACTCCGCCGACATCTGCTCCGCCGAAAATTGCTCCGCCGATAATTGCTCCGCCGACATCTGCTCCGATTATACGACAATTGCTCCGCCGATATTTGCTCCGCCAAAAATTGCTCCGATTATACGACAATTGCTCCGCGACAATTGCTCCGCCGATATTTGCTCCGCCGAAAATTGCTCCGATTATACGACAATTGCTCCGCGACAATTGCTCCGCCGATATTTGCTCCGCCGACATCTGCTCCGATTATACGACAATTGCATGAACATCTTATTTCTCCAAGTTGGTCTAGGTTAAATGATAAGAAATTCATCCTGATACAAATTGTTTTGTCGTTGTTTTGTTCTTGTTATTCGTTAATGTTTTATTTATTTTATTCTCTCCCTATCATCGCAGCTTTCTGCTTAAAAAACAAAACAAATTGTTCTCCCTGCCGCTGCCACTTGACAAATTGTAACGGAGAAGGGGAATGACACACTCCCCATTGAAATTGTGAATCTGGATTTTTGTTTTAATATATTATATTATTATCATTGGTTTCACTCCGGTCTTGAGCGGGGAGAGAATTTGGGGGGGGGGGGTGTTGGACACAATATCTCTTCTGCTTTCCAGCAAATTATACACCATACATTCGCGCGGGCTCTTTCTCGTTTTGTTCTTTGACGTTGTTTATTTTTATTGGTGACCGCTTGATTTATTGTATATATATCAGTATTATAATCATTAATATTTTTATCAATAATTTTTATTTACGTCTTCGGCCTTATCTACCCTTGCACTTTTTTCCTTCAATTTGTTTCAAACGAAAGTATGATCATCACTGGCGTACAGATGGGGGAGGGGTATGCTAGGGGTCACGGATCCCCCCATTCTCCCTACCAATGAAAAAAAAAGAATAAAGGAAAGGAAAATAAATGTCATCCTTGTCTCGCCCCCTCCATTTTTTGTTGCTGGCTCATTACGCTACTGGTGAGTTACTATTAAACTAGACTTCGGTTGTATTTTTGTTCTATTCTGTGCAATAGCGACAATATAAATATATTATAATAAATGCATATATGTATGTATCTCTCTCATTACGTCTAAACAAATAATGTTATTTTTAAAAGACAATAATATATATACCAGCAATAATATAGTTACAAATTCATGAAACCCAATACGCATCTCACTGAATTTATAATGCGAGCACAAAGCATGAGCTGTTATTGACATGGAAAGGGGACATTTATACGCCTTTTTTAAAATTGTAAACATGAAGCATATCTCGGGGGGGGGGGAGATATCTCGTAAAAGAAATGAGAGCACGATGCGTTAATTGAATATTTTTGATATATTTACCAGAGTTACAATTCTATATATTTCTTTTTCTTTGTGTTATTTCTTTCGACAAACTGTAATTGAAGTATTGAAGAGTATATAGGCTGTTATGCCTGCTGATCATGATAGAATGTGGATTATTTAGCTGATTCATTAGATCTTAACATGTGTTCTTTAAATTTGGTAATTTGGGTACATGTTAAAAACACAGGCATTGTGCATTCAGATGCACATCGTGAAAATGAGATTCAGTATTCCTTGCAGCTAAGAAAGGTTTTGAAAATGACACTACTCTCAATTACATGTATACTGTGTCCATAGTTGCGAGTGTGTGAAAATGAAGGTGTTTGCAGTCATTAAAGTGTAGTTTTGGTTGGAAAACGTTAAAGGAGAATGAAACTCTTGGAGCAAGTTAGCTTTTGTGAAAGCAGAAAAATCAAAGAATAAGATCAACAAAAGTTTGAGTAAAATAGGACTAGCAATAGAAGAATTATGAGCATTTGAATGTCGAGATCACTAATGCTATGGAGATCCTCCCATTGGCAATGCGACCAAGATCTATGATGTCACAGATGAACAACTCTCCCCTTTTGGACACTGAAAATATACCCCAAAACATCTCTTTTTGCTCATTCTAATCAAATGACAAACGATTCATCAATTATATAATGTTGTGAAACCTCTGTATTTGTCCTCTCATAAAGAGAACACCTCACCTTGTGATAGACTCTATAAAAATGAGAAAATAAGTGAAATAAGTACTAAAGTGATGAGGGAGTTGTACGTGTGTGACATCACAGATCTTGGTCGCATTGCCAATAGGAGGATCTACATGGCATTAGTGATCTCAATATTCAAATGCTCATAACTTTCTTATTATTCATTCAATCTTCCTCAAACTTTCAACAATATGTTTCTTTGATTTTTCTCTTTGATATGGATTCAGCTGGTTTCAAGGGTTTCATTCTCCTTTAATAAAACTGTCGAGAACGTACAGTCTTCATGATTTCATTTATCTCATGTTCTGATCAGTAAATCAAATAAAAAAATGATAATGACAAGAACTTGTTAAGTTTATCCTTCTATTTCAATCCCATGAATAAACAGAAATCGCGATATTCAGAAATAATAAGTCATACACCTCCTTTTTTCCTCAAGCTCTCACTCACTCCCCCTCTTTCTCTCTCTCTCTCTCTCTCTTTCCCTCCATAACCCTTTTCACAATCATTTTTGTTTGATTTCCGCATAAGCAAAACGACGACGACAATGATAATGATGATGAAGATGCTGATGATGATAATGGTGGTACAATGATAATGATAATAAGTACATGAACACACGTTTTCTTCTCATATAGTTCATTTTTGGAAAATACATAGGCTGCCATATACACATGAAGGTATATCATTTATAGAAGAAAATCTTGTTTGATTGATTTTTTTTATTTTTTGAAACTACGTGTAAAATTATATCCCCCATCAACAACAAATTGTTACTTACATTATAACATCATAATGAATATAATTCGACTATTGGCGGACCATATTTAGATTTAGATTAAGATTTATTCATTTTCCGTTCACAAAGCACAACATAATCAAAGTAACAATACATAGTCAAATTTAAAGTACAATATCAATCGGAATAATGCATAGGAATTAGAACGTATAAACAATGAGAACTAATGCGAACTAAAGTAACCTTGACTAATAACTATATAAAACAGAACATATGGATTTTATTTTTGGATTATTTAAAAAAAATTAAGTATCCTTTTTCTATCAGTGAAGAAAACAATCATGATCAACATAAAACAAAAAAGCAACTCACTATTATATACAATATTATCATAATCTAAAACCTACGGTGTGTATGACATGATGTGGATGTGGAGACCAGACTGAGAGCACTGTGTGTACGAGAGGATATGGAAACCAGAGTGGAGGGGTGTGCCGAGAAGGTGACACGACATGTAGCCTTTCACAAGTTGGTATTTTCTTGAATATTAATTTTTACTTACTGAATGTCTTGGTCATGTTTGTGTGGCACAAAATTTGCCGACAGTAAACATTTTGCGTGACTACAGTACAGGTTTTCGACAAAATAAGGTGGGGTATACCGTTGAATTTCACCTGGAGCAAATGTCTCCACTTCGGAGCATATTTCGCCAGTCTGAGCGACTTTGACGCTAAGAATGGGGTATGTCTAATTTGTTTCTACTGTTATAACATGGAGCTATATGGTTATAATAATTACATGAAAACACGTTTTTTTTTTCTTCATTTTAATCGCCAGGCACGTAATAAAACTTACACAAAAGCTCCCCCCCCCCCACCATGAATAAGCATTAAGAATATCTCTCCCTCCTTTGTGCTTACCCCTTTTTTTCTATTTCTTTCTATATGCATGTATCAGGGGCCGCGGAGCCGGGGGGCTTTAGCCCCCCAATTTTCCAAAGCCGTGTACCAAAAAACGTAAGAATGACCATATGATTGTGATTTTTAGCATGGACAGCCCCCCCCCCCCACTTTTGACTCAGCCCTCACTTTGAAAACCGTCCCGCGGCCCCTGTGTATGACATGTAATATATCATGCAAGCATAGTTTAAGTTTACTTTGTAAATTCATTGTCGCATTATCGGAGCAATTTACGGCGGAGCAGATGTCGGCGGAGCAATTATCGGCGGAGCTATTGTCGTATAATCGGAGCAGATGTCGGCGGAGCAAATATCGGCGGAGCAATTGTCGCGGAGCAATTGTCGTATAATCGGAGCAATTTTCGGCGGAGCAAATATCGGCGGAGCAATTGTCGTATAATCGGAGCAGATGTCGGCGGAGCAATTATCGGCGGAGCAATTGTCGGCGGAGCAATTTTCGGCGGAGCAGATGTCGGCTGAGCAGATGTCGGCGGAGCAAATATCGGCGGAGCAATTTTCGGCGGAGCAGATGTCGGCGGAGCAGATGTCGGCGGAGCAAATATCGGCGGAGCACATATCGGCGGAGCAAGTGTCGACGGAGCAACTGTCGGCGGAGCAACTGTCCGGAGCAATTGTCGGCGGAGCAGTTGTCGTATTTTGCGTAGCAATTGTCGGCGGAGCAGATGTCGGCGGAGCAATTGTCATGGAACCCATATGGCCGCTCAACAGAGAGAGAGAAAGACACACAGAGAGTGATAGGAATAAGCATAAAAATTTCCCTGACAGTTCATTAACGTAACTCAGTGTAAAGTACATAGCAGAACGATGTGCATGCATAATACGTTATGCCATAGACATTGTGTACAATTCTGTTGTTGATAATGTGTGCATTGTGAGTAGTATACCATGTGTTCAGATTGGCTTATCTTGAAATTTTCTGTTGTAGCCTATGTCGTATTTGGTATCACTGGATAGAGCATTCCAGTGCGGTGACATTGATACCACTTTTATTTGTGCGCAAGCAATAGACCGGAAGTAAATGCCATATAAAGAAAGACATTAAAAATGACAGTTTTGCACAATAATTTTAACCTGACGTCAGCTCTATGTAAGTTTCTGTCACAAAAGGTTGACGAACGGTTAAAGTATATATCAATACTCATATCTGCCAAGTTAGAAAGGATAAACTTCAATAATAAAGAAATAAGAGCAAGTTGAAGTTGTGCTGGCATTATAGTGCATTTTTGCGTATTTTGCTGATTTTCGGGAGCATTTTTCAGATATTTCGTCAGTGGTAAGGTATATTTTTTTCTAAATGGCATGAAAGGGCATATCTTGAACACCCTAAATCTAAAAAAGGGTACGGGTTTGGCCATGCATGACGCAATGAGGAGCATTCAAAGATAAGCGTTTTTGAAACTTTAGAGGGCGCTATTTCAGTAACGGAAATTCAGTGATGCGTGAAAACTAATTCCTTTGTATGATATTGTACCAGTATCAATTCCTAAAAATATGAGCTCGAAACGAATAAAAACAAGAAACTTATGGCCATTTTACGATTTTTTGACTTTACATTCCAATAAATATGACGTTTTTGAAGGAAGGCTATTTCGGATTTGAATTTAGGGCATGAAGATGGCATTTTGAAGGTCAGGTTATACGTCGCAAATGATGGGGCAACTCTTTGACTATCTATAGCAATTTGTTAGAAGTCTGTAGAATGCAGGATGCGGGAGTTAGGACGAGATTAGTAATGGTATGCAAATGGACTTGAAATTTACAAAATGGCGCCTAGATGGTCATGCATGAGTGATTTTGAAAAAAAGAAGACGAGGGGCACAACTAGGGATGCTGGACAACATGTTTACCAAGTTTGGATGAATTTGGATGAGGGACGGAGCCAGGGCAGAGCTAACAAAAACCATGTGTTAAACAAATGGGATTTTGTGGAAGAAGAAGAAGAAGAAGAAGACGACGGAATAGGAATACGGAACAAGAACAATGCATTGTCGCCATTGGGCGTCAATGCAATAACTATACAATTGATGCGAGCGCGAAGCACGAGCGTAAACAAATTTGAGATTTCAGACCTAAAATCGGGACATTCTATGGATGGGTAATTGGGTACCTACCTATATTAATAATGCAAGCGCGAGCAGAAAATTTTTGATGTTCTGATCTGAAACTTTATAATTTAAGCACATTTTAAATAAAAAGATACAAGCTGGGTATCTGAACAAACATGAGTGCCTGTGTGTAAATTTATACCTAGAATCTGGGCATTCTAAATACATTTTTATATGATGAAAATCAATAACGCGATTTGCGCGAGCTGAAAATATTTTACATTCCGATCTGAAAAAGGGTGAATTAAAGCACCATTTCAAGCACTGTACTGTATAGGGAAATACTGAAGAGGGAGGAGGGAGTTCCTACAAAACTTCGTTTATTTTTATTACATTTCTGTAATTTATCATACAGTCTATCAGATTTCCAGGGGTGCTGCCTATGGAAAATAACACAGGCAGCACCCCCATGAAAAATTTTGGGATGCTTCGGCACCCCCGCTTCCCATGGCCATGGCACCCGGTGGCTTAGTTCAGATTTAAGCAGTGGGGTTGCCAAAATATACACTAAACTGAAAAAATCTGTGATTTTGTTCCAAGTTCATGAACTTTATTTTCGAGAAAATTTAGGATGGTACATGTATCTTCAAAAGCAATAAAAAAGCAAATTTTTCCGTATCAAAGTTACGGCACGACGAGTGACGCGCAGCGTTTTGAAAAATAGTACCCGGGGATATCGTGAACTGGATACGCATTTTTGAAGTGCCGTGCCCATGATTCTAAAAAGTTCACTCAGTTACACGTCAGAAAGCGACAATGCATGGAAGTAAAAACTGCAGCTGCACAGGCCTGGCTGTCTGGCTACTATGCAGGCATGGATGGGAGCGATTTCATGTTGGGAGTCGCTCTATACTTGGCAGTTTTCGGCAGTTGCGAGAGCGATTCGAAAGCACACGAGAGCGGAATTGCTCATCGCTCCCGTCTATTTTCAACGCTGCCAGAAGACTCTAGAATGATCTCAGTGAAATTAACAATGTAAACAAGAGAATCCTATTGTCATTTTCCTCTGCTGGCAGTCTCTATTTTCTGCCATTGTACATTTCAGAATTACCAAGCCTCATTTAACAAAGCCAAGCCTCATTTAACAAAGCTTATTCTGGAATATTCTTGTTATGCAATGAACTTCCTTAGAGAAAAACTAAATGACTGTATATAGATACTTTCTCTTACAATTCTTCTTGTGTATAACAGATCACAAAATGAAGTCAGTTGTTGAGCGGGGCCGGGTTGAGCACCAACATAGCTAATACATGCGCGCCTATGGGAATCGCGAGCTGTAGGAAAAGTGCATAAAATTACGCTTCTGCTGAGATATTTCAACGAAAATCTGTAAAAAGTGAAGAACCATCAGACCATATCATATCGCTTGAAAATTGTTACAAGAAATTTTGAAATGACAAAAAATTACACAAAAATTGGTGGCCAAATCTTAAAGTTTGGGAACCACTCGTCGATTTGTATGTGTGTGTACGTGTACAACGTGAATGGAGGGAAACCTTGCGTGTGACCGAATAGACTGCTGCTGACAGCTGTACTAAGTAAACGGTGGTTCCCAATTTCATGATGATACCCAAATTGGTTTATAAAAATCAAGAAACAGGCTAGTGCTGAGCTAAGCTGAGGAGCGAACGAGGTATCTACTGGCGTGAGAAAGTGCCTCCCAAACCCAAAATTGCCTGTTCCTATAACTGGTGACATTCAAGGCCTGTGTTATATTCTATAGATCTATAACATTTTGATCTTGCGCTGTCTGGAATCTGTAAAAGCTGTTGTGCCAAACACCAAACCTGTCACTGTTGATGACCCTGCTGTGACTTCTCAAGTTTTCTGTGAATTGTTGAATTTCAATGTAGTGACAGTTTATTTCTTTATCATTTTGTTTTTAGATGGCTCAAGTATTTCAAGAATACCTACAAAGATGGGATCAATTTGTTGATAAACATAAAGGTAAGATAAAGAGATCAATGCTCATTTTGTTTCACTAATTTGCACAGAAAGGGTCACTTTTATCAGCAATAATTACATAATATTGACTGGCATTGAGGTTAACATGAAATATATTGCCTGCAATAACATTGGCCCACATATTTAGATAAGGTCAATTTATAAGACTATATAGGTACTACATGTACAGGTATGTCAGAATGAGAGGAATCAGGAATCTTAGCAGTGTTGTATGACCAGCTAATGCAATTCAATGTGGTTGTGTTTTATAGGCCTCATTGATGCATGTATACTTGAATTTATCCAGATCCTCGTGTGGATGACTGGTTACTAATGGACAGTGTCTGGCCCGGAACCTTCTTGGTCCTGGTCTATCTGGTCATTGTTTGGGTAGGACCCAAGCTGATGGAGAAACGACAACCCTTCCAACTCAGAGAAGTCCTCATGGCTTACAACTTTGCAATGGTGCTGCTATCGCTGTACATGGTGATTGATGTAAGTTTGCATTTTATTTAAAGGTCAAGTCCACCCCAGAAAAATGCTGATTCAGATTTTTATCTGCTTACAGATTTTTTTCATTTTGATTTTCAGCTTATTTCAGCTTATTTTTGGCTTTCCTCTGTACAAAAAGTATGGGAGCTCTTTCTATTTCAGACTTTTTCTACAAGTTGCAGCTTTTTTCAGATCTTTTTATTTGTGACCACTCACACCCCTGATAAATAGAGAAAAATCCAATAAGCATAACGCTGAAAATTTCATCATAATCGGATGTAAAATAAGTTATGACATTTTAAAGTTTCACTTATTTTTCACAAAACAGTGATATGCACAATTCAGTGACATGCAAATGAGACATTCAATGATGTCCTTCACTCACTATTTCTTTTGTTTTTTATTGTTTTAGTTATACAGTATTTCATTTTTTACGGATTTGAAAATAAGGACCAACTTGACTGAACCATATAGTATTAAACAATGCTCATTTCACATGTTCAGGGAGAAATTATTGTGTCACCTGGCGAGAAAATTAAAAAAACGAGAAAATTAGAAAAACGAGAAAATTAGAATAAAATACAAAAGAGATAGTTAGTGGATGACATCATCAGTCTCCTTGTTTGAATACTGACCAGGATGTGCGTATAACTGTTTTGTGAAATTAAACAAATCCTTAAAAATGTCATAACTTTCTTATTTTACATCCGATTTTATTATCAGCGTTATGCTTGTTGGATTTTTCTCTTTTTATTCAAATCAACTTTTTGTTGAGGTGGACTTGTCCTTTGAAGAGAAGGAGGACTTAAAGGAAAGTTCAATTTTTACTTAAGGATTCATGTTCTAGTTGTTAGATCCCACATAAAACATGAATTTAGCACTGATTATGTAGAACCACTGTGCTTATATATTTAAAAACTTTCAGCCTGGATCAGTTGAAATGAATTATGCTAGTACCTTTAGATAATTGTACATCCACAAGTCCTTTTAAACGGTCATATTTATATAAACATACAATATCATCAATGATATCTTTGAGGAACTAAACATCACTTCTCAGTTCATTGTCATTAACTGTAGTATTTCAATGAGTCTCAGTATATTATATTAAATGGAGTATTTTTAATAAGTGCTTGAAATTTGGAGCCAGGGTTGGCATTTTTTTTTAATTTAAGTTGGATTTTTTTTTTTTTTACAAATTGCACATGTACCAGAAATATAACCCTACACAGATCAATTTTACAATCATACATTTCATTACTAATTTTATTCTTACTATCTATTTCATAAATAAAGCCAGTCAAAATAGAATTTATCGAAAATATTAAAGTTATGAAGATGCTGACATTTTCTGCTGTGTCTTCATCCTCTGGTTTAGAGAGCTCCTACTGACTGGTTCATTCCAAGTTGAGAAACTGTCTTGGTACAGCTAATACTGCAAAGTTGGTGTTCCAAATCAAACCTTTAATACTAAACATGAAATGAGGATCAGTTTCTTTGGAAGAATTCTATGACTCAGAGACTCACATTCTGTGTTGCACTCAACCCAGGTGAGATGAATGGGTACCCGGTAGGAAGAAATTCCTTGAATGCTTTGAGCGCCTAGGCAGCCCAGCTAAAGCCGGGGTAATAATAATAGCAGGGCCCGCTGGGAGAACAGTTTTCGGAACTGAAGCGGCTTCCCTGGGTAAATATACCTGTATTATTATATTATTATTATTCTCCAAACAGAAACATTTTGATTTTCAAGCCAAGGACTGAAGATGATATGTTAAAGAAAACTGCATTTATTTTTTTGTTTGTTTAAATCCTCTTTGTTCTGTTTCAAATCAGTAACTTGCAAGGCTGTGACTGATTGGGAAAAGAAGTTGTTTGTGGATTCTCAAGAATGATTTTCTTTTAAACAATAAACCAGCATAAGAAAGCAGGTTCTGCAGCAGTATTATTGCACTCAATTCAACACATTCACTGAGAAATAAAAAAATGCTTACTTTTACCAATGGGCACTAAATGTAGATGGTTATTGCCATGATTTAAAGGAGAATGAAACTCTTGGAGCAAGTTAGCTTTTGTGAAAGCAGAAAAATCAAAGAATAAGATCAACAAAACTTTGAGTGAAATAGGAGTAGCAATAAAAGAGTTATGAGCATTTGAATGTCGAGATCACTAATGCTATGGAGATCCTCCCATTGGCAATGCGACCAAGATCTGTGATGTCACACACGTACAACTCTTCCATTTGGACACTGAAAATATACCCCAAAACATCTCTTTTTGCTCATTCTAATCATATGACAAACGATTCATCAATGATATAATGTTGTGAAACCTCTGTACTTGTCATCTCATAAAGAGAACACCTCACCTTGTGATAGACTCTATAAAAGTGAGAATATAAGTGAAATAAGTACTAAAGTAATGAGGGAGTTGTACGTGTGTGATATCACAGATCTTGGTCGCATTGCCGTTGGGAGGATCTACATGGCACTAGTGATCTCAATATTCGAATGCTCATAACTTTCTTATTATTCATTCAATCTTCCTCAAACTTTCAACAATATGTTTCTTTGATTTTTCTCTTTGACATGGATTCAGCTGGTTTCAAGGGTTTCATTCTCCTTTAATGTCCGACCATTGTAAAGAGCATGCATATATTTTTAAATGTATTAATATTAAACCTTTCTCAGTGTACCGACTAAATGAAGCACTGTAATCATACGTCTGAACAGGCTTTGGTTTACTTTGAAACACATCCTGGCAAAAATCTCTGTTGGAATTCAGCCTTACAAGTTCAGGGTTTCTTTTTTGAATTCTTTAATTAAATTTGTACATATTTTTGTTCTGAAGTGCATTGCTGGTGTTGGAATGCAAAATATACAAAGATTTAGGATGTACAGTAATATTTGTTCAAAATGGCAGTTAATTTCCAAAAAAATGTGTGATACACAAGAAGAAGCACAGACATACTGAGTTTGATTTACTTTTCACTCAAATTATAAAGCTGCAGCGAAGCTTTTTTAAAAAAGAAATATTTTTTTCAATCTGACACAGCTTATTACTGATAATAATTGCTACTTTATTACCTATTTTTGAAGGCTTCTGTTTTCGGTTTGCAAATTGTATTATATCTCTCCACATACAGATGCAAAATGTTGATTTGAATAATTAGAGAAAAAATCAAACAAGCATAACACTGAAAATTTCATCAAAATCGGATTTCGCTTATTTTTCACAAAACAGTGATATACACAACTCAGTGACATTCAAATGAGACAGATTGTCCCTCATGCGCTATTTCTTTTGTTTTTGTCTCACCTGCATAGCAGAGTGAGACTATAGGCGCCGCTTATCCGACGGCGGCGGCGGCGTCAACACCAAATCTTAACCTAAGGTTAAGTTTTTGAAATGACAGCATAACTTAGAAAGTATATGGACCTAGTTCATGAAACTTAACCATAAGGTTAATCAAGTATTACTGAACATCCTGCCTGAGTTTCATTTCACATGACCAAGGTCAAAGGTCATTTAGGGTCAATGAACTTAGACCATGTTGGGGGAATCAACATCAAAATCTTAACCTAAGGTTAAGTTTTTGAAATGTCATCATAACTTAGAAAAAATATGGACCTAGTTCATGAAACTTGGACATAAGGTTAATCAAGTATCACTGAACATCCTGCATGAGTTTCACGTCACATGACCAAGGTCAAAGGTCATTTAGGGTCAATGAACTTTGGCCAAATTGGGGGTATCTGTTGAACTACCATCATAACTTTGAAAGTTTATGGATCTGATTCATGAAACTTGGACATAATAGTAATCAAGTATCACTGAACATCCTGTGCAAGTTTCAGGTCACATGATTAAGGTCAAAGGTCATTTTAGGGTCAATGAACTTTGGCCTAATTGGGGGTATTTGTTGAATTACCATCATAACTTTGAAAGTATATTGGTCTAGTTAAAAAAACTTGGACATAAGAGTAATCAAGTATCACTGAACATCCTGTGCGCATTTCAGGTCACATGACCAAGGTCAAAGGTCAATGAACTTTGGCCATAATGGCCAAAATGTTGATTTGGCCATAGAGAAAAAAAATCAAACAAGCATAACACTGAAAATTTCATCAAAATCGGATTTCGCTTATTTTTCACAAAACAGTGATATACACAACTCAGTGACATTGAAATGAGACAGATTGTCCCTCATGCGCTATTTCTTTTGTTGAATTACCATCATAACTTTGAAAGTTTATGGATCTGACTCATGAAACTTGGACATAAGAGTAATCAAGTATCACTGAACATCCTGTGCAAATTTCAGGTCACATGATCAAGGTCAAAGGTCATGTAAGGTCAATGAACTTCGGCCAAGTTGGGGGTATTTGTTGAATTACCATCATAACTTTGAAAGTTTATTGGTCTAGTTCATAAAACTTGGACATAAGTAATCAAGTATCACTGACAAGTTTTAGGTCACATGATCAGGGAGGGTCAAATGTCAATGAACGTAGTATTGTATCACTATTCGTATAAACGAATAGTGTTTTTTGTGAATAATTATTTTATAGTACCGTAAGTAACGGTGTATTAACCGCACCCGTGTATAAACCGCACCCCCAACTATGGACTAAAAAAAAAAAAAAAAAAAAAAAAATCCTCACATTTACATGCATATTTGAGGTACGAAGAAACAAAAACTAAGTTAAAGATTTCAAAGTATTCAAAGAGAATACCAGTATGCAGAAATCTGCTGTTCTTGATCAATTCATCTACAAATGTTAGCAAGAAAGAAAGGTCCCGCCAATATTGGCAATTTACACACTCACTCACCTCACAGTCACAGTGTACACACACACAGCACTGCCTTACTTGTACATGTACATTTCAAACTTCGATACGGTACCACTACCAGTACATCTTATCAAATTGTGATCTGTGTCTTTCACATTTCTTGCATCACAACCTCACAATCACTTTCAGAATTTGTCTAGCATTCGATGTCTTAGCATGAATTTTGGATACGGGATTACAGGAAGGTTCAAGAAACAAAGAAATTTGTATTTTTTCCAGTTGTTTGACGGCTTCGTGCCGTCTCTATCGTGCGTGGTGCACGGTGTACATGGTATCTTATGAAAAGCAAACGGGAAAGAAAAAAATAAGCTGGCGCGAAACGGGACTTTGAGGGGTTAAATTAAATGAATAGCGCCAGCTTAAGTCGCACTAAAACCAAAATACAACGCAAGCTAGCTCTTGGCTCTCGCTCAGCTGTGACAAATTATTACCGAGAATGCTTGGCGTCTCTATGAACTTAGCCAGGGAACTTCGCTGCTTTGAATCGAGAATAAAGTCGAAATTAGTGTCATGAAGGTGGGTGCATTTGTTACGACAGTATTTGATCATAAGATCATAATAATCGCTACCCATTACCCGCGGCTCATACCCCTCTAAACGACATTGCACTGGGCGGCTACGGCCGGCCACTCGATGTGTTGTGAACTGGCAGACTTCTTACATGTTCGGGAGGGGCTACGCGGGCGGGCTCAGACCCGTCACCGTGTATAAACCGCACCCCCGACTTTTGCTTATATCCCGCCGAGAAAAAGGTGCGGTTAATACACCGTTACTTACGGTAGTTTTCAAAGTTAGCACTGCTGCTATGTATTGAATCGCGTGATGCAGGTGAGACCGCCAGAGGCATTCCACTTGTTTGTTTTTTTAAGAAAAAAGTTAAAGGATTAATGAATTTGAATTGAACATGTATTTCATGAAATTTAATAGGTCTATTTCCAACATTATAATCCCCAGTTTGGTCGTGGAGGCTGGTTGAATGGCTACACCTATGGCTGTCAACTTGTGGATTATAGCAACAGCCCTCAGGCAATGACAGTAAGTAATAATACTCTTATGGCTGTCAACTTGTGGATTATAGCAACAGCCCTCAAGCAATGACAGTAAGTAATAATACTTGTATGGCTGTTAACTTGTGGATTATAGCAACAGCCCTCAGGCAATGACAGTAAGTAATAATACCTGTATGGCTGTTAACTTGTGGATTATAACAACAGCCCTCAGGCAATGACAGTAAGTAATAATACTTGTACGGCTGTTAACTTGTGGATTATAGCAACAAATATATCAGGCTTTGAGAAAGTATAGTCAGAATTATTTATCCGAGGTTGGACTGGCAATTACTATTTTCCCTGAAATAGATTGCCAGTCAAACATACACTGTAGGGTTAATAATTTCCACTATGCTTTAGAAGGAATTGCCTGACGTATTTTTTTTTGTATACCTCTTGTAGACCTAGTCCTTGCTGATATGTAACCAATCTAGACCAGTTCTAATGTTGCTGGACCTAGAGCTACGACGTAGAATTGTCGAGCTAATGCTAACCAGTCCCTGGGTAGGCTGGAGCTAGAAGAAAACAGAGCTATGTGCAGCAATGTGTTTTCCTATTGAAATTATATTTTGTCACATGATCACAAATTGTTCAATCGTTTATCTAGAATACTAATGAATATTCATAAGGGGGATATGATATTTTATAATATATTACCTTGTTGGAGATATAATGTTAGTGTCCTTTGAATTGTCATATGCATTTACAGTTTGTCAAAGTATTCAATAAATTCAATTTATCTATCAATGAAAGAGTTATTACACAGAAAACTTGATGTACTTTCATGTTGTAGGTTATTGCAAGTAATTCATGTTGAAGTGTGATTGATATAAAGCAGTTTGTTCTTTTGAAACAAACAATCTTGTATTCTCTCTCCCTCTTCAGATGCTCAATGTATGCTGGTGGTTTTACTTCTCCAAATTCATTGAGATGTGGGACACAGTAAGTAATTCATCTTATACTTTTAATTTAAGTGGAAAGTTAACCCCAGTATCATGTTTTGGAAATGCAGCACTAAATATTTGGAACAACATACAGAAAATTATTAGTATCCCCTCTTTTAAGTAGCACCTGAAATGGTATTTGTTTATAAATGCGTGATGGATTTTTTCCCATATTGTTTTATATGTTAATGTTGTTATGGTTTGTTGTTCATGTTTATGTTCCACACAAGTTTTTCAATTTAAATGATACAGATGTGAATAGCCTTTCTTGAATACTTTAATTATTATAATTGTCATTATTAAAAGTAGAAAAAAATGTTATTGTTTGGTTAAAATCCATGCAAGAGCACTAGATTTATAGATTTTTTTTAATTCTGATTTTTTGATATCACATGATGATTTGAGCAGCTTCCCCATTTTTCATAAAGATTCCATAAAATGTCATTTTCTCAGATAATTGAAGATGAAATTATTATGTTGTCATTTACATTTATTTTGGACGTGCTTCCTTGAAATAATTATGAACTAGGGTCTAGTCACTACAGTTTAATATAAGACAACAAGCAGTCACAGTTAACTGTTTGATCAAAAGTGTAAAAAAAAAAAAAAGTTGGAAAGAAATTAAAACCCCCTAAAATTTTTCAAAATATTCCCTTGAATATCACACTGCTATAGACTTTGATTGTATATTTCAATCATAATAAATTCAATATGAATGGAAAATAAAGAGAACTACATGTATAGGTCCTAGATTTTGCTATTAAAGACAATTGATTTATAATGGTTTTAATTATCCCATCTTATCTCATCTTATTGTATAAAGTGACATTGATGAATCAAAGGGCACACTCACTTCAGTGATACAATGATGAATATGAAATAAGAAGAAAAATTGCTTCTTTTTTTGTTTTAACAGATTGGTTCAATTTTGAAAGAAATTTAACAAAAGATATTGAGATAATAATGTTTGAAAAATAAGATTGCTAAATATATGCAAGTGTCGTATTGATAATTAGGTGAGCTTATGGTAATTTTGTAAATAATCCTATTCTTATTCTTGATTGCAATTTAGTTTTTATTGCTTTTTGTCTCACCTGCATAGCAGAGTGAGACTATAGGCGCCGCTTTTCCGACGGTGACGGCGGCGGCGACGGCGGCGGCGGCGTCAACACTAAATCTTAACCTGAGGTTAAGTTTTTGAAATGACAGCATAACTTAGAAAGTATATGGACCTAGTTCATGAAACTTGGCCATAAGGTTAATCAAGTATTACTGAACATCCTGCCTGAGTTTCATTTCACATGACCAAGGTCAAAGGTCATTTAGGGTCAATGAACTTAGACCATGTTGGGGGAATCAACATCAAAATCTTAACCTAAGGTTAAGTTTTTGAAATGTCATCATAACTTAGAAAATATATGGACCTAGTTCATGAAACTTATACATAAGGTTAATCAAGTATCACTAAACATCCTGCATGAGTTTCACGTCACATGACCAAGGTCAAAGGTCATTTAGGGTCAATGAACTTTGGCCGAATTGGGGGTATCTGTTGAATTACCATCATAACTTTGAAAGTTTATGGATCTGATTCATGAAACTTGGACATAATAGTAATCAAGTATTACTGAACATCCTGTGCAAGTTTCAGGTCACATGATCAAGGTCAAAGGTCATTTAGGGTCAATGAACTTTGGCCGAATTGGGGTATTTGTTGAATTACAGCCATAAATTTGAAAGTGTGTTGGTCTAGTTCATAAAACTTGGACATAATAGTAATCAAGTATCACTGAGCATCCTGTGCGAGTTTCAGGACACATGATCAAGGTCAAAGGTCATGTAAGGTCAAAGAACTTTGGCCACGTTGGGGGTATTTGTTAAATTGCCATCATATCTCTATAAGTGTATTGGTCTAGTTCATAAAACGTGGAAATAAGAGTAACCAAGTATCACTGAACATCTTACAGTGCGAGTTATAGTAGTTTTCAAAATCAGCACTGCTGAGATTGAATCGCGTGATGCAGGTGAGACGGCCAGAGGCATTCCACTTGTTTACTTTGGAGTCACATTATTGCAGAAATAATTTTGCAAGGGGATTCATAAAATGAACTCATAATAGCCACTCCTCTGGTGTGACTATTGTTTTGATGTAATTTATAACATATGGACATGAAAATAAAAATTGTATAAACCTGTGTTTTCATTTTTTTTATAGTGATCAATCAGATACTGTGACAACTTGTTAAAATAAAGCAAAACTAGGGTTAACTTAAGATTTTTGTCTCACCTGCATAGCAGAGTGAGACTATAGGCGCCGCTTTTCCGACGGCGGCGGCGGCATCAACACCAAATCTTAACCTAAGGTTAAGTTTTTGAAATGACAGCATAACTTAGAAAGTATATGGACCTAGTTCATGAAACTTGGCCATAAGGTTAATCAAGTATATCTGAACATTCTGCCTGAGTTTCAGGTCACATAACCAAGGTCAAAGGTCATTTAGGGTCAATGAACTTGGACCATGTTGGGGGAATCAACATCAAAATCTTAAACCTAAGGTTAAGTTTTTGAAATGTCATCATAACTTAGAAAATATATGGACCTAGTTCATGAAACTTGGACATAAGGTTGATCAAGTATTACTGAACATCCTGCATGAGTTTTAAGTCACATGACCAAGGTCAAATGTCATTTAGGGTCAATGAACTTTGGCCAAATTGGGGGTATTTGTTGAATTACCATCATAACTTTGAAAGTTTATTGGTCTAGTTCATAAAACTTGGACATTAGAGTAAGCAAGTATCACTG